>NW_004443976.1:12423628-12434957 GCF_000243295.1 Trichechus manatus latirostris
CGGGTCCGGGAACCAGGGGACGATGGAAATGCTGCCGCCTTCTGCAATTTATTTATTTTTTCTTTTGAGAGAGCGAAAGGAAGAGACAGATACTTGAAACTCGGTGTGTGGCTTGGTTATTTGGGCCCGGGTGTGGAGGGAGACAGAGAGGGGGTATAGGGATGGGTCTGGGACAGTCAGGTTGGACTTCACCCCATCCCAGAGAATAGAGTGACCTGAAAGGGGCCTTGGAAGGAAACTGCAAATCAAGGGTCTCAAGTTGGCTACGAAGAACGGGCCCGGAAAGGCCTGCAGGCTGTGTTCAGAGTTGCCGACAGGCCCAGAAAGACAGGGCTGCCTCGGTCCTATCAGGAAGCACGAAAGCCTCTGAAAGGAAAATATAGAGGAATCTGCTCATTCGTGTTCTTGGGGTTGTGGACAGAGCTGGACTGGAGATGACCTTTGCAGAGGTTTGCTGAAAGAAATATTGTGTAAATATTTAGTCATTGGATTTTTTTAATTCCTCATCTTCCCAGGAAAGATTCGAGGCAGCTTTGGCTCATAATGAGGGTAGGAAATAGAACCTCAATATCAGAGATAAAAACGGGAGAAACAAATGCACTGGCTAGGAGGGTATTGATCTCTGAGCTTCCTGAAAACCAGGGCAAAAAGGGAAATGATCCACTACCCAGTTCTTTATTATAAAGAAGAAAGAATTCTAATTATTTGAGGGAGTCAGTTTTTCCTGACTGTAAGGCCTAACCGTAGCTTCTCAGATGCTGCCTTGTAGGATACTAGTTCTCAGCCTTGCTTCTGTCTCTGTCCGTGTGCTCGACACTCCCATCTTGAGTCTCAGCTAGACGGCGCTGCCACCAGCTGTGGTACCATGCTTTTCTTTCGGATTCAGGGGCCCCAGGGGCAAGTCTTAGGGGCAAGCCCCTAAGAGTTGTGGTGGATGGGTTCTGAACAGCACAGAAGGGGCAGCTTTTGTAGCCACCTGTAACAACAGTTGAGAGTTGGGCAAAAAATGACTTACCCAGGGGCAGCAATTCTGTGGAGTGTGGGGCTGCCCCAGCCTAAACTGATCCAAGGATAGTGGCAGAGATCCAGAAAGCATGTCACTTAAGCCAGTGGTCCACCCCGGGGACTGCTCTGCAGTCCAACAGAATCTAGCCCCTGGCCCCGGGGCAGGGTCTTAGGGTCTGCATTTCAGGAAGTCTTCCAGGTGATTTGACGCCTTGCTGGGTGGAGAAGCACAGTTTCAGAGGATGTTTTTCAAATAATACTTCTCTTAGAAGCAGATGGTTTGAGGCTGTGCTAATACTTCTACCATTGGCTGAATCACCTGAATCTGCATACATTTTTTTTTTTTTAATTACAAAAGTAATACACGTACCTTACAAAAATTCAAGTATAGAAATAACTATGGTTAAACAAATAAATGAGTTCTCTCCCCATCTCATTCCACATACTCCGCAGAGGGAAACCCTTTAGCAGTTTAGGATGTCTCCTCACAAATCTATAAAGAACTTCCCTGGCCATTTGAGGAGGTGGTTCTTTAGTGGACAAGAGTCCTGGGTTCCCAAACAGACTTGGGTTCAAATCCTGGCTCCTCCTCTCTCCAAGTATTTTTTTCCAGTAAATACTTATTTTGATCTTCCTCAGCTCTGGGCAGTATTCTAAATGCTGGGAATGCAATGTCCCTGCCCTCAGGGAACTTGTAGTCAGGGATTACCCAATTGTAAAAATCGTGTGGAGGTTGGGGGACCGGAGTCTGACCTCTAACTTCACAAGGTCACAAGGGGAAAGGAGAATCAAGATCAATAGCCCAAGAATGATTCCTATCAGGCCAAGGTTAGACATGCCTCCTCCCTCTCTTCTTTTTACCAGTTTTGATACTAACTGTCCCTCCCATGGCGCCTCTGCTTCTCTGCTGGGTTCAATAATCCGTTGCAATGGCCACACAGAACTCACAGACAATACTCACGATTATGGGGTTTGTTATGGAAGTAACAGGTTACAATTCAGGTGCAGGAACTCTCAGGACACCGTTCTTTGATCAGGACAGCCTCTTCTCAGCTGTGCCCACAGGCAGGCCTCACTCTGGCCCCTCAGCCTCTTGGCCCCTCAGCCCAGCCTCTGTCCTGCTAGGGCAAGTGTTACAAAGCTCTTTTAGCTCTGCTGATAAGTGCCCGGAGGCATCCCACTCTCCCACTAAGCCTTGTGCCCGAAGGCATTGTTTTTTTACTCCAAGGGTTAGCAAATCTAGCTCCACTAAGTGCCTGGAGGTACCCCACTCTGTCAGCAAGCCTTGTATCTGAAGGCGTTCAGCTTTCTAGCTTCATGAGCCAGGAAGCCCAACCGCAGCTATCTTGCACGGTCTCCTGATTCCTGCTGTCTTGCACTGCCGTCCTTTGCTATCTTCTGTGTTACAGCTCCTCTCTCTGTCTCCTGGATCTAGGAGGGTCTCAACGCAGAGATCCCGGGTCCAAAGGACACACTCTGCTCCTGTCTCTTCTTGGTGGTAGTGCTCTGGGACTGGCTCTCTTTTAAGCCTAGAGGGGTGGCAAAATTGCCCAATCCCCTCATTAGGGTCCCATATACATTATTTGCACAGTCCCACCCCCGAAGTGTTCCATGCACCTTATTTACATTATTAGCAAGCTGTCTAATCCCTTTGGTGGGCCGCAGGCACCTTATTTGCATAGTCCCACCCAATCATTGTGTGGGAGTCACAAAGACTATGGCTAGAAGGGCCACATTAAGTACTTCACTGCATGGCACCAATAAGCAAGGTAAACATACTTAAGGCTTCAACAAAACAGGGGCACCAGTTGTCCAAAACAAAGACCTATAGATGCCAAGGAGACAGGACACAAGGAAAATTGAGCATCACAGTGGAAGGGCAACTCATTGTATATGTCTAAAGCAACGTGAAGAATTAATAAATGATAAAGTTTGGTCAACTATTTTCAGTGAAATAAGTATAGCTTGATATTTCAGTTTGTCTGGAGATTTCACTTCTGATCTTTCTCATACAGATCAGCTAAGTATTATTTTGAGATATGTATCCCCAACAGATGGAAAACCTGTTGACAGATTTATCACATTGCATGCAGTGAGTTACTTAATATGGCCCTTCTAGCCATAGTCTTTGTAACTCTCACCAAATGACTGGGTGGGACTATGCAAATGAGGTGTTTGTGACCCACCAAGGGGATTGGATAGCTTGTTAATAACGTAAATAAGGTGCATGGCACCCTTGTGAGGTGCGACCATGCAAATAAACTGTATTATACCCTAATGAGGGGATTGGTCAATTTTGCCATTCTGCTAGGCTTAAAATGAGCCATCCCAGAGGTGGACAGAGCGGACCTCATGACCACCAAGAAGAAGAGATGGGAGTTGAGTGCATCCTTTGGACCCAGGATCCCTGCACTGAGAACCTCCTCGACCCAGGAGACAGACAGCTGTAACACTGGAGACACCGAGACGTGGCGAGAAGCAGCAGCAGAGAAACGGCAGTGGCAGAACCAAGAGGCTGGAAGGAGACCAGCAGGAGATGGTGAGCTGGGCTTCCTGGCCCATGGAGGGAGAAAGGTGAGTACCTTTGGCCAGGAAACTTGCTGGGAGAGTAGGGTGCCTCCGGGCACTTGGTGGAGCTAGGTTTGCTGACCCACAGAGCTAGAGCTGAGTGCCTTGGGGTCGAGGCTTACTGGTGGAGGGGAGTGCCTCTGGGCACTTACTGGCGGAGCTAAAAGAGCTTTGTAACACTTGCCCAAGCAGGGCAGCGGCCAGGCCTAGGGGCCAAGGGCCAGGAAGACACCTGCCTGTGGCACAGCTGAGAAGAAGCTGTCCTGACTGATGAACTGTATCCTGAGCATTCCTGAAACCTGAATTATAACCTGTTACTTCCCTGATAAACCACTTAACCGTGAGTATGGTCTGTGAGTTCTGTGCGGCCACTGCAAGGAATTATCAAACCCAGCAGAGGAGTAGAGAGTGCCGTGGGAGGGACGACTGGTGTCAGAGTTGGTAAAAAGGGCTGGAGAGAGAGGAGGTATATCTGACCTCCACCTCCTAGGAATCGGCATTGGACTGTTGATCTTGATTCTCCTTCCCCCTTGTGCTGTTAGAGAAGGTCAGACCCACCCCCGCCATGCCGTTTTTACACACATTTACTGGCTTAAAAAGTCACACATCAGTGAAGAAATTGCAAATCAAGTACTTCACTATTTATATGAAGTTTGCAAAACTGATTTTTCTAAGTGCAGAGGCCAGTCCTATGACAATGCTGCCAATGTGTCAGGGCGTTATAAAGACATGCAACAGAAAATTTTAGACAGTAATGAATATACCGTTTTCATACCATATGCTGCACATTCACTTAATCTTGCAGGATGTAGCGAAGTAGATTATTGTCCGGAAGCAGTTGATTTTTTTTCTACTGTTACTCTACACATTTTTTGCCACCTCTACTCTAAATGTTTTTTTTTTTTTATAATTTTGTTTTATTTTTTATTTTATTTATTTATTTATTTATTTTATTGTACTTCAGGTGAAGGCTTACAGAACCGATAGTTTCTCATGAAACAGTAGTACACATATTGTTTTATGACATTGGTTAACAACCCCACAACATCTAAATATGTTCTTAAAACATATTTAGGCAATGATTATTAAAATTTTTATCTAATACACCTTGGAAAGCACATGCTGTAGCAAGGAGTGCAATCCTGGAATCACACACTCAGATTCCAGATGGCTTAGAAAATATTGCTGAAGACCAGACACAAAAAGGGGGTACCAAAAGAGAACCTGAAAACATTGCCAACAAAATGCAAACACTAGAGTATGTATTTATGTTGGTTATGTGGAATAATATATTGCAGCATTTTCATTGGACAAGTCAAGCACGCCAAGATTCAAAAGTATATTTAAAGACACGCACAGATCTCTACCGGTCATTAAATGGATATTTACATACTTTAAGAGAAGATTTTGAAGCATTTGAAAACACAACAAAACAAATACTGCCAAATACTGGTTATCAAACAGAAGCATTAGAAAAAAACAAGTAAACGACAGGGTTGCTCCAGAAGTATCTAGTGCCAGAGATCAGTTTTGTGTAACCACATATTACACCATCATTGATACACTTGAATCTTGCATGAAAAGAAGGGTGAAAGTGTATGAAGTTCTCTCAGGTAGATTTTCCTTCTTAAACAATGTGGATAACCTGATGAAGAATGCATGAAGGCATCCGAGAAATTAGCGTAGGCTTATCCCGAGATGATTTAAATGCAAACATATACACAGAAGTTCGACAATTTCTTTCTTACATGAGAACTAAGCTTACAGATTCAGGAAAGGCAAATTTTACTCATGTAGGCATGTATGATTCCATAATAGAAGATAAAATACAATATGTATTTCGCAATGTTGAAATTGCTTTATTCATATTCCTAACTTTAACGATCACAGACTGCACCACTGAATGCTCATTTTCGTCCCTAAAGAGACTCAAAAACACTCAGCATACAACAGTGATTCAAGAAAGACTTGATTCATTATCCTTATTATGTATGGAAGTAGATAGTGTTCAGCACCTTACTTGCGATAAAATCACTGAATCTGTAGGAGCAAAGAATAGAAAGAAATGTTTTTAATTATAATATGTTCGAGATGAAAGATCTATCTAAAAATACAGTAATTTGTTGTAGTATTTGTTTTTTGGTCATTAAATTGTCTTTTATGACATCTTTTCATTTGTTCGTTTATAATTATAGCATTTATTAAGAAACAAGCAACAAAATTGGGGTATGAGCCGTTTAAAGCAAAATTGGTGAAAGTTAATTTTTTGTTGTGGGAGATCAACAGAATTTTACTTTGAAACAACTAAGTTCGCTGACTCATTTTCTTTGTTGTAGAATATATGGAATATTCTTTTTTGTAGAAGATGTGGTATATAGTAAAATCTTAGTACCCCGTGTCTACTAAAAATTTTACAATCCAGTTCATCTCATATGGCCACTTTTGCATTCAATTGTTAATATTATAGCCACATTTAAAAAGAAGTTACATCATGGATAGCTAAGAGACACACACACACACACACGTAAACATATAGGTATATATATAACTCACATATCCCATTCAAAGTGTAGCTTGAGAAGACAAAGTAAGGTATTATAATGACATGTGCAAAGACCTGGAGTAGAAAACCTAAAGGGAAGAACATGCTCGGTATTTCTCCAGCTGAAAGAACTGAAGAAAAAATTCAAGCCTCAAGTTGCAATACTGAAGGATTCTATGGGCAAAATTCTGAATGATGCAGGAAACATCAAAAGAATATGGAAGGAATTCACAGAGTCACTGTACGAAAAAGAATTAGTCAATGTTCAACCATTTCAGGAGGCAGCATATGATCAAGAACCAATGGTACTGAAGGAAGAAGTCCAAGGTGCACTGAAGGCGTTGGTGAAAAACAAGGCTTCAGAAATTGACAGAATACCAATTGAGATGTTTCAACAAACCAGACGCAGCACTGGAAGTGCTCACTTGTCTCTGCCAATAAATTTGGAAGACTGCTACCTGGCCAACCGACCGGAAGAGATCCATATTTATGCCCATTCCAAAGAAGGTGATCTAACAGAATGTAGAAATTATCGAACAATATCATTAATATCACACGCAAATAAAATTTTGCTGAAGATAGTTCAAAAGCAATTGCAGCAATACATTGGCAGAGAACTGCCAGAAGTTCAAGCTGAATTCAGAAGAGGACGTGGAATGAGGGATAGCATTGCTGATGTCAGATGGATCTTGGCTGAAAGTAGAGAACACCAGAAAGATGTTTACCTGTGTTTTATTGACTATGCAAAGGCATTTGCCTGTGTGGATTGTAACAAATTATGAATAACATTGCAAAGAATAGGAATTCCAGAACACTTAATTGTGCTCATGCAGAACCTGTACGTAGACCAAGAGGCAGTCCTTCGAGCAGAACAAGGGGTACTGCATAGTTTAAAATCAGGAAAGGTGTGCATCAGGGTTGTATCTTTTCACCATACTTAATTCAATCTGTATGCTGAGCAAATAATCCGAGAAGCTGGACTATATGAAGAAGAACTCAGCATCAGGATTGGAGGAAGACTCATTAACAACCTGTGATGTGCAGATGACACAGCCTTGCTCGCTGAAAGCAAAGAGGACTTGAAGCACTTACTGATGAAGATCAAAGACCACAGTCTTCAATGTAGATTACACCTCAACATAAAGAAAACAAAAATCCTCACAACTGGACCAATAAGCAACATCATGATAAACGAAGAAAAGATTGAAGTCAAAGATTTCATTTTACTTGGATCCACAATCAACACTCATGGAAGCAGCAGTCAAGACATCAAATGATGCATTGCATCAGACAAATCTGCGAAAGACCCCTTTAAAGTATTAAAAAGCAAACATGTCACTTTGAGGACTAAGGTGCGCTTGACCCAAACTGTAGTATTTTCAATTGCCTCATATGTGTGAAAGCTGGACAATGAACAACAAAGACCGAAGAAGAATTGATGCCTCTGAATTATGGTGTTGGTGAAGAATATTGAGTATACCACGGACTGCCAGAAGAACGAACAAATCTGTCTTGAAACAAGTAAGCTAGAGTGCCCCTTGAAAGTGAGGATGGAGAGACTTCATCTCATGTACTTTGGACATGTTAGCAGAAGGGACCATTCCCTGGAGAAGGACATCATGCCTGGTGAAAAATGGAGTCAGTGAAAGAGAGGAAAACCCTCAATAAGATGGAATGACTGCAACAATGGGCTCAAGCATAGCAACCATTGTGAAGATGGCGCAGGACCAGGCAGTGTTTCGTTCTGTAGTACATACGGTTGCTGAGTCAGAACCAACTCAACGGCACCAAACAACAACAGTTATATCTAACTCACGTATCCCACTGGAATGTGTGAGTAAACAGAGGAGGGGGCACCACAGATTATCAAGATTTAGGGCTCTCACATGTCTTAATCCCGCTCTGTTTGTAATCCATCAAGTGGGTACGACAAACAATGGGGATCATTTTCAAATAATGATGGGTGCTATCAAGTAAATAAAATGACTGCTGGGTATGTGCCCTTGCTGGTTCACACAGGGTGGTCAGGGGAGGCCTCTAGTTGGAGCAACATTTGAGCTGAGACCGAATGGTGATGAAGAGGCAGGAAGGGGACGTTGGGGTGGGGGAGTGTGCCAGGTAGAGAGGAGCTGCGAGGTGGGAGTAAGTTTGGAATGTTGGAGGACAGAAGGAAGACAATGTGCCTGGGGTGGAGTGGGATGGGAGAGGGAGAGAAATAGAGATGGGGTCAGCAAAGCAAATAAGGCCCCATCACCATCATGTAGGAGTATGTAGGAGTGCAAAGACAGCTGGAGGACTTTAAGAAGTGAGCAATGCGATTTGGAGTATAGTAAGGTTACGCGGGGACCCCTGGAGGCTCAGTGGTTAAAGTGCTCGGCTGCTAACCAAAAGAAGGTCGGGGGTTTGACACCACCAGCGGCTCCACGGGAGAAAGATGTGGCAGTCTGCTTCCATACTTAACAGCCTTGCAAACCCTATGGGGTCTCTATGAGTTGGAACGGACTCCATGGCAGTGGGTTTGGTTTCTTTGGCGGTTTCTCTGGTGGCGCAGTAGTTAAAGCACTTGGTTGCTAACTAAAATGTTGGCAGTTCGAACCCACAGGCCACACCATGGGAGAAAGGTGTGGCAGTCTGCTTGCATAAGCATTACAGACTGGGAAAACTTATGGGATAGTTCTACTCTGTCCTATAGAGTCACTATAAGTGGGAATTCACTCGATGGCAACGGATTTGTTTTTTTTTTCTTTTTTTAAGGTTACTCTGGGTGCTATGAGTCAAAATTGATTTGGTGGTTTTTTTTTTGTCTGCGTGCTGGTAGAGAATGGCCAGTAGGGGGCAATAGAGAGCCATGATGGTGGTGGCCCTGCAACCTTGCTTGGGCAAAGAGCTTAATTTCTTGAGCCCCAGTTTCTCTGGCTATAAAATGGGAATAACAGCTACCTACCTTACTGGATTCTTGTGAGGAGAATAATTTATGTAAAGCCCTTAGCACAATGCCTGGCGCCTGGTGGAAAATGGCAACAATTGGTTATTTGTCTCTGTATTTCAGTTACTGGGTAAACCTGAAAGTTAAATAAAACCTGGAAGCATTTGGAGTTTTAAAATTTTCTGAAATTTTCACCCTCTAGAAGTAGGAGGAGTAGAGGACGTCCTGGGTCCCAGAATCCTGGCGTCCCCAACACTGAGACATTGGCGTGTGCCCGGGCCAGGGAGAGTGGAGTTGGAGAGAACCAGGGTGGAGAAAGGCAGGAAGGTCAGTGGCCCCTGCCCCCCACAGGCAAAGTTCCTGCCCAGTGAGAGATGGGGACATTGATGCTTGTGGGGTGGGTTGTATCAGAGCAAATTTAAACAGAATGTGTGTGGTGGGCCATTCCTTCTTCTAGTCCCAAGGACCCCCTCCCTTGGCCTCTACCCCGAGTGCTGAGCCCTCATCTCCCTTAAACTCTCCTGCTCCAACTCAACCCATGCCCTGTCAGCCTCTCCTGTTTCTGGGGAGCCACAGGTCCCTCTCTTTGCAAAGTCAGAGCTGAGCCTCCTCTTTGCCCCTCTGCCCATTCATTCAGTCATTTCTTTTGAGATCTGCTGGGGCCAGACTCTCTGCAGATCCTCTGAGAAGCTCCAGGTATAGTTGCAACCCTCTGGGTCTGGGAGGAGTCCCTGGGTGGTACAAATGGTTAATGCACTCGGCTGCTAACCAAAAGATTGGAGGTTCCAGTCCACCCAGAGGTGCCTCAGAAGAAAGGCCTGGCGATCTACTTGTGAAAAATCACCCATTGAGCTGACTGCGTGACAACTGGTCTGGGTCTGGGGCAAGAGTTAGACAGGCCCATTCTAAATATGAGGCTGAAAGCACCCTGAGAGGTGTGGGCAAGGGCTGGGGTTGCTCAGAACCCAGATCTCATTCTTGTTGGGGGGAGGTGTTGATTTAGCTCAGACAACCCCTGGGGGCCCAGGGAAGTTGCCAACCATCGTCTGGAATATGGAGAGAGACACCTCTGCTCTCCTGATCTGAACCTTCCTCCTTTCCTACATACTCTAAGAGGTCCCGGAGGTTTAACTCAACTCTTGGCTGAGCTGCTAATGATAATAATAAAAATCAACGTGCCGATCACGTAGCATGCATCAGGCACTGTGCTAAGCATCTTTCACTCACTGTCTCATTTAACCTTGACAACTCTCTTAGTGGGCATCAAGCCCACTTCCTAGATGAGGTTAAGGTGATAGCAGGCTTCAGGCCCTTTCAGCTGCATCGGTCTTTCGCCCCCTTCCCATCCTTCCTGGGGACTTCAGCCTTCAGTTACCTCTTCCTTCTCAGCACCCACATGCTCTCTCCTTCCACCAGCCCCTTCTCTGCTCAGGCCTTCCCAACCTGAACAGTGCTTCCTTCTTCCTGGCTCACCCCATTGGAGGCCCATTCCCCTCTTCCCTGCTCTGGAAGCCTTGAACTTGGCACCTGGGACCCCCAGAGCTGGCCCAACTTCACGGCTTGATGCCTGGTGGTCCCGGGGCTTTTTCTTCCACTCCCCGGATGGGCATGGCTCTGTCCTGGGCTGTTTTCTTCCCACTGTGCCCTCTCACTGTGGGGTTCATCACAGGAACTGTGAAGACTCTGCTTTCAGTGCCTCCAGCCCAGAAATCTCTGTGGACCCCACACCCATCTCCAGAAGCCTTCTGGACCCTGGTCAGCTGTACCTCTCTTCCACCAACCACTCCCCTACCTCACCCGCACCTTCAGCCACCAGGTTCACTCCACCCCACTCCTAAGTAGTCCACCCTCTCTGGCCTTGAACCTCACAGTTTCCCACTGGGACCAATACAGTAGCTTCCTGACTGACCTGCCGGCCTCTGACCCAGCACACCAAGGGCAGGCCATTGTTCAATGCACAGATCTGACGGCACTACTGTCCTCCTTGCACCTCTTCGTGGGCCCTCAGGACTATAGTCACAGTATTTGAACGTTGTTGATCATATGCCCCATCAGTAAGATGTTTTTGAGCATGTGTCCCCCAATATGTATTTAGTGAAAAACAACCAGTTGCAGTGGAGTCAATTCCAGCTCATGGTGACCCCACATGTGTCAGAGTAGAACTGTGCTCCACTGATTTTTTGGAAGTAGATCGCAAGGCCTTTCCTCCCAGGAGCCTCTGGGTGGACTTGAACCTCCAACCTTTTGGTTAGCAGCTGAGCATGTTAACCCTTTGCACCACTCAGGGA
>NW_004443976.1:12435057-12437016 GCF_000243295.1 Trichechus manatus latirostris
ACATATGGTAAAAACAAAACAAAAAAGTTGCCATCAAGTTAGCCTCTACTCATGGTGACTGCGTGTGTGTCAGAGCACAACTGTGTTCCATAGGGTCTTCAGTGGCTTATTTTTTGGAAGTAGATCGCCAGGTCTTTCTTCCCAGGCGCCTCTGGGTGGACTTGAACCTCCAACCTTTTGGTTAGCAGCTGAGCACTTAACCGTTTGCACCACCCAGGGGCTCCTAGTATATATTTAGCTAACCAAAATGTTGGAGGTTTGAGTCTACTCAGAGGTGCCTTGGAAGAAAGGCCTGGTGATCTAGTTTAAAAAAAAAAGCAGACACTGAAAACCCTGTGGCACATAGCTGTACTCAGATACAGGTGGGGTCGCCATGAGTCAGAGCTGACTCCATGGTAACTTGCTTTTTAATATATGTTTCCTCAGCTGTTAATATACATGTGGCAGCCAGCCTTCAAGATGCCCGTCAGTTATCCCTGCCTTCTGGCGTCCACGTCGTGTGTGGTCCCCTCCCACGTTGACTAGGGCTGACCTGTGTAACCAGTAGGATATTGTGGAAATGATGGAGTGTTACTTCTGAGGTGAGGTCATAAAGGAAGTTGTGGCTCACAGGGGACACGGCTAGAGGGTGTCCTCTTCTCCTTGATTTTGGCCCCAGGAGACCTTGAGCGGAGGACCTAGTTGAGCCACGCTGGTCGTTTGTTACTCGGCAACAGAAAAACATGTACAGGAAGCTCTGGCCCTGAGGACCTTGCACAATCCCAGGTGCGCCTTCTTAAAGGAATAAATAAATGTAAAGGGCGGTGAGCTGTCCGAGCGCATCTGTCTCCCACCACCGGGGGCAGAGTTTTGCTTTTAGCTACTTTTTTTGTTTCTCAGCGTTATCTCTAGTAGTTTGCAGAGGGCTTTCTTATAAATTAGCAGCCCGGGGTATTCTACTGTTTGTTTGGCTTTTTTTACAAGGTTTTATCACCTCAAACTCCATTCTAAAGTTACTGGCTCTGAAGGGTGTCTTTCAGCCCTGATCCAAACACTGCTCCCTAAACACTGAGCTTGGGGAACGTGACTATAGAGTTGTTAGTTGCTGTCAAGTCGATTCCTACTTATGGAGACCCCATGTGTTACAAAGTAGAAGTGCTGCATAGGGTTTTCTTGGCTGTCATCTTATTATTTTATTTATTTTATTGTACTTTAAGTGAAAGTTTACAATTCAAGTTAGTCTTTCATACAAAAATTTATACATACATTGTTATGTGACCCTAACTGCACTCCCTGTACTGTGACAGCACACTCCTCCTTTCCATCCCTGATCTCCCATGTCCATTCAACCAGCTCCTGACCCTCTCTGCCTTCTCATCTCACCTCCGGACAGAAGCTGCCCATTTAGTCTCATGTATCTACCGGAGCTAAGAAGCACACTCTTTGCAAGTATCATTTTATGTCCCATAGTCCAATCTAATCTTTGACAGAAGAGTTGGCCTTGGGAATGGTTTTAGTGCTGGGTTGACAGAGAGTCCGGGGAGGCCATGCTTTCTGGGGTTCCTCCAGTCTCAGTCAGACCATTAAGTCTGGTCTTTTTCTAGAATTTGAGTTCTGCACCCCACTTTTCTCCTGCTCCATCAGGGACTCTCTGTTGTGTTCTCTGTCAGGGCGGTCATTGGTGTACCATCTAGTTCTTCTGGTCTCAGGCTGATGGAGTCTCTGGTTTATGTCGCCCTTTCTGTATCTTGGGCTAATGCTTTCCTTTTGACTTTGGTGTTCTTCATTCTCCTTTACTCCAGGTAGGTTGGGACCAGTTGATGCATCTTAGAGGGCCCCTCACTAGCGTTTAAGACCCCAGATGCCACTCACCAAAGTAGGATGCAGAACATTTTCTTAATAAATTTTGTTATGCCAGTTAACCTAGATGTCCCCTGAAAGCATGGTCCCCAAACAGCTGCACCTGCTGCTCTGTCCCTC
>NW_004443976.1:12437116-12470319 GCF_000243295.1 Trichechus manatus latirostris
GATATTGGTCTGTAATTTTCTTTTTTTGTGGTGTCTTTACCTGGATTTGGTATCAGGGTTATGCTGGCTTCATAGAATGAGTTTGGGAGTATTCCATCCTTTTCTATGCTTTGGAATACCTTTAGTAGTAGTGGTGTTAACTCTTCTCTGAAAGTTTGGCAGAATTCTCCAGTGATGCTGTCCGGGCCAGGGCTTTTTTTTGTTGGAAGTTTTAAAATTACCTTTTCAATCTCTTCTTTTGTTATAGGTTTATTTAGTTGTTCTACTTCTGTTTGTGTTAGTTTACATAGGTAGTGAGTTTCTGGAAATTTGTCCATTTCCTTTAGCTTTTCAAATTTGATTTAATTTCAGTTGGGTCTGTTGTGATATCACCCATCTCATTCTTATACGGGTTATTTGCTTCCTCTTCTGTTTTTCTTTTGTCAGTTTGGCCAGTGGTTTATCGATTTTGTTGATCTTTTCAAAGAAACAGATTTTGGTCTTGTTAACTCTTTCAATTGTTTTTCTATTCTCTATTTCATTTAATTCTGCTCTAATTCTTATCATTTCCTTTTTTCTGGCGTCCCCGGGCTTCTTTTGCTGCTCTCTTTCTACTTGTTCATGTTGTAAGGTTAATATTTTGATTTTGGCCCTTTCTTCTTTTTGAATATGTGCATTATATTGGTATAAACTGACCTCTGAGCACTGCTTTTGCTGTGTCCCAAAGGTTCTGGTAGGATGTGTTTTCATTCTCGTTT
Source organism: Trichechus manatus latirostris (assembly GCF_000243295.1). Classification (NCBI taxonomy): domain Eukaryota; kingdom Metazoa; phylum Chordata; class Mammalia; order Sirenia; family Trichechidae; genus Trichechus; species Trichechus manatus. The sequence continues at coordinate 12,437,854 of NW_004443976.1, forward strand.
GATTCTATGAATTTCTTTATTCCATCCTTAATTTCTTCTGTAACCCAGTAGTTTTTGAGCAAGGTATTGTTCAGTTTCCATGTGATTGATTTTTTTCCTTCTTTTTCTGTTGTTGATTTCTACTTTTATGGCTTTATGGTCAGAAAAGATGCTTTGTAATATTTTGATGCTTTGGATTCTGTTAAGGCTTAGTTTATGGCCTAATATGCGGTCTATTCTGGAGAATGTTCAATGTGCATTGGAAAAGAAAGTATACTTGGCTGCTGTTGGGTGGAGTGTTCGGTATATGTCTATGAGATCAAGTTGGTTGATTATAGCATTTAGGTCTTCTGTGTCTTCTTTATTAAGCTTCTTTCTGGATGTTCTTTCCTTCACCGAAAGAGGTGTGAAGTCTCCTACTATTATTGTGGAGCTGTCTATCTCTCTTTTCAATGCTGTTAGAGTTTGTTTTATGTATTTTGGAGCCCTGTCATTTGGTGCGTAAATATTTGTTATAGTTATGTCCTCCTGTAGTGTCCTTCCTTATCCTTTGTGGTGGATTTTCCTTTAAAGTCTATTTTGTGAGAGATTAATATTGTCTTGGCTATCATCTTAACGGAGGCAGCTTGCGGGGCCTATCTTCTGCGGTGCCACTAGGTGGGTTCGAACTACCAACCTTTGTCAGCAGTAGAGCACAAACGATTTGCGCCACCTTAAAGGGCACATACCAGATTTCAAAAGCTTCCTATTCCAGTGTAACATTCAAACCGAAGAATGCACGGACTGGGAGTGGACAGCTTTCTGCATGTTTACAAAACAAAACACCCCCAGGGAGCCAGAAATAGAACATTCCATCACCCCGAGCCACTGTGTTCCCTTCCAGTCATTCCAGCTGTGAGGGTAGCTCTGACCACTTGCAGCAGCGAGGCATTTGCCTGAGGAAACCAGATTTCTGTGATAGTCTCAGAGAATGCTAAATGAACAGCCCAGTGGTCACCGATGCTGGCTCCAGTCCCAGGCATGTAAACAACAGCGGGTTTTCATGACCCAGAGGAATGAGGGCACACACAGGGCTGCCGCATTTGATGCACGGGATATGTTCCTGAATCTCTCACATCATTTAAACCCATTGCCATCAAGTTGATTCTGACTCATAGTGACCCTATAGGACAGAGTAGAACTGCCCCATAGGGTTTCCAAGGAGCGGCTGGTAGATTCGAACTGCCGACCTTTTGGTGAGCAGCCGAGCTCTTAACCACTGAGCCACCAGGGCTCCTCACATCATTTAGGACTCCCAAAATTCAAGGCTAGCTTTCTCATTGAAATAACTGTCAAGTAGGATTGGCATGACTTCACATTTGAGACTGAAAATGAGACTTTAATACTGCCCAGTTGCAATTAGCATAATTCTAATTCACACACTACTCTGAGCACAGCTCTCTCTGGACTCTCTGGCCCTACCCCCATGGGGCTGATAGGGACCACATTTTAGCATCTTTGGGACCCAGTCATGCTGACCGGATGGGATGCAGGTTGAGGGTGTGGTATGGTTTTGGGGGGTTCTGGGGCTGCCCAAATTCCAGCCCTCCCTCTGCTGCTCCTTGTAGTGTGATCCTGGGCAAGCTCCTATCTTTCAGGGCCTCAGTTTCCTCATCTGCGAAATGGGATGTGTTCTGGGTATAAGGAAAGGTGTGAACGCATGAAAACCCCAGGCACACAGTAGGGGTCAGTGAAAGCTTGTTGGCACCAAGGCCCCTCGGTGGGAAAAGCCTGCTCTCCTGCCCCCCCCCACCCCTCCACGCTGCTCAGAGGAGAGTGAAGTAGTCAGGCCCAAGCGGGGAACTTGGAGGCTGAGCCCCCTGGAAGCTGGGGCCTGGGCTCAGATGCCACGGTCACAGGCCTGGATTGGGCAAGAGCAGAGAAACAGTCCCTCTGATCTTGGTCAGGGGTGTTTGGAGAGATTGACAATTCTGGGAAATTCAGAGGCAGGAAGTGAGGGGGAGGGACAGGGGAAAGAGTAAACTGCACCCCGGCACCCCTGGCCCCCTTCCCAAGTCACACAATGAAAGTGCGGTGATTAGCATGTGGGCATGGAGAGCAGAGTGGGATGGATAAAACAGGAGGCCCCCTTTCTGGGGGAGAAATTCAGAGGCACTCCCCTCCCCCACGCCCACCCCCACTCACCCCTGAGTTCCAACTCCATTTCCACTTCTGTTTACCGTCCAAAGTCCTGGGCACAGGAGGTGCCAGGTTAGGCGTGCTCTGATACATGGACACGCAGACACACAGGGCTCAGGGCCCTCGGATGGACCCTGCACCCTCCCCTCCTGGTGTTCAGCGCCATCCGCCCCCACCCTAATTCTCCCAGCTTCAGCCCTCTCCTTAGCCTGGGACCTGCACGGCAGCATCGTCATCAAGGGATCCAGGAGACAGACCTCAAGACCTTCAGCAAGTAAAACATGGGAAGCAAGGCAGGGGGAGTGAGTGAGGGGCAAGCGTGGGGCGAGGAGGGAGGACTAGGGGTGGGTAGGACTACTTGGAGGATGGATTTTGGACGTCAGGACTGGGCGGGAATGGAGGAAAGAAGGAAGGCTGCCCTGTAGACACCTATCAGACTTAGAAGTTGGATCTCAGACTCCAGCCTTGGCTCCATTCAGCCCCACTCAGCCTTGACCTCAGCCCCACTCAGTCTTGACCTCACCCTCAACCCAGTCCCAGTCCAGTGCCAGCTCTGTCATGACCAAGGAGTATCAAGATCTTCAGCATCTGGACAATGAGGAGAGCGACCATCACTATCAGCTCAGAGAGGGTGAGAGGACAACTTTGCCTCATTTCTGAGAGGCGAGCCACCTCTGCCTCAGCCCCTGCTTCTTTCTGTGACTGTGGCCTTCTCAGGGGAGGTGTAGGGTTGGAGGCCCTTTCTGGGTGATAGGTGCCTAAGGCCTCCGTAAGCCTCCTGACCCTCGCCATGACACCCACCTCAGGACCTTGGGAGGGTAGGCCCAGGGGTGCGGGAATAACTGGAAGCTGGAAAGATGAGGTGACCCCCTGTTGGTTGTGAAGAAGTTAAGCCCCAGCCCCTCTTCCTTTCCTCTTTCAACGCGCAACGAGCCTGTGTATGTTTGGTGTGTTTGGTGTCAGGGATCATTTGTTCTGGGGGGAGGTTTTTGTGAGGGGGCTGAAGATGTAGGGCTGAGAGCTTACAAAGGAGCAAAGACTTTTTAGGAGCAGCAGTCTGGGAGGGAGAGAAGGCCTGAATTCCTGAATGGAAGGCAGGAGAAAGAGTGATTCCAGGAGGGGCTTAGGTAGGAGTTTAAGGGGTAGGGCCAGGCCTATATGGGCCTCTGATCTGAGGGTGGATAAGAACCTCCTGCATGAAAAACACTGGATTATTATGTGAGAGAAAAATAAGTTTTATCTTATTGAAAACAAAACACCCGAAACAAGCCCCTCTTCTCTCTCACGTGGGTAGGGAATGTTGTTTTGGCTGAGCAAGGACAACGTTCTCGGGGCATAAGGGTGGGCAGTGCACTGTAAAGGGAGAAGGGGCTGCAGGGGAGGAGATAGGAGGAGAGAGAAGAGGAAAGGCCCCCTGAGAGTGAGGCCCCACCCTCCAGCTCACAGAGGACAGGGCCAGGGGATGTCATTTTCTTTTCTCTGCGTGGGAGCAACATGAGGAGGCTGGAGTTTGGCTACTCTGCCTTTGCTCCTTGCGCTCAGCCAAGGAAAGGGGAGATTCCTGGTGAGAGAAAGAAACCTCCTTCCCTTGCCCCATCGTTGAGGGTAGCAGGGACTCCCCAACTGACTACCCACTCCATCAGTCACGCCCGGCATACAAACCTCGCCCTCCAGCCCACGGGTCCTGAGGAGGTCCGTCAGCTGCAGTGACACAGTCAGGCCACTAGGTGGCAGCAAAGGCTCGGGGTCTGGGTGAGGCTAAGCGAGGTCAAAGCTTTGTACCCCTTCTTTCCTCCCCCACCTCCTATTGCCTCTAGACCTTCAGGGTCACCCACTGCCAGATTTCTTCTTCCCTCTGGGTGGTGCAAACAGTTAATGCACTTGGCTGCTAACCAGAAGGCTGGCAGTTTGAATCCACCCAGAGGTGCCTCGGAAGAAAGGCTTGGCGATCTACTTTCGAAAAATCTGCCATTGCAAACTTTATGGAGCACAGTTCTATTCTGACACACAAGGGGTTGTCATGAGTTGGAGTCGACTCAACAGCAACTGGTTTTAGTTGTATGGGGCTTCCTAGCCTATTAGGGGAGCCTTCACCTGCTCCCCTCCCAGGAAACTGGCTTGGCTCCCCTCTGCTCATGAGCTCCTGATACCCTCTCCTCTTGCAGGGCCACCTCCTCCCCAGCCCTTCCTGAGGCGTCTCTGCTCCGGACCCTGCCTCCTCCTGTTCTCCCTGGGCCTCAGTCTCCTTCTGCTGATCATCATCTGTGTAATTGGATCCCGAAGTGAGGGTCACGGGGACCAGGCAGGGGGACAGTTATGAGCGGGAGCAATGGTGCTCAGGTGGCGGACACAGCCCCCTCATTTGGTCCTGTCCACACCCTCTCCTGCCCAGACTCGCAGCTGCAGAAGGAGCTGCATGCTCTGAGAGGGATGTTCAGCAACTTCACAGTGAGCACTGAGGCTGAGGTCAAGACGCTGAGCACCCAGGGTGAGGGGGCTGGGCTGGGCTGGGGGTCTGGCAATGGTGTGGATGTTGGGACCCTGAACAAGTCTCCCCCCCAGGAGACAGTGTGGGCCGAAAGATGAAGAGCCTGGAATCCCAGTTGTTGGAGCAGCAACGGTTGATGGGTGAAGGTCAGCGTGAGAGAGACAGTGCGCATGCGTGCGTGTGCGCGCATGTGTGCGTGCCGGTGGGGGGGTGGGTATAGGGGCTCTCCCCAGTCAAACAAAGGGGTCTGGGGGCAGAGGCATCAGATCCTATCGGTCTTTAAGCCCCTAGCATGACTGACTCCACCAGTGTCCGTACTGACCTCATCCCCCACCCCTCTCCCCATCCTCCAACCCTCTGTCCTGTCTCACCAGACCACTCCAACTTGCTGCTACACGTGAAGCACTTTGTGTCTGACCTGCGCAGCCTGAGCTGTCAGTTAGCCATGCTCCAGGGCAACGGTGAGGAGGCAGGGTGCCCAGCTCACTTCCCTGCCTACCACCTCTGCAGGCAGTGCCTCAGCCCCTCCATCCTCTGTCCTCTCAGGCACTGAAAGGTCCTGCTGCCCTGTTAACTGGGTGGAGTATGAAGGCAGCTGCTACTGGTTCTCTCGCTCTGGGAAGTCCTGGCCCGAGGCTCAGAAGTACTGCCAGCTGGAGGACGCCCACCTGGTGGTGGTCACTTCCTGGGAGGAGCAGGTGAGGCTCTCAGAGGACCTCGTCTGGGAGTGTGGCTGGTCTAGGGAGAGATCACCGCCACCCTCCTCTCTCCCCAGAATTTTATCCAGCACCACATGGGCTCTGCAAACACCTGGATGGGCCTCACCGACAAAAACGGGCCCTGGAAATGGGTAGATGGGACGGACTATGAGACAGGCTTCAAGTGAGTGTGTGTGTTCTCCAGCAGCCCTGCTCCCTCTGCCCAGCCTGGCTGGTTCCAGGGGTGCCTCAGGGACTTGGCTAAGGGTGCACGTCCTGGGGCCCACATGTGTTCTGTCTCCTCAGGAACTGGAGGCCAGAGCAGCCAGATGACTGGTACGGGCATGGCCTTGGAGGAGGCGAGGACTGTGCCCACTTCACTAACAACGGTGGCTGGAATGATGACGTCTGCCAGAGGCCCTACCGCTGGGTCTGCGAGACAGGGCTGGACAAGGCCAACTAGGAGCCTCCTCTGGCCCTAATTAATTTCCTCAATGTCTTGACCTGCCCAAGGGGTCCAGGATTGGGGATCCTCCTATTTGGGGGCCTCCTCCACCTTCTCAGGGATTTTCCTCTAGAATTTTAGGGGAAGGGGGGAGGATGGTGTCTGAGGAAGACAGAATGATGTCTGGAGGTGTGGGAAGATTGAAACCCATGTCACTTTCTGCAATTTGCTGTGAAGGTTATATTATTGTTGAACTTTTTTTTAGAGTGGAAAGAAGAGAAATACACTTAGAAAGTCTATGAGTTGCCTATTTATTGGGGATTAGGATTGGGAGCGGGCTGGTTGGCATTAGGAGGCCTTGGGAAGGCAATATGGTGTCATGAGAACTGTATAGCCTTGAGCCAGGTGGCCTGGGTTAGGAGCTGGCTTTGTTATTTACTGGTATGTGAGTTTGGGCAGGTTATTGCACTCTCTGGGTCTCAGCTGTCAAATACTATTGTTACTGGGAACCATTCTACTTGTAGCAATATTCCCAGGAAGAACCACTCCAATGTATTGAGTGCTTCAAAAGTCTTGAACAAAACTCATCGGTGTCTGTTGATTCATTGCAGTAAACAGAAGAAGCAGCCACAGGCTGGCTAACAGGGAACCTTAAATACAAAGAGAAACACATACCAAGAATAGCCTACATCTGAAGAAAAGCAGGACCAGGGGAGAGAAGCACCAAAATAAATAGAATCAACAACCAAGGACCAGAGGTAAAGGACAAACAGATTAAGACTTTACAGACACCTAAGGGATTATTAACAAACTGACAAAGTATCAGCCCACAAAGAAGACCTTAACTAATCGCCCAATAGAGCAATGCTCTGACCACGACAAAATTAAGTTAGAAATAATCACAGAAGTGTAGCTAAAAAAGATCTATCAACATATAGATTTCTCACCCTTTTTCTAAATAATTTCGAGTTTAGGAGAAAATCAAAATGAAAAAAGTTAAGGGGTTTAGAAAATAACAATGAGAGCACTATACAGCCATGCGTTGCTTAACGTCCATGATATAGTCTGTGAAATAGGAAGTTATGTAATTTGGACATTGTGTGAACACCATATTATATACTTAGCAAAGCTATATGGGATACCTTTTGTTCCACTTGCAAATTGATACTTCTGCTTTGCCTCCTGTGGCTGCTTTCATTAGCACTGGTTTAGCTGTGTCTGGGAGCCATGATGCACTTCGTGGTAATATTTTCAAAAGAAAAACAGAGAATGCAACAACACTCACGAGATGTGCAATACACGAGATTGGGTGTTGCTGCCTACGAGTCAAAGCATACACCGTTAAGCAGTAAACTTTTTATTTCTAAGTAGGGAAAGTTCACATTAAAATAATGCCAGAAAGTACAGTACAGTACACACATAAGCCAGTAACATAGGCGTTTATTACGACTATCAAGACATACGTGTTATAGGTTATATATGTACTGTACCATTATACTCCTGGCAGCAAGAGATGTGAGATACATGTGTTGCAAGTGGCAAGCTGTTGTGTTCGCTACGTCCAGTTACGTGTGGTTACATCTACTACATCCTGATCTCCGATCGTGATTTCTGAACTCTGCTGTAACTTTATGGGACCACAGAAATATACACAGCTGGACGTTGCCAGAAGGGATGTTATGCGGTGCATGACTGCATACTGAAATTGTGGGATGGTCTGAAGCAGTTCTCAGGAGGAAATGTATGGCTGTAAGTGCATTTATTAAAAAACAAGAAAGGCTGAATTGAAATAAGCTAAGTTTTATACTCAAAAGCTTGAGAGAGAAAACTAACAAACAAAACACTAAACCCATCGCCGTGGAGTGGACTCCATGTGTTACAGAGTATAACTGCTCCAAAGGGTTTTCTTGGCTATAACCTTTACAGAAGCAGATCACCCAGCCTTTCTTCTGTGACACCGCGGGGTGGATTAGTAGTCAAGTGTAAAGTGTTTGCACCACTTAGGGACCTCAAAGAACAAAATAGATAAAACAAAAACCAAACCCCTTACCATCAAGTCAATTCTGACTCATAGTGACCCTATAGGACAGAGTAGAGCTGCCCCATAGGGTTTCCAAGGCTGTAATCTTTACGGAAGCAGACTGCCACATCTTTCTCCCCATTGACCTTTTTCAGTTAGCAGCCAAGTGCTTAACCACTGTGCCACCAGGGCACTCAAAGAACAAAACAGATCCCTCAAAATGGAAGGAACTTATAAAAATAAAAGCAAAAATTAATGAAATAGAATATTAAAAAAAAGATACCAGCAAGAGAAACCTGATTCTTTCAAAATGCCAATAAGGCTTCAATTTCACTCTTCTCATTCTGCATATATTTGTGTCCAGAGTTAAGATTGAAGCAGAATAAAAATAGTCCAGCTTGCTCTCTGAGACTATACCATGACAACATTGGCAGGGCGGGGGGAGTAAAAGGGCAATAAACAAATATGAAGGAGGAAAAAAAAAACCCTCAGGCACATAACCTTAGGAAGGAGAAGGGTTACACAGGTATACATATACCCATTGCCATCGAGTCAATTCTGACTCATAGTGACCCTATAGGGCAGAGTAGAACTGCCCCGTAGAATTTCCAAAGAGTGGCTGGTGGATTCGAACGGCCTTTTGGTTAGCAGTCAGGCTCTTAACCACTGTGCCACCAGGGCTCCACTAAGAGTAGGTAGAGAGAATACACTATATAACTCTTCCAGATTTAAAATGGCAGAGTAAAGACAGTGTTTTCCTCACCATTGCTGTAATTTCTAGGTGAACCCCTTAGAAACAGAGGTTATAATTTTCAAACTTATAAAGGGGAAAATTAAAAAAAAAAATCTAAAGGGAGGCAGGAAAAGAGAGAAAGAAAAACCGAACAGGTGGATTAAGAAAAAACACAAAATAGAAGGTAGTTATGAACCCAAACACATTAATGATTATATTAAATGCAAAAAACTAAATTTTGTTAAAAAAAACCCAAAAAATTCAGACAGACTAGTAATAATAAAAAAAAAAAAAAAACTACCTGCTCATTAGACATCTCTAAACAGAAAAGTTGAAAAGTATGAAAAAGATGCATTAGGCCAATTCTAACCAAAATAATTATTGTATAAAATATACTTTATAATCAAAAAATATTATTATAGATAAAGAGGGTCACTTCCTAATGATAAAGGTTCAATTCAATAGGGAGATACAACAGTATGAAATATGTATGCACTGAATAACATAGCCACAAAATATACGAAACAAAAAATTTTAGAAGTATAAACATTTTTCGTTGGGGAGAGAGAAAGGTGGTGGTAACCTGTCCCTAGACCAGCCAGCATCCCGGATGAGGCTACAAATCTACTTTTATAGTGGGAGATTGTAACACAGCTCCCTCAGTAATTGATAGATCAAGCAGATTAAAAAAAAAAAGAATAAAAATACAGAACTTTTGAACCTACATGAATTATTATTACTCAATGGACACATTTGGTACACAGCACCCATCAACTACAGAATACTCATTCTTTCTAAGTACACTGGGACGTTTTCAAACATTGCGCAAATAGCAGGCCATAAAGCAAGTTTTAACAAGGTAACATGAGGTGACACAAGATAGGTCTCTCTGACCTGGCCAGCTCTCACTCAGGGTCACCTTATCACCTCATTAGCATAGCCTGTTACTTAGGTGTGGTCTGGAGTTCTTACTGAAGACACTTAAATTCCAAGGTTTATCTCTCAGGAACCCAGATACAAAGACCAAATTCCTTGGGTAAAGTTAACGTAAACCCCACAACGGGGCACTTCAACTTGGTGAAGGAGAGACAATATTCAGGAAACTGGCTCTCTATATGAAGAAAAATAAAACTGGATTCATACCTAACGTCACATAAAAAATAGATGCTGGATAGATTAAAGACCTAAATGTGAAAGGCAAAATCACGGAACTAATACCAGTACCAGTTGCTGTTGAATTAATTCTGACTCATGGTGATCCCATGTGTGTCAGAGTAGAACTGTGCTCCATAGGGTTTTCAATGACTGATTCTCCATGAGAGGAAGATGGGGCAGTCTGCTTCCATAAAGATTTAGAGCCTTGGAAACCGTATGGAGCAGTTCTACTCTTTCTACATGGTCACCAAGAGTCAGAATCCACTCGACGGCGGTGGGTGGGTGGAATTTTTCAGAAGTAGATCACCAGCCCTTTCTTCCAAGGTGTCTCTGGGTGGAGTCAAACTGCCAACCTTTCTTTTAGCAGCTAAGCATGTTAACCGTTTGCACCACCCAGGGACTACAGAACTAACAGAAGGAAAAAACAAAGAAGAAAGGGAAGTTTTTGTAATCTAGTTACAAAACAACAAGGAACAGTTGCTATCAAGTCCGTTCCAACTCATGATGACCCCATGTGCTGCAGAGTAGAACTTCATTCCATAGGGTTTTCAAAGCTTTCAGAAGCAGATTGCCAGAACTTTCTCCTGAGGTACCTCTGGTTTGAACTACCAACCTTTTGGTTAGTAGTTGAGCGCCTAATTGTTTGCACCATCCAGGGACTCAATAGAAGCTACAGAAAGGCTTCTTAAATAAGGCCTCCAAAACAGATACCAAAAAGCCAAAAAAACTTTTTAGTGAAATTGACTGCATGAAAATTACAGACTTCACATGGATGACAACGTACCAGTCAGGCCCCCCAGCAGGAAACAGGTGGTGCTCTGGACATGGGGAGTTGGGAGATGTTTTATTAAGGGGACCATTTACAAAGGTGTGAGCAGGCTTAGGGAAGCCACGGGGTAGGGCAGAAGCCCAGGCATCCTTGCAATGGGAGCCATGACCACCACGAGGAAGCCAATGAGACAGAAAACTGCAAGAAGAGGGCCTCCCAACAGGAGCTGCGACTTTTTTCATATCTGCTGTGACTTTTGGTTGCAGGATGCAGCTGCCCACAGCAACCCTGCAGCAGGGGGAGCTGCGACAATCAACACCCTCACTTCACTCCTCTTCCGCCTTCTGATTTCCTGCTGGGGCTGGGAGCCAGATGGCAAGTGAGCTCTTTGATGCAGTCCTACAGCTCAGCCTCTGGGCCACAGACCATGTGAGAAGGGTAGAGAATGGATGTGAAGGGACAAATAGAAGACATCCAGCCCCAAAGAAGCCCAGAGATGAAGAAATAGATAAGAAAGCTCTTAGAGAAAGAGTAAAGAATATAAACAGGCAGTTCGCCGAGAAGAGAGACACAAATGTCTAACATGCAAATGAAGACGTACTTCTTGTTAGCTGCTGTCAAGTTGTCCCCCGACTCATGGCCACCCCAAGCGCAATGGAATGAAATGCTGCCTAGACCTGTGCCATCCCCGTGATCAAAGGATCGGACCGTTGTGATCCATTGGGTTTTCATTGGCTAATTTTTTGCAAGTAGATCACCAGGCCTTTCTTCCTAGTCCATCTTAGTCTGGAAGCTCTGCTGAAACCTGTTCAGCATCATAACAACATGCAAGCCTCCACTGACAGATGGGTGGTGGCTTTGCATGAGGTGCATTGGAGAAGATATATTTATAATCACTAGTAACTGTTATTGTTGTGGGGTGCTGCTGTTGAGTGATTTTGACTCATAGTGACCCTAGGTGAGAGTATCAATGAGCCACCTCTTTATGCCCATCTGACTGACAAAAATTAAAGATGACAGTTGTTATGGATTGAATTGTGTTCAATCATATGTGTTGGAATTCAAAATATGTGTTGGAATCCCAACCCCTATTCCTGCAGGTGTAATTCCATTTGGGAATAGGGTTTTCTTTGTTATGTTAATGAGGCCACGTCAGTGTAGGGTGGGTCTTTAACCTAATCACTTTTGAGACTTTTGAGATGCGAAAAGAGCAGATTAGGCAGAGACAAGTGACTACAAATGGGAAGACAGAAGCACACATGAGGATCGCCAAGGAACTGAGGAACTTTGGAGTTACAGAAGCTGAGACAAGGATCTTTCCCCAGAGCTGACTGACAGAGCCTTTCCCTAGAGTCCATGCCCTGAATTGCAACTTCTAGCCTTCTAAACTGTGAAAAAATAAATTTCTGTACCTTAAAGTCACCCACTTGTGGTATTTGTGTTACAGCAGCACAGGCTAACTAATGAGACTAAATTGGAATCACCATAGCCATTCTGTAAAGCAGTTCGGGGGATTAACAGGGCATATCTACTATGATCCCAGCAATCTAACTTCCGGGTATCTATACCAGAGAACTTCTCACACAGGTCCATGAGGATCACAGCAGGCAACCTAAGGGTCTGCTGATAGGGGAATGGATAAGTGAAACGCGGGGCGTGTGCCTGATGGGCTACTGTCCAGTGTTTAGCACCGGTGAACTAAGCATACATACAGCAATGTGGATAGACCTAAACACAGCCTTGAATGGAAAACGTGAAAAACAGAATGCGGTCTCCAACAGAGTCATGTTACCGCAATAACGCGGATTGGAGCCGCCTGCCACAATAGCCAATTCTGAGACAGGGGTGAGGTGAGCAGCAAGACGTTTATTATATATCGATATACAGGAGACAGAGGGGAATAGATTCCTCCAAAAAACCCATCTCCCTCACTGAAGATCGGCTGGAGTCTTTTATAGGGACAGGATTATGGATCTTTTGTGGTAGTGTCCCCTTGAGGTGGTGATGTCTTAGATGAGTTAACCTTCTACTGGTATTCTTAGAGGTTATCTGGTGACATCTTTGGGGATTATCTGGCGACATCCTGCTTACTCTTGTCACAAGATGGATGCTTTGTTTGGTCTCTCATTCTTAGATCATTATCACTCGTTTTCTACCCTCCAGGGAGGAACATCAGTTAATCTTAAACCTTTTTGTAGAGACTGGAGGAAAAAAAAAGATCATGAGACAATGTGGCGGTTAGCAATGGAGGAGTGAACAATAGTGAGCCGGGCCTATGCAGCCTCTTCCAGTAACATTTATTAAAATTAAAAGTGCACGCACACAATAACACTGCACAATTTTGAAGGATCCATATATTTTCAAGGACATATGTCAAGCCCGTTTAAGTGGTTGCCTGTGGAAAGGAGGAGAATGGGAGAGAGGACAAAGGGTGTGCTCAGAACCAGCCAGGAATTGAGGAGCGTGAGTAATGCAAACCTCACCGCGGGGCCAGAGGAAAATTGCCTCCGTACATCTCAGCCTTCCTGCCTGGCATGATCCTAAATGGGGAGAGATGAGAAACGTTTCCATTAAAGACAGGGGCAAGATAAGAAGGTTCATCATCACCTGGCCTACCTCTGGTTGTCAATCCAGAGAAAGAAAGAAAAATAGAACTCTTGGAAAAGAGGTGGTAATTTTTTTTCCTATTTGCAGACATTATGTACCTCGTTGTGATGCTGTAAAATGTACAGCACCACCTGTGAAGTGTTTTGTCAGAGAATCTAGAACCTGAACCTGATTAAGCTTTTAGCACTAGCTAACAAAAGGGGGCAGTGGTGGTTCCGTGGCAGAATTCTTGCCTTCCAGGCAGGAGACCTGGGTTCAGTTCCAGGCCAAGGTACCCATGCATAGACACCACCCGTCTGTCCGTGGAGGCTTGCCTGTTACTGTGATGCTAAACAGGTTTCAGCAGAGCTTCCGGTCTAAGATAGACTAGGAAGAAAGACCTGGCGATCTACTTCTGAAAAATCAGCCAACGAAACTCTGTGGGTCACAATGGTCTGATTTGCTTTTGATCATGGGGATGGCGCAGGACCAGGCAGTGTTTGGTCCAGTTGTGCATCAGTTTGCCGTGAGTAGGGGGCCAATTTGACAGCATTGACAGCAGCTAACAACAACAGTTTATAGGAAATACAGGAGAGAGAGAAACATGCACACAGGGACGCATCCAGTGAAATACAGGAAGTGGAAGATTCTACAGGGCAAACTTCTGATTTCTTCAACAAGTAAATGGCAAGGAAAAAAAAAAAAGAAAGAGAGAAAGGAATTACTATAGATTAAAAGAGCATTAAGAGATATACCAGCTACATGCAATGTGTGGACTTTGAATCCTGATTTGAACAAACCAATTGCAAAAAGACATTATGGGAAGAGCAGGTGAATATGAATACTAGCTGGATAAGGCATTCTTGTTAATTATTTTTGGTATGATAATAGCATTGTGGTGAAATTAAAATCAAAAGATTCTATTTTTTAGAGATACACTCAGATATTTACAGGTGAAATTATATATCTGAGGTTTGCTTTGTAATAATTCAGCAGGGTGGGGGAGAAAGTGGGAGGGGTCTAGAAGAACAAAATGGGTCACGTTATTGATGACTGTTGAGGAAGGGTGATGGGTACATGGTATTCATCATACTGTTCCCTCTACTTTTGTATGTATTTTAGCCACTACAGTGAATCAGAAACTGCAGGGCTGAAGATATTTAAGATTTAATGCAAAAAATAGGAGTTAATAGGCTTTTACCAGTGCAACATGGTGAAATAATATTCTGCTTTTACAGAAAAGATTGACAAATATGACTTAACTAAAACTAGAAACAAGCAATAGATTTTTTTATTGTGCTTTAGATGAGGATTTACAGAGCAAATTAGCTTCTCATTAAACAATTAATATATTGTTTGTGACATTGGTTGCCAACCCGTGACGTGTCAACACTCCTCTCCTTCTTGACCCTGGGTCCCCCATTTCCGTTCGTCCAGCTTTCCTTTCCCCTCCTACCATCTCATCTTTGCCCCTGGGCTGGTGTGCCAATTTAGTCTCATATACATGGCTGAGCTACGTGTATTATTGTGTGTTGTATGGGCCGGCCTGTCTAATCTTTGGCTGAAGGGTGAACTTCAGAAATGACTTTATTACTGAGTTAAAAGGGTGTCCAGGGGCCATGCTCTCGGATTCCTCCAGTTTCTGTCAGACCAGTAAGTCTGGTCTGTTTTTATGAGTTGGAATTTTGTTCTACATTTTTCTCCAGCTCTGTCTGGGAGCTTCTGTTGTGATCCCTGTCAGAGCAGTCAGTGGTGATAGCTGGGCACCATCTAGTTATGCTGGGCTCAGTCTGGTGGAGGCTGTAGTAGTTGCGGTCCATTACAAGCGACAGCTTTGGATCCAATATTTGCAACGTTTGTAACAAGTAATTAAAATCCAGAATATAAAGAACTCTTACAAAATAAGAGGAAAAAAACCAACCCAATAGAGACGGGCAAAGGATATTATAGTGAACGTTTGTCATCTCTGCTTTGGAAAATTCCTCATTACGTGTATACTTGGGGGGGCACAGGTAGCCAAAGGGACCACATTCTCCTTCTCACCTCCCTGGTGTAGCCGGCAGTGGGCATGTGCTGTCAGTGTGGTTGCCCCAGAACATTGAGTCTTGAGTACAGGATGCAAATTTGTGGTAATAGTTGGGGTGGGGGGATGGAAGGTTATGTTTCTGGCCTTTAAAAAATGTTAAGCAAAAAAATGCAAGCTGGGAAATTATATGTATAGTTTGATCCTATGTATGTAAAACCACCCAAAAAAGGCCACACAATAGCTATACATTTCCTTAACCCACACCACTGACCGTTGCTTTTCTCTTACATATTCACCGTCTCCTCCCTAGATCCTTTCTATGCTCAAAGACTTTCCCATTTAAAAAACAAAACAAAACAAAATTTTTGACACCCTTGTTCCTCTCCAGCCGCTGTCTTATTTTCTTCTTTGCCTCACGTCAGCTGTGCTTTGGAGAATCAAGTGAGTGACCCATGGCCCAGACTTTAGGGTGAGGCAGACCAGAGAGGGCTGCAGTATTGTGGAGTGACGGGCTGGTCAGAGGTATGAAAGAGAAGGGTAAGGCGCCTAATGCATTTGAATTGTGATGTTGGCGAAGAATACTGAATGCACCGCGGACTGCCAGAAGAACAAACAAATCAGTCTTAGAAGGAAAACAACCAGAATACTCCTTACTTTGGACACGTATGCTATCAGGAAAGAACAACTGCTAGCAAAGGACACCGTGCTTGGTAAAACGGAGGGTTGTCGAAGGCAAGGGAGGCCCTCAGTGAGATGGGCTGACACAGCGGCATCCACAGTGGATTCGAGCACACCAGTGACGATGAAGATGGAGAAAGACCGGCCAACGTTTTGTTCTGTTGTACATGGGGTCGCCATGAGGGGGCGCCAACTCGATCAACGGCAGCTAATAACGACATAATCTTCAGAGCAGGGAGGCATTTCCTACTTTTGTGGCGGAAAAGAAAACTTATAAACCCAAAATATAAAATTAGTTCTTTAAAAAATTCAGTCCAATTTATGATAACATGTTTTAATCGAACAGCTGGAGTTCCTTTTCTTGGATACTATTTAGAAGCATAATAAAGACATCCCAAAGTCCCTACAAGAGAAAGTTTCTCAGTTGAACAATTGCATTTGTACTTCAAGGGAGGTGCGAATTCCTTAAACAAACACATCGTTTAGGCACACTGATTAATTGTATTTTCATTATAAACATTTTATGGCCTCAAAAAACAGAGGGTCATATTCCCAGTGGTGAAATAAAAACTTGGGTTTGTTTTAGGAACAAATTCACTTTTCATTATCAGCACTTTCTGGAGGTGAGGGGTGCAGGGAGCATGTTGAGAAACAAATTAACCTGTTATAAACATTGAAAGCAAAAATTTCATACCAGAAGTACCGCCTACACAGACAGGCATTAAAAACAAATCTACCAATGGTTAAACGCTTGGCTGCTCACGGAAGCCTTGGCGGTTCTAACCCACTCAGTGGCTCTAAGGGAGAAAGACCCGGCGGTCTGCTCCCATAAAGATTACAGCCAAGAAAACCCTATGGGACAGTTCTGCTCTGTCACATTTGGTCACTATGAGTCAGAATCTACTCCATGGCACTCAATAACAACAACAATTATGGTTTCTGAAACGGAAATTTGTATTTTTAATTAAGTGATTTAGCTATGTGTTTAAGAAAAAAAGTCATTTCCTCAAATAAAACAAGACTTTCTGAAGACTATGGACACTTCAAGTGGTGGTGAAGAGGGGTAGGCTGAGGGTGGCAAATAGACTAGGAGTACCCAGGAAGGACCCAAAGTTAGAGCGGGGCATCCCAGGGGGGAGTGCAGGGTGCTGGCACTGAGGAGGCATCGACTCCCACCTGTCATAAGTGTCAGTGAGAAGCTGCAAAGAGGGAGCAAGAAGCAACAAAGTGGCCCTGCTGGCAGACGGAGACAGCCCTACTGCCAGGACCAGGCAGGAGAAGTAGGAAGAAGTGTTGTCCAGGGCAGTGAATGCAAGGGTGTAGCCTCCAGGCCAAGAAAAGGGTAGAGTCAAGAGAAACACCTCCTTCCCCATCAATGCTCAACAACCTCTAGGCCCCAAGACCGATGAGATATGTGTGTGGTTTCATTCCAAGTGTGTGTCTGTGGTAAAATGAGTTCCTTTATGTGGCCCTTCGCCTTGGTTCTTTGGAAAAAGAGTTTGGGAGATTTTTTCCCCCTAATCCTTGACTGAAAGAAGGAAGAGATGGAATTGAGAGTCTGTCCACTGCTGTTGACCTTGGACCCTAGCGATGAGGGACTTCCATTAAGTTTGAGCTGTTGTTAAGCCTTCCTTCTAAGACCTCTCATTAAAGGTAAAAGCATGAAGTCTGAAGATTTGGACTCTAACCATTGAACTAACATTGTAATTGCAATTGTAATTTCTGATTCTTCGGTTCTAAATCAATGTTATGAGGTCTTACTTGGGTGCTGTCTTAGTCTAAGTTCTCTAGAGAAGCAAAACCAGTGATGTGTATATACATACATACGTACATACATATATATATATATAAATAACTTTATTTCAAGGAAATGGCTCAAGTAATTGTGAGGAAATGGCTCCAGCAATTGTAGGGGCTGGCAAGTCCCAAATCTGTGGGTCAGATGACAGGCTGAAGACCCCTGCTCGCCCACTCGGTTGCAGGGATTGACGAACCCAAAATCTGCAGGTCAGGTGACAGACTGGAGGCCTCAGCTGGCTTATGTCTCAGGAACCAGAGGTCAGACAATGAGAAGATTTCAGAGTCGAGAGACAGAGAGAGAGAGAATGAGCTTTACCAGAACAACCATTTACATATTGGATGCAGGCCACACCTCCAAGTAAACTTCTCTTCCAACTGATTGGCTGCTCACATCAGATCACAAAATGGAAGATGATTACATAGTGTCTGCCAAACTACTGAGAATTATAGCCTAGCCAAGTTGACACATAACATTGACCGTCACATGTGCCTTGCCATGACTACCTGGCAATAAACTAATGAGTTTATGCATGACAAACCTGAGTATCTCTCTATTTATTTTCTAAGATATTAAACCCTACATAACATAGAGGAAACAAGACATTTATTGTTACCCATATGACTAACTTCACCAGCTTGGGGTACAACAAAGTTTACCTCTCTTTTTAATATGCAAAGTTATTGTTCAAGTCCTCATAAGCCCAGATCAGTGGGAAGTCTCTGGCCCACATTCTTGGAGAATCCACGGGGCCTTATGCAGTTCAAAAGGACCAGTCCTGCTTCCATATGTCTTGCAGAGAGAGAGGGCTGGAGAATCTGATTGGTCTGCCATCAGGTTCCATTTTCTACTGCCTTGTTGCTTCTGCCATTGCCACCAGATGAGGCTGCCCCTGCCCATGGCTGTGCTGTCACCACTGTGGGTCTGGCTGCAGTGTCGCAAGGCACTTAACACCCCTCATGTCCTGTTCTGCTCTAGCTCCCCTAAGCCCACCAGATGTCTGGGCTGTGAGAGTTTCAGCTCTTTAACAGCCCATGCATGTCTTGCTCAGGCTACATCCCACTCCCTCAATAGTACTGCTGACCAAGAGCACCACAACCTTCAGTTCATGCCATCTGTTCATCTATGGCTCCCAAAGCACACCCTCTAGTATATTAGTTTCCTGTAGCAGCTGTTATAAAATACCACACATTGGCTTATAAGCACAGACATTTATTGTCTCATAGTTCTTGAGGCCACAAGTACAAATCAAAGGCCATGCTCACTCCAAAGTTTCTAGGACAATATTCTTTCTTGTTTCTTCCAGCTTCTGGTACCCCTAGGTGTTCTTCGGCTTGTAGATGCGTCTTCACATGGCTGTCGTTCCTCTGTCTCTCTGTGTCTCTTCTCCAGTATGACCCCATGTTAACTGATAACATCATTCAAGACCCTATTTCCAAACAAGGTCACATTCATAGGTACCAGGGGCTAGAATTTTAACATATCTTTTTGGTGCACACAATTTAACCCATAACATCTAGGCATCTATCTGATCAGAGGGCACCATCAGCCTGTGCCAATCCTGGCCTAACCACGTCCCATCCAGGCCATAGCATTGCACAGGGTTACCAGTTCTGTCTCCTTCTTCGCTCATGGCAGGCTCCCTTGGGGACTTTGGCACCGTTCCTGCCAGCCTACCTTAGCCAGTGCCCCCTCACCTCAGGCAGGCTTTCTACTTAAACAGCGAAAGGGATGGCTCAGGGCTTCTTAGCACGAGGATCCCTTGCTCGGTGACTTGCTGAGTTTGCCTAGACAATTTGTTAGCAACTTGTAAATGTGAGCTTGGGTAAACAAAACAAGTTCCTTTAATTAGGCACAGTTTCATCAGGACTGGGTAGCATTTCGTTCTGTTATACACAAGGTCACCATGAGTCGGAACTGACTTGACAGCAACTAACAGCAACAACATATTTTGTCATTAAAAGTTAATTAGAAGAAAAGCTTCTGTAGCCTTTGTAGGGTTGGTCACAGGCAGCCAGGCAGCTGAGAGAGGGGTCAGAGGCAGGGAGGCTGGGGCCAGGAGTGAGGGTCAGGGGATGGAGACAGGAAGTCTTAGTCCAAGAGTGTGTGTGGGGGTTGGGGGAGGGCTGGAGGAGGAAGCTAGATTAATCCAAGAGGGAACCAGGAAGGAGGAATTATCTAATATCAACCTCAGCCCAAACAGTTGCAGATCCGGAGGCTGGTTACCTTCAGAATGGGCCCAGGAGCAAGACTGATTCTGCTTGATGTGAGCCCAGAAAAGGGGATTTTGTGCTCAGGGTCGGTCCTGAGATAAGGAGGGCTGGGCTTACACGAGAAGTCAGAGGTTTTGAAGCTGAGGCCAAGGGCTGTAAGTGTGAGGAGCCGGCAGTCCCCTGAAGGCCACAGCAGACCACCCCTTCTGGGCTGCTAGGTCCAGAGCCAAGGGGGCACACTTGTTTATTACAGCAAAGAGCATTTTGCAAAATGAGGAAACACAGAGTCAAGATGCTCTTGACAAAGTGCTCCCAGGAGCAATTCATTTACAAAGACTTACAAAGACAAGCATAAGGGTGCAGCTAAAACATTTGCAACATTTACAGAGCTTAGAAGGGGGTCTGAACAAGGTTATGGAAAAGTACAGGTATTTGTAAAGACTCAGGCACAGGTTAGAAAAACATTTTTTTAGGGGGAGCAAAGTAGGCATTTTCTGAGAATTGGCTTAACTGCTAGAGTTACATGTTTAACACCTGTACAAGCTGCTCTTAACATCAGTCATTTCTAATGCTAACAAAACCACATTCTTTCTGTAGAACTTACTTGCTTCTAGGTAGGTAACAGACTACATTATATGACAGAAACTGTCTTTAAAAACACTACATGGAATCACTTAGGACAAGAAGTGATTTTGCCTACACCTTAGACACAAGTCTTAATCATGTCAAGAGCCTTAAATTTTGGAATGCTCTTCCTCAGCTCTCAGGCCAGTTTGAGCTCCACAAAGCCAGTTTGAGTCTGTATCTCAGAAACTTGACAAGTGGGGTTCTAAAAGTATGATCGATGTAGATATGCTTGCATCTAACCTTTACGGAAACATTCTGAGGATTCACTGAGGTAGTTTGTCAAGCTGGCAGGCAGCCAACCCCCTGTAGGACAATGCTGTGAGAGGCCACCTCACACAAGGACACTTGGCGTTACTTGGGGTGCAGTAGGCCTTGGTAATGGCTGATGGGAGGGGCTGATTTCCTTGAGTAGGAGCAAAGTAGGGCGCTCCCTTTTCTGTGTGGGAGAATCCAACAGTGTGAGAGTGGAGTTGCTCTGTGTAAATACTCTTACTTACCTGTCCCGCCCCCATTTTCTATTTCAATTTAGAAATAGAAATTCTATCTAATTTCTATTTCATTTTACTATGAAAGACCAGTGACCAGTTGCCTACAAATTGACTCCGACTCATGGCAACCCCATGTGTGTCAGAGTAGAACTGTGCTCCGTAGGGTTTTCAATGCCTAAATTTTTGGAAGTGGATGACCAGGTTTTTCTTCCAAGGTGCCTTTCTTCAAGTGGACTTGAACCTCCAACCTTTTGGTTAGGAAACGAGCACGTTGACTTTTTTCACCACCCGGGAATTCCTACTATTGAGAGAGAAGAGAAGTAACAGTCTGTAAGAACAGAGAAGGCGTGGAGTGCCTTGGATGCTCCAATGGAATCAAATACATTCCTGGAAAGTAAAACTCAAAGGGCTCATTTTTACTGAGCTCTTATAAGCCTGGGGTCTATAAACTAAATCATCCCATTTCTGAACTTGTGTTCAATAGATCTGGGTATGAAACAGAGAGAAACTACCACCTTCTGATGTCAAGCTGCCTGGATGCTTTCAGGGCTTTGTAAGCCTTTATAGATTATAGGAATTGGAGTGACCTGAAAGTGTACAGGATTGGGGCTAGAATAAATTAATAAAAGAAAAATAAAGAATCAGAAGAAAAAGTCAAGCTGTTCTCAGGAGTTGATTTATTGAAAATGTTGAGTTAGAAAAAAATACCTCTTTACTCTTAATGTTTTACTTGAGCTATTTGGAGAGAATAGCAGTACCAGTTGCCATGGAGTTGATTCCAACTCATAGTGACCCCTTGTGTGTTAGAGTAGAACCGTGCTCCACTGGGTTTTCAATGGCTGATTTTTCAGAAGTGGACAACCAGGTCTTTCTTCTGAAGCATCTGTCAGTGGACTTGAACCTCCAACCTTTTGGTTAGCAGCTGAACACATTAACCATTTGTACCACCTCATGTGTGCAGAGTAAGTGAAGGGGGAAACAGGCTGACTATGACCACCCTCATGCATTCTAGTAGTTCACTGCGATTTGCTAAGTTATTCTTATGTTACCCTTGCTGAGATGGCTTTATGCAAGTCTAGAGGCATCCCTGACATGTAGCTACTATTGTTCATCACCACTATAAAGCCTCTGCCCTCCCACTGTAGGGTACAGAGATCTGCTTGGTCCTGTTGCTGTCCAGGATCTGCTTCATATGTAAGTCTTCCTAATAAACTCTTTCGTTGCCACCCTGGAGTTTCCCACTTCTGTCTTTGGTGTCTTGGCATCCTCCACTTTTTGAGGCAAGTTTCACAGTACCGGTCCATGCTAGGATGTCTTAGGCTGGGTTCTCTAGAGAAGCAAAACCAGTAGAGCATATAAATATATACATAGAGAGAGATTTCTATCAAGGGAACAGCTCAAGTGATTGTAGAGGCTGAAAGTCCCAAGTCCATGGATCAGAATAGAGGCTTCTCCCAATTCATGTAGCTGCAAGTGCTGGCAAACCCAAGATCAGCAGGTCGGGAAGCAGGGCTCTTGCTCACAGGTTGCGAATATCAACCAACCCAAGATTGGCAAGAAAGACTCCAAGCCTTATCCTGATTCACATAGCTGCAGGGACTGATAAACCCAAGATCAGCAGGTCAGAGAGCAGGGCTCCCGCTCAAAGGGTGTGAAGATAGTCATAATCTCAATATCAGCAGATAAGCTGATAGCTCAAGTCCTAAGAACTGGAGGTCAGATGAACAGGAGACAGCCACAGGATCCAGAGTGAGCAAAAAGTAGGATCCTCTGCTTATGTTCGGATGTAGACCACACCCCCAAGAAAACTCCCTTTCAACCAGTTGGCTACGCACAGCAGATCCCATCATGGGAGTGATCACATATAAACACTGAGAATCATGGCCCAGCCAAGTGACACACAGTCTTAACCGTAACACAGGACAATTGGCAAGGGTGAAAAAATGGCAAGTGGGAGTGAGGCTCTGCAGGGGAAATCCCAGGTTGACCAGTAACCTCCATTCGGGAGGTTTGGCCCATATGCTGATGTGTGTGAACTGCTGCATGAGTATGGTGATGCCCTGAAAACGCCCACTGTCATAGCACCGTTGTGTGAAGATGCGCACCTTCATAAGTGTGGAAAGGAAGTTAGGAAAGCAGTAGAAGCTGTAGGGTGCCTGCTGCTCTGGGCCGTTTAACTGGTCATCAACACCCAGCTAGCTGCTGAAGAATGCATAAGAGTTTTGCGGGAAGAGTTACATTTGGAAAGGGATGCGCGGCAGTCGTGTGTGCCCAAGACTGACATATTGAGCAGCTGCTTCCATGAACATTATGAGCATCTAGAAATGCTTGCCTGCAGGTTTGTAAAGATGGGAGAAAGAAAAGTAAGAAAGGCAAAGATCAGGGTAGTGTTGATGAAAGGTGACTGGGATGTGAAAACGTGGAACCCTTGGGAGAGTGAGTCTAGTGACTCAGATGTGGCAGTAATTGTAGGACCCTGGCTTTGCAGAGTGGCCTCTCCCATAAAATGAAAGCTACCCGTGAGCCCTACGAACATAGACAAGAAGTCCTGCCCTACAGTTCCATTACAATGCAGGAATACACCCCCACTGAGCTGATCGAATTGTGTGGGAAATTCCAACAGAAAGGAAAGGAAACCATTGCTGCTTAATTATTATGTCTGTGGGATAGTGGGAGAGACAGTACCTGTTTAAATGGAACCAAGGCAGAAAAAATGAGTAGTATAACCACCCACCCTGCCCTCTGGCAGTGTTTACACTCAGCTTGGAACACAGAGGACATACCTGCCCTCATGGGTTGGATCATCTTGTGTTGTAGAAGGGCATGGCCAAATGAGGGAGATCTTCTCAGTGCAGTTAGGAAGTCGTCTTCCATAGATGAGTTACAGCAGTTAATATGAGAGCTAGGTATGCACCATGCCATGCACTTCCAGGGACCAGACAATGAACTCTTTACTGCAGGAATGAAAGCAAAGATCCTACAGGCAACACCGCTCTTCTGGTACAGCAAGCTGGTGGCTATAGTTAATACCTTTGTGGGTCAGATGGTCTACCAGGTGGGACAAGCTATAGCTGATTTGGGTGAAACTGAGAGGGCTAAAGAGAAGGGGGTGCAAACCGTGGGAAGAAAGAAAAGAAAGACTGAAAACCCTGTAAGATCACCCAAAGTAGAAAGTAACCCAAAAGCAGTTGTGGGTGGATTTAGTGGCCGCTGGATGGCAGTGGAAAAGATAATTAAACAACCGAATGCAGTTTTGGACCACCTTTGGAAGAATTTGAAGCTGAGGCAATGATACCATCCTCTTAGTTCCACTGCCTCCCACGAGGAAGTGCCCCTTCCCACTGGATGGACCCCGCCAGTCCCTAGGGACTAGGAGTGGGGCCAAGGTCACCTGCAGATCAGGGCCCTGCAGGGGGACTGGAGGCCCCATGTAGAGGTCACAATACATTGGTCAAGAACAAGCAGTGGATGCTGGCTGTGGTTGATACAAGGGCAGAATGTACCCTTATCTTTGGAAACCCTGAACAGTTTCAAGGACCCCCCCCCCGTCAATTGATGGGTACGGCAGAAAGTCTATCTGTATACATCAGGTACTCCTGATCCTACAAATAAGATGTACTCTCCATAAACCATATCAAGTGTATATTTCCCCAATACCGGAATACATTCTAGGGGTGGATGTCCTCGTGGGACTGACTTTGACCATGTCTGTGGGAGAATTCCAACTGTGGGTGAGGGTGGTAAAAGCAGTCTTGAGGGGGAACTCGGCATGGGAACTGGTGACCCCACCACAAAGAGTGGTAGATATCAGGCAATATAAGTTGCCTGGAGGACATAAGGAAATCAGTGAAATCATTTTGGAATTGAAAAGGTAGGTATCCTCCAGGAAGCCCACAGTGCTTTTAATAGCCCTGTGTGACCAGTGAAGAAACCAAATGGGTCCTGAGTTATGACTGTGGACTACAGAGAACTTAACAAGGTGATTGATTCCTCCTATATATATTTCAGTCCTGAACATAACCTCCTTGTTGGAAACCCTTAGTAGAGACCTGGGCATGTATTAGACCTGGCTAATGCATTCTCTTTTCAACAACATAAATGGTGACTATACACGTGGACCTCACTGGATGGAATACACAGGAATCAAATTGATTACATCTGTGGAAAGAGGATGGAAAAGCTCAATATCATCAGTCAGAACAAGGCCAAGGGTCAGTTGAGGAACAGATCATCAATTGCTCATACGCAAGTTCAAGTTGAAGCTCAAGAAAATTAGAACAAATCGACGAGAGCCAAAGTATGACCTTCAATATATCCCACCTGAATTTAGAGAATACATTCGACACGTTGAACACTAATGACCAAAACCAGATGAGTTGTGGAATGACATCAAGGACATCATACGTGAAGAAAGCAAGAGGTCATTAAAAAGACAGGAAAGAAAGAAGAGACCAAAATGGATGTCAGAAGAGACGCTGAAACTTGCTCTTGAACATAGAGTAGCTAAAGCAAAAGAAAGAAATGATGAAGTAAAAGAGCTGAACAGAAGATTTCAAAGGGTGGCTAGAGAAGACAAAGTGAAGTATTATAACGACATGTTCAAAGACCTGGAGTTAGAAAACCAAAAAGGAAGAACACTCTTGGGATTTCTCAAGCTGAAAGAACTGAAGAAAAAATTCAGGCCTCGAGTTGCAATGTAGAAAGATTCTATAGGGAATATGTTAAATGACGCAGGAAGCATCAAAAGAAGATGGAAAGAATACACAGAGTCACTGTACCAAAAAGAATTGGTCGACGTTCAACCATTTAAAGAGATAGCATACGATCAGGAACCGATGGTACTGAAGGAACAGGTCCAAGCTGCACTGAAGACATTGGCAAAAAACAAGACTCCAGGAATTGACAGAATACCAATTGAGCTATTTAAACAAACAGATGCAGGTCTGGAAGTACTCACTCGTCTATGCCAAGAACTTTGGAAGACAGCTACCTGGCTACTGGAAGAGATCCATATTTATGTTTATTCCAAAGAAAGGCAATCCAACAGAAAGTGGAAATTATTGAACAATATCATTACTATCACACGCAAGTAAAATTTTGCTGAAGATCATTCAAAAGTGGCTGCAGTAGTACATAAACAGGGAAGTGCCATAAATTCAAGCCAGATTCAGAAGAGGACATGGAACAAGGGATATAATTGCTGAAGTCAGATGGATCATGGCTGAAAGCAGAGAATACCAGAAAGATGTTTACCTGTGTTTTATTGACTATGCAAAGCTTCAACTGTGAGGATTACAACAAATTATGGATAACATTGTGAAGAATGGGAATTCCAGAACACTTAATTATGCTCATGAGGAACCTGTACATAAATCAAGAGGCAGTCATTTGAACAGAACAAAGGGATACTGCATGGTTTAAAGTCAGGAAAGGTGTATGTCTGGGTTGTATCATTTCACCACATTTATTCAGTCTGTATGCTGAAGAAATAATCTGAGAAACTGGACTATATGAAGAACTCGGCATCAGGATTGGAGGAAGACTAATTAATAACCTGAGTTATGCAGATGACACAACCTTGCTTGCTGAAAGTGAAGAGAACTTGAAATACTTACTGATGAAGATCAAAGACCACAGCCTTCAGTATGGATTACACCTCAACATAAAGAAACAAAAATCCTCACAACTGGACCAATAAGCAACATCATGATAAATGGAGAAAAGATTGAAGTTGTCAAAGATTTCATTTTACTTGGATCCACAATCAACACGCATGGAAACAGCAGTCAAGAAATCAAATAACACATTGCATTGGACAAATTTGCTGCAAAAGACTTCTTTAAAGTGTTAAAAAGCAAAGATGCCACTTTAAAGACCCAAACCGTGGTGTTTTCAGTTGCCTCACATGCATACGAAAGCTGGACAATGAATAAGGAAGACCGAAGTGTTGTGGTGTTGGCGAAGAATATTGAATATGACATGGACTGCCAAAAGAACAAACAAATTTGTCTTGGAAGAAGCACAGCCAGAATGCTCTTTAGAAGTGAGAACGATGAGACTTCGTCTCACATACTTTGGACATGTTATCAGGAGGGACCAGTCCCTGGAGAAAGACTTCATGCTTGGTAAAGTAGAGGGTCAGCGAAAAAGAGGAAGACCCTCAACAAGATGGATTGATACTGTGGCTGCAACAATGGGCTCAAGCATAATAATGATCTCTAGGATGGTGCAGGATGAGGCAGTGTTTTGTACTGTTATACATGTGTCACTATGAGTCAGAACCGACTTGATGGAACAAAAACATCAATGCGTTCTTTAGCATCCCTCTAGCCCTGTTCACTCAGGACCAGTTTGCTTTCACCTAGGAGGGACAGCAATGGACGTTCCAGGTTCTACCTCAAGGGTATCTACATAGTCACACCATTTGCCATTGTATGGTTGCTAGAGATCTGATTCTTTCTCCTTGCCCACTACTGTCCACTGGTTTCATTACACTGATGATATCATGTTAATTGCTGAAAATGTTTCTCGGTTACAGGAGTGTCTAGACACCCTAATCATCCACCTACAGGGGAGACGATGGACTGTGAATTCCCTAAAGGTACAGGGGCTGGTAACTTTGATAAAATTCCTAGGGATTATCTGGTTGGGTAAGACCCACGTGTTGCCTGAAGCCAAAGTCAATAAGATACAAGCTTACCCCACCCCTAGGACACTAAAAGAAGTACAGGCCTTCATGGGGCTTTTAAAGTACTGGAGAGTATTTATTCCCCACTTGGCCCAATGCTTGAGACCACTATATTGACTGGTAAAAAAAGGTGCTTCTTGGGATTGGGGTAATGAACAACAGTAAGCTTTCAAGAAGGCAAGTGTGTTGGTTGCACAAGTGAAAGCGCTAAGTACAATACAGGCAAGGCTTCCCTGGCGGGGTGGAACAGGGTACTGTCTGAGGCTTTGAGGTTGATAAATTCGGCCCCACATGCCAGACTAGGAGCCCCAAGTGACCCTCCAACAATGATATGAGTGATGTCACAGGCTCTGGAATTGTATCCACCAAGATTTTTAGAACAAAACATCATGGTCCTCTGGATACCTCAGGACCTGGTGCCAGGAAGTGGAACCATCTACTGGCACTTGTCATGGATTATCCCACCAGGGTGGATTAGTTACTTAGTCCCTCTGGAGGCAGTGGAACTGATGGGCCTAATGTGGGAGCCCACCGCATGAAGGGCCTCAACAGACATGCTTTACATGGAAAAGAACAGCAGCTGTATCATGAGGGATGGAAGTGGGTCTCCTTTTCCAGCATACAGCAAAATGGGTGACTTTACTCACAACCCCTCAAGTGACCTCCCCAGGGCAGCACGTATGGTGCACTCAGCCTGGAAAAATGCCTAAAGTAGCCTCTATTCTCACCACCTGAGGCGAAGCCAGTAGTGTGATTCTAATAGAAGGGGAAGATTTATTCCTCTTGGTACCTACTAAACACCTGTCTTTCCCACCGTAGGTATGGCCTACTCGGCTGTCATGGATTGAATTGTGTCTCCCAAAAATATGTGTATCAGTTTGGCTAGGCTATGATTCCCAGTATTGTGTGGTTGTCCACCATTTTGTCATCTGCTGTAATTTTCCTGTGTGTTGTAAATCCTAATCTCTGCCTGTGGTTAATGAGGCAAGATCAGATTATGTTAAAGAGGAATTAGGGTGGGATGTAACACCCTTACTCAGGTCACATCCCTGATCCAATGTAAAGGGAGTTTCCCTGGGGTGTGGCCTGCATCACTTTTCATCTTACAAGGGATAAAAGGAAAGGGAAGTGAGCATAGAGTTGGGACCTCATACCACCAAGAAAGCAGAGCCAGGAGCAGAGCACATCCTTTGAACCCGGGGTTCCTGCGTGGAGAAGCTCCTAGACCTGGGGAAGATTGATGATTAGGACATTCCCTCAGAGCTGACAGAGAGAGAAAGCCCTCTCCTGGAGCTGGTGCCCTGAATTTGGACTTCTAGCCTACTAGACTGTGAGAGAATCAATTTCTGTTTGTTAAAGGCATCCACTTGTGGTATTTCTGTTATAGCAGCACTAGATAGCTAAGACAGCTGCCAACATCTTCCTAGAGTGAGCTCACAGCTTCGCCATTGTCCACAACAAAAGTAACTGCAAAATGGTCTGTGGACCACTCCCTTTCTCAAGCACCTAAGGCATGCCTTGGAGCATGGAGCCCCTGACTGAAACCTATTGGGCAGATGTGAGAGACATGGGGGGAGTATTAAAGCCTCTTTAACTAATTTGGGCATATCAGGAATAATATGTGGAGGGGGGGGGCGGGTGCACAACATCACCTTTTCCTGGACTCAAACTGTTGTGGACACCCACATCTTGGTAAGAGATCACGTCTCTCAGTAGCGACCACGAGAGGGTGTTGACCACTTCTGGGATTGTTTAGGTTGGATGGTACTCAAACAGGTTGTGTTGGAGAAAACTGCTTCTCTCTGTTTTCAACCAAGTAAAACCCCATGGGTTTCCCTTTCTCCTTCCATTTCCTGCTCCCGCACAGTGGGCTGGACTCCTGCATCCCACGGCCGAAGGGTGACAATATCTAATACCAATGAATGGTTGCAATATAAAAACCCCAGCAGGACTGCAAGAGTGTACCTCACTCCTAACAGCACTCAATGGCTGTGTGTATAGCCCTGGTTACTGTACGATTGGATAGGGCACAGCACTCTGGGGTTACTCTATGTCACAGAAACCATTAGAAAAACTATACCAAAACCTCTGAATTACCCCATGGTAAAAGCCAGGTAGACCAAGGATAGTCTTTTCCACTGGTATGATTTCCTTTTAACCGTTTTGGTACCTCCTGTTGGCGCCTTAGAAATGTGGGACAAATTGAAGCTCTAACTGATTTAACTAAACAGTACCTGAATAAAAGCAGAGAAAGCTTGCATCTATTAACTGCTGAAAATACCTGTCTTAGTCATCTAGTGCTGCTATAACAGAAATACCACAAGTGGATGGTTTTAACTAAGAGAAGTTTATTTCCTCACAGTCAAAGTAAGCTAAAAGTCCAAATTCAGGGCATCAGCTCCAGGGGAAGGCTTTTTCTCTCTGTTGGCCTTCTTCTCTTTGGTGTTCCCCCGGACTAGGAGCTTCTCGGTGCAGGGACCCTTGTCCAAAGGACGCGCTCAGCTCCCGGCACTGCTTTCTTGATGGTATGAGGTCTCCCAGTCTCACTGCTCACTTCTCTCTTTTATATCTCAAGAGATCGCCTCAGGACACAATCCAGTCTTGTAGATCCAGTCCTGCCTTACTAACACAACTGCCACCCATCTTCCCTCATTAACATCATAGAAGCAGGATTTACAATATATAGGAAAATCACACAGTACCAGGAATCATGGCCCAGCCAAACTGATATACATATTTTTTGGGGGCATAATTCCAACCATGACAATACCCAAGTGAAGAAGGTAGTCCTTCAGAACTGAATGGCTCTAGACATTCTAACAGCCAGTCAAGGCGGGACATATGCCATAGTAAAAATTGAATACTGTACCTATATACCAGACTGCCACCAGAACATAACTGATTTGTTAGGCCATATGAAGAAAGAGACAGAAGCCTTGGACACATCTGATGGCTGATCTACTGTGGTCACCTGCTTTTCCTTTCCCTTCTGGCTGGCGAGGTGTTTTGTTGGATCTCGGTCTTTTCCTGGATGTAGGGGTTTTCTAATGTGTTTATCTATATTGCTGCCTTGGCCTCTGCCTCCAATTATAGCCATGCTGTCTGTCTCTATCCGCAAAGGTATAACACCACCTCTTGGAGCCCTCAGGGACCTTGCAGAAGGGGGAGAAAGTGCCAGATTGTAAGAGCTGGCCTCGAGGGGTGGACTGAAGGGGAAGCAGGCTTTTTGAGGCCTATCATGATTGCCCTCATGCGTTCTGCTACTTCACTGCCATTTGCTAAATCATTCTTATATAATCCTTGCGGACACGGCCTTATGTAAGTCTAGAGGCATCCCTGGCATGTAGCCACTATTGTTCAGCACCACTATAAAACCTCTGCCTTCCCACTGTGGGCTGCGGAGATCTGCTTTGTTCTGCTGCCTCCCAGGACCAGTCTAGTGTGGGCAGAAGGTAAATGTTTTGTGTACTGATGTGTCTGAAAGTTCTTTATTCTACCTTCTCATGCCATTGATCATTTGATTCTAAAATTCTAGGCTGAAAAAAGTTTCCCTTGGAAGCTTGAAGGAATTGTCCTGTTGTCTCCAAGTGCCCAATGTAACAGCTGAAAAGTTGGAATCCGTTCTGATTCTTGTTTCTTTGTTAGTGATTTTTTTCTCTCTCTAGTAGTTTTTAGAATCTTCTCTCTCTCTAGTGTTCTGAAATTTCATGATGGTGTACTTTGGTGTGAGTAATTTTTCAATGAGTTGTCTAGAGACTCATCCTTTTAATTCTAAGTAATGTTCTTGTATTATTTCTTTGATAGTTTTATCCCTTTTGTTTCCTCTGTTTTATCTTCTAGAACTCCTATTAGTTGGATGTACTTCCTCCAGATTTATCTTCTGTGTTACTTGAGATTTTAGGGTCTAACAAAAAAAACTACCACCCATCTGTCAGTTTCTTGTATGGTGGTGGCTTGTGTGTTGCTATGATGCTGAAAGATATGCCACCTGTATTTCAAATATCAGCAGGGTCACTCATGGTGGACAGATTTCATTAGAGCTTCTTGACTAAGACAGAGGAGGAAGAAAGGCTTGGCAATCTACTTCCCAAAATTAGCCAATGAAAACCCTATGGATCACAATAGAATATTGTTTGATATAGTGCTCGGAGATAAATCCTCTAGGTTGTAAGGCACTATGCAAAATCTGTGACAATGGACTCAAATATAGCAGCTATCAAGAAGATGGTGAAGGACTGGGCAGCATTTTAATCTGTTGTGCATGGGTTGCCATGAGTTGGAGCTGTCTCAAAGGCAACAAACAATAACAACAACAATAAAAAAGAAACTCTTTTTTGTCCTCTTCAGTTTGAAACCATCTGAGAACTAAGACACGTGGAAGATTTCTTAAATTTTATCTTTAAAGGTTCTATTAATTATTTTGATTTATCGTTAAAAATTTTTATTTCCAAGAGGTCTTTCTTGTTCTCTGATTATTTTTATTTATAGTGTGTGTTACCGTTTTTATAAATCTTCTTAAATCTCTCTGAGGATACAAATTAGCTTTTTTTTTTTTTAATTTTTGAGTTTTCTTCTGTTCCCTAAACTAGTTTTGTTTCCTGTGGTCACCCCCTGCCCTCTTGGTTTTTCTTGGTCACCCTCCTTTCACGTTGGAGGTTTCCCTCAAGGGTGTTACCTTGGCGGTCTGTTCCAGGGATTAGCTGGTGGGGAGCTGAACTGAATATCTTTCATTTGCTCTTCCAGAGCCACTCTCTATCCTGCTCTATGCCCCGGGAGGTTAGCTATCCTCTCATGCCATTATCACTTTGTCACAGCCCCTCACACGGGGCACCATCTGTCACAGCGGTGGCAAATGTCAGGGCGGCAGAGACAGTAACCAAACACAACTCTTACAGAG
>NW_004443976.1:12475108-12476041 GCF_000243295.1 Trichechus manatus latirostris
TGTTGAACAGAGACAAGAAGCGAATCAAGTTGTTCTGGTCTGGGATGGGCTAGGAGAATGTCGTCCATATAAGGATATATAAGACATGAGGGAAAGGCACTTCGGACTGGCTTAAGAGCCTTATCAACATAATATTGACAGATAGTTGGACTACTGACCATGCCCTGTGGGAGAACAGTCCACTCATAACACTGCATAGGATGACAATTATTCATGAAGGAACTGAGAAGGCAAATTTAGCACAATCATCGAGATGGAGTGGGATGGTAAAAAAGCAATCTTTAAGATCAACAATAATAACATTATATGTTTTAGGAATACAGGCCGGATTGGGAATTCCTGGCTGAAGAGGTCCCACAGGGACAAGGCGTTGATTAACAGCCCGTAAGTCATGAAGGAGCCTCCATTTTTTGGGTTTTTTTTTTTTACAGAGAAGTGTACTTTGAAAACGACACTGTGCTCCTCCAACTCCTGTGAGGGTTTCAGCAGTTTGCTTCTTGGGCCAAGAAGAGGGCCAGGAATCAGAGGAGAAGATAGTTACGTCTGCCCCAGAATCCACGAGCCCTTTCAACATGCGATCATTGACCTGAACAGTAAGATATGGTTGGGAAGATTGTAACTTAGTAACCCAAAAAGCGTCAGTACTGCCGAAATCCCCAGCCCGTCTTGGGGTAGTGCGAGTGGAGGGGACTACAAAGGGAAATAAAATTAGCTGTGCTATCTTATCAGAAGGAGTAATGTTCCAATAAGAGAGACTGGAAACCCTGATTTTAATTTGACCTTCATAATCGGAATCTATTACACCTGGATGAACAGTTAGACCTTGAGATGTAATACTAGAGCGACCCATTAGGAGTCCTAAATATCCTCGAGGCAGGGGTCCCCAAACCTGTGTTGCTATAAGAAAAACTTTTCCTGCCTCATCTATTATAG
>NW_004443976.1:12477912-12516563 GCF_000243295.1 Trichechus manatus latirostris
AACAATGGGCTTTGGGTGCGGGCAAGGGAGAAGGAATTCAGGTAAACAAGCCAATCAGTAAAAGGACAATAGGTTTGGGAAAACAAGTCGTGACAAGTCTCAACATGTTGGGGACAAGTCTCAACATGTTGGGGACAAGTCTCAACATGTTGGGGACAAGTCTCAACATGTTGGGGACAAGTCTCAACATGCTGTGCAGCATAGAGGCCTGTGGGGACTGCAGTTGTCAATAGTACAGCCATGTTTAAATGGCATATATCCCCACATCACTTGACTCTACAAATCTAGGTTGAAAAAACTTCCCTTGGAAGCTTGAAGGCACCAATAGATTCCCCTGCCCTCTGGCGTCTTACTGGGTTTGGCCAATGGGAAGCACTAGCTGGAGATGGGAGGGAGGGTGGAGAGTGAGGTCTCGTGTTTATTCCTTTTGTCCCCTCTGAGGGGATGCCGTGGGCTGACTGATCCCCTCAACTGGAAGTGACTGCTCCTGCCAGACAGCCCCCTCCCCACAGCCCCTATCTCTAGGTCCTGGTGACTACTCTGCCCTCACCCCTCCAGACTGAGGGGTGATAACAGCAGTAAACAGATGGGGAGAAGGTAACTCAACATCTGAAACAGTCAAACAGTCAAAGGAACAGCATCTAACATATGCAAGAACTTCTGGCTAACCAGGAGTCCCTGGGTGGTTCAAATAGTTAACATACTCAGCTGCTAACCAAAAGGTTGTAAGTTTGAGTCCACCTAGAGCCACCTTGCAAGAAAGGCCTGGCAATCTTCTTCAAAAAAATCAACCATTGAAAACCCTATGGAGCACAGTTTTACTCTGACACATGGGGTTGTCATGAGTCAAAGTCAAAGACAACTGGTCTGGGTAATCAACAAGGTAAATTCAACCAGTAAATAAGTGGGTAAAGGATATGAAAAGCAATTCATACAGAGGGAAATCTGAATTATTAACAAACATATATGTTCAAATTCAATATTAACCAGTGTTAAAAAATAATCAGAACTCAAAGAAATTGAAACATAAGGTTTATCCGAGCAGTCATTCTATATGCTTGTAGGAAGATCATTTTGCTTCTAACAAGTGGCCCAAAATAGGCCAGTTACGACTGTTAAAAAATAAACTTTTGAATTATCTCAAAACAATAATATAATACTTGATTGTTTCATAATTTAGTAAACAATTTACAAATTTGGAGGAGCACAGCTTCCTAAGTGAAGGAAAAAATGAAAAAGAAACACTCCCTAAGACTGGAGATTTCACAGAAACTTTATTTTATTTTCTTAGTGAATATAAGTTTCCATGGTGCCCGCGTACTTAAGGGTTACTGAGTTAGCATTGGAAGGGTATTTCCTGAAGATTTGGTCCTCCACCCACCTGCCACCATGAGACCGCTTGAAATTTAAATTAAATAAGCCCACCATCTTTTTCATGAAATCACAATGTAATGGTTTTTTTTTCTAGCTGGAAAAGATACATTTACAATGCTGCAGAGCAGTTTCTGGTGGAAAAAAAGTCAATACTCTTGCAGTATAAGTCAGGCTTTTCTATGGTTAATCTTTGGTTTCATGGGTAAGAAAAATTATAAAAAACCTTAAAATCAAAGTAAGATGTCTGTTATTAATTTTTTTCTTTCACACCAGAAATGCAAAATAAAAGAACAATGAGATGCCATCAGATTGGCATACTGAAATTAAATAATGCCAAGTACTGGTAAGGATACAGTGAAAAGAGATCCTTCATATAGTGCTGGTGGGAGTGTCAATGGTCACAGCCATTCTGGAAAACAGTCTGGCAGTGCTTAGTGAAATTAAGTATAAGAATACTCTGTGACCTAGAAATTTCACTCCTGGATATACTTCCCAGAGAAATTCTTGCCTAGGCACATACAGGAACATGATGAAACATTAATAGCAGAGATAAAACAGTAAGATAATTCCTAGGTTATTAACCTTATCATAGAGGAGACATCGATGGAGGATGAGTGAAAGGGTGGCGTTGTGGGAGGTAGGTCGAGGTAAGCTGTGGGGTGAAGAATTAACTTTACCTGAATAATTTGGCTTTTGTCCCCAGTTCCTGGAAGGTAACCTCTAAATCCTTAGAATTTTCCCAGTGATTGCAGTGGCTTTGTTATTCATAGCCAGCCTCAGATCACAGCTGATAGTTTATGCTAATGAAGTGACTCAAGGTGGGGGCTGGAGATAGAATTCAATCACGTGACCAATGATTCAATCAATCATGACTACGTAATGAAACCCCAATAAAAATTCTGGACACTGAAGCTCGAGTGAGTTGCCCTGACTGACAATATATTGATGTGTCAGGAGGGGACACTTCCTGACTCCATGGGGAGAAGACACAGAAGTCTCCGATTTAGGCTCTGTAGACATCGCCTTACGTGTCTCTTCTGCTCAATTCTAATTTGTAGCCTTTTTTAATATAATAAAACTGTGAGAAACAGTTTTAATTCTCCTGGAATCCAGATTTCTGGGGTCCATGGAGGTTGAGGTAACCCACCCAGGCTATTGCCCTTAGATTTTCTTTTGGATCTTCAGTCTTGAGAAAACTGATTTCCTAAAGTCACCTAAAGTCAAACAATAGTCCAGTAAGCAGCTTAGTGACGATCATGTTACCTTAGCCATGACACTCTTTTGAAGAATTATCTACGTGCATCTACAGTTCTGAGAAACAGACTCCAAAACTCAGAGTAGAGACACGTTTTAGGGTAAATCAGTAATTATTTTAATTTTTCTTCAAGACAATGTTGTATGAAAATCCTTCCTGACTGAAAATTGTTTTAGCAGTTTTATTCTGACCCTTTTCAATGGCAATGTAGTTAAGATGGGGTGTAAGAAGCTTTGGAGGTTTTCTCATATTCGCAACATTTTTGACTCCCTAGTTGAAATGTTACCCTGATTTGCAAATCATATGTTGTGGTGCAATGAATCCCTTTTATATGGCCTTTCTAGCCAAGGTCTCCCATTAAA
Organism: Trichechus manatus latirostris; assembly: GCF_000243295.1. Classification (NCBI taxonomy): domain Eukaryota; kingdom Metazoa; phylum Chordata; class Mammalia; order Sirenia; family Trichechidae; genus Trichechus; species Trichechus manatus. The sequence goes on from NW_004443976.1 coordinate 12,480,904, forward strand.
TGATTGTCTGGGACTATGCAAATAAGTGTGTGGAATCCTTGGGGAGCTTGCTAATGCAAATAAGGTACATGGAACCCTTGTAGGGGATTGGTTAGTTCCTGGTCTTGCTAGGGGTGGGGCACGCCTTGAAATTGATAAGGAGCTTGCTGTATAACCAGTTTCCCTGACAGAGGTTTGAGACGGAGACAGGGAAAGAGAGAGAAGAAAGAACTGTAACACTGAAGACATGTGAGACAGCGTGGAAGCAGCAAGAGTGATAGTAGTGCAGGAGGGCTGTGATGGGGCTTGTGACCCAAGCTAAGAGCTGTTAACACTTGCTGGAGAAGGCCCTGAGCAGGGCCAGCGGCAGCAGCCAAGAAGAAGTCGTTCTGATCCAAGAACTGTATCCCGAGTTGTTCCTGTTACTTCTGAGTTGATCCTGATCCCAAGTTATAACCTGTTACTTCCCCCATAAACCCCATAATCATAAGTACAGTTCATGAGTTCTGCGAGCATTACATCGAATTATCAAACCCAAAGACAGGAGGGAGAGTACTGAGGTAGGGTGGGGGTAGGTAATAGTCGGTGTTAGAAATGATGGAGTGGTACAGCAGTTTGAAAAAGTTGGACATTTGGGACACCTTTAACCTCCACCTCATAGGAACCAGCTTTGTGCTAATTCTTATGAAATAAATTATTCTTTTATATATTCAATAATCTTCAGTAAATTTCGATTATTGGATTAATAATTTTTCTTTTAACAACTGTAATCATAGTATAGTGCTTTCAGAATTCTGTGGGTTGTTCTAGTGAATTATTGAGCCTGAGAGGGTAGTGGAACCCCCAGATTTGTATCCAGTTGGTCAGAAGTGTGAGTGGACTGAGAATCTCTGAAAATGAGGGCAGTCTTGTGGAGGATTGTGCCTTTAACCTGTGAAGTTTGCCCTAACTCTGGATAGTTAGGGTCAGAATTGCATTGCACAAGCAAAAAAAGAAAACAAACAGACTGTACTAAAAAAGAATACTGCAGATAGGATCTTTTCAGTTTAAAACTGTGTGTGTGCAAAATTCAGTGTGAGAATATTCTGTGAGCCAGCAATTTCATTCTTGGATATATCGTATTTTTACACAAATAACGTGTACCTTCTACATTTGTTTGCCATCCATGATCTCCCTTCCCCCTGCAAGCTATTTTTGTAAGCATAGTATGCTACTGTTTTTGCAGCAACATGTTAAAAAAGAAACTGGTATAGCAGTGTTTATGAAAATAGCTCAAGGGGGACCAGGTGTGGTTGGAAAACAAACGTAGAGGGTGTGTATAAAAATACAGTATCTCCAAGAGAAATCTTCATCCAGGTCCATATGGGAACATGATGAGAACACTTATCATGTGTGATAGTTGGATATTGGCAACAACCTAGGGTTCATTATTAGGGGAATTCTATGTAGCAACATATATAGCAACAAACCAGATGTACAAATAACAACATGGATAACTCTTAAACAATTATTTTTGGGCAGAAAAAGCCAGAAACAAATGAGATTCATAAAAAAGTTCCATTTATACATATATATGTAAAGAACATATATATACACAAACTACGTTACTTATTTAATTAATTTATTTATTTTTGGTGGCTGTCTTAGTTATCTAGTGCCGCTGTAACAGAAGGTCCTTGTCTCCTCAGCTTCTGCTTCGTAGTTCCTTGAAGGTCTCCACGTGGCTTGGCATCTAACTTCCCCCATCTCTGCTTGCTTAATCTGCTTCTTTTAAATCTTGTAAGAGATTGACTCAAAACACACCCTATACTAATCCTGTCTCATTTACATAACAAAGACAACCCATTCGCAAATGGGATTATAACCACAGGCATAGAAGTTAGGATTTACAGCACATATTTTGGAGGGACACAATTCAATCCATAATAGTAGCTCCTAAAAAAAAACTCATTGTTGTTGAAAATATACATAGCAACACATACACCAATTCAACAATTCCTACATATACAATTCAGTGACATTGATTACATTCTTTAAGTTGTGCAACCATTCTCACCTTCCTTTTCTGAATTGTTCCTCCCCCTTTGACATAAACTCACTGTCCGCTAAGCTTCCTATCTAAGCTTTCAAGTTGCTGTTGTCAGTATGATCCCATATAGATAGTTCTTTAAAAGAGCACAGTGCTCAAGGCAGACATTCTTTACTAATTAAGTTAGACTGTCATTTCGTTTAAAGAAGACTTCAGAAGATATTTTTGGTTTAAGGTTTAAGACTTAAAGATTATCTCAGGGCAATAGTTTCAGGGGTTCATCTAGGCTCAATGGCTCCAGAAACTCTGGATTCCATGAGAATTTGAAATTCTGTTCTGAATTTTCCCTCTTTTGATCAGGATTCTTCTATAGAATCTTTGATCAAAGTGTTCAGTAATGGTATCTAGGCACCATCCATTTCTTCTGGTCTCATGGCAAAGGAGGCAGTTGTTCATGGAGGCAATAAGCCACACGTTCTATTTCCTCCTCCTATTCCTGATTCTCCTTTTTCCTCTGTTGCTCCAGGCAAATAGAGACCAATTATTGCACCTTGGACGGCCACTTGCAAGCTTTTAAGACCCCAGGGAACAAACTAGGAGATAGAACAAAAGCACTGAACACTGTATCAGGCCAATTAACTGTGATGTCCCATGAAACCATGGCCCTAAACTTCCAAACCAAGAAACTAAATTCCATGAGGTGTTTGGTTGTACGTAAGTAGCCTTAGCAACTACTCTTCTTCTCCTTTTTTTTTTGTTTTAAAAATATGTATCACACAACATTTGCCAATTCAACTGTTTACAGGTGTGCAACTCAGTGACATCAATTCCGCCAATCGGCTGTGCAAATATTACCTTTAATCAGTGCGAATTTTCCACCACTATAAACCAAAACTCAGCGCTTCATAAGCAATCACTCCTCTTTTCCCCCCTCCCTCCTGCCCCTGGTAATCACTAATAAACTTTGGTCTCTATACATTTGCCTGTTCTTGTCTTTTTATATAAGTGAGATGTCTCAGTTGTCTAGTGTTGCTAAAACAGAAATACCACAAGTGGATGGCTTTAACAAACAGAAATTGATTCTCTCACAGTCTAGGAGGCTAGAAGTCTGAATTTAGGATGCCAGCTCCAGGGGAGAGCTTTCTTTCTTTGTCAGCTCTGGGGGAAGGTCCTTGTCATCAATATTCCCCTGGCTTAGGAGCTTCTCAGTGCAAGAACCCTGGGTCCAACAAACATTCTCCAATCCTGGCTCTTCTTGCTTGGTAGTAATGAGGTCCCTCTCCTCTCTGCTCAATTCTGTCTTTTATATCTCAAAAGAGATTGACTCAAGATACAGTCTAATCCAGTAGATTGAATCCTGCCTCATTAACATAACTGCCTCTAATCCTGCCTCATTAACATCGTAGAGGTTAGGATTTACAACACACAGGATAACCACATCAGATCACAAAACGGTGGACAACCACACAATACTGGGAATCATGGCCTAACCAAGTTGAGACATATTTTGGGGGACACAATTCAATCCATGATATGAGGTCATATAGTATTTGTCTTTTTGTGATTGACTTAGTTTACTCAGGATAATGTCTTCAAGCTCCATCCATGTTGTAGCATATATCAGAACTTCATTTCTCTTTGTCACTGAGTAGTAGTCCTTTGTTTGTATGTACCACCAGGTATGTTCATGGGTATTTAGGTTGTTTCCACCTTTTGGCTATTGTGAATAGTGCAGCAGTGAACATTGGGGTACATGTCTGTTCCTGTCGCTGCTTTCAAGACCCTTTACACCACACATGTTATAAGGATACATACGTATTTAAAAGCAGATATTGTTTCAGTTACCTATTGATGCATAACAAACCATCACTAAGCTTAAGTGGTGTCTTAGTTACCTAGTGCTACTGTAACAAAAAGTACCACAAGGGGGTGGCTTTAAAGAACAGAAATTTATTTTCTCACAGCTTGTTGTTGTTTCGTGCCATCGAGTTGATTCTGACTCATAGCGACCCGAGATATAGGACAGAGTAGAACTGTCCCATAGGATTTCCTAGGCTGTAATCTTTAAGCGAGCAGATTACCAGGTCTTTTCTCTTGAGGAGCTGCTGATGGGTTCAAACCACTGATCTTTCGGTTAGCAGCTGAGTGCTTAACCATTGTGCCACCAGAGCTCCTTTTCTCACAGTTTAGGAGACTAGAAGTCAGAATTCAGGACATGGCTCTAGGGGCAGGTCCTTTGTCTATTTTAGCTTTTCGTAGCCGGCAATCCTTGGAGTTCCTGGACTTGTAGATGCATCTGCTGAGTGTGTCTGCCTTCATATGGCATCTTCCTCTGTGTGTCTCTGTGTCTATTCTGTTTTTTTTTTTTTTAAGAACTATGACTAAGGCATGGGAGGGCCCTAAAAACTGATAATCTGTGGTGCCCCCTCCCCTGTTCACTCACACATTCAAACGGGATCTGTGAGTTATATATGTAGTTGTTGGTAGGTGCCATTAAGTGGCTTCTAACTCATAGCGACCCTATGTACAACAGAATGAAACACCGCCCAGTCCTGCACCATCCTCATGATCATTGTTATGCCTGAGCTCATTGTTGCAGCCACCGTGTCAATCCATCTCGTTGAGGGTCTTCCTCTTTTTTGATGACCACCTACTTTACATTATGTCCTTCTGTAGGATCTGGTCCTTCCTGATAACATGTCCAAGGTACGTGAGATGAAGACTCTCCACCTTCGCTTCTAAGGAGCATTCTGGCTGTACTTCTTCCAAGATACATTTGTTCGTTCTTATGGCAGTCCATGGTATATTTGATATTCTTCACCAACACCATAATTCAGAGACATCAATTCTTCTTCGATCTTCCTTATTCATTGTCCAGCTTTTGCATGCATATTAGGCGATTGAAAATACCATGTCTTGGGTCAGGTGCACCTTAGTCCTCAAAGTGACGTGTTTGCTTCTTAACACTTTAAAGAGGTCTTTTGCAGCAGATTTGTCCAGTGCAGTACTACATTTGATTTCTTGACTGCTGCTTCCATGGGTGTTGATTGTGGATCCAAGTAAAATGAAATCCTTGACAACTTCAATATTTTCTCCATTTGCCATGATGTTGCTTATTGGTCAGTTGTGAGGATTTTTGTTTTCTTTATATTGAGGTGCAATCCACACTGAAGGCTGTAGTCTTCAATCTTCATCAGAAGTGCTTCTAGTCGTTTAACTTTCAGCAAGCAAGGTTGTGTCACCTGCATACCACAGGTTGTTAATGAGTCTTCCTCCAATCCTGATGCTGCATTCTTCTTCATATAGTCCAGGTTCTCAGATTATTTCCTAAGCATACAGACTGAATAAGTATGGCGAAAGGATACAATCCTGACGCACACCTTTCCTGTTTTTAAACCATGTGGAATCCTTTGGTTCTATTTGAATGACTACCTCTTGGTCTATGTATAGGTTGTGCATGAGCACAATTAAGTGTTCTGGAATTCCCATTCTTCACAATGTTATCCTTAATTTGTTATGATCCACAAGCTGAATGCCTTTGCATAGTCAATAAAACATAGGTAAACATCTTTCTGGTGTTCTCTGCTTTCAGCCAAGATCCATCTGACATCAGCAATGATATACTCCATTCCATGTCCTCTTCTGAATCTGGCTTGAATTTCTGGCAGCTCCCTGTGAAGGTACTGCTGCAACCACTTTTGAATGATCTTCAGCAAAATTTTACTTGAGTATGATGTTAATGATTTTGTTTGATAATTTCCACATTCTGTTGGATCGCCTTTCTTTGGAATAGGCATAAATATGGATCTCTTCCAGTCAGTTGCCCAGGTAGCTGTCTTCCAAATTTCTTGGCAGAGACGAGTGAGCACTTCCAGCGCTGCATTCATTTGTTGAAATATCTCAATTGTTACTCTGTCAATTCCTGGAGGCTTGTTTTTCGTCAATGTCTTCAGTGCAGCTTCGACTTCTTCCTTCAGTACCATCAGTTCTTGATCATAGTTACCTCCTGAAATAGTTGAATGTTGACCAATTCTTTTTGGTACTGTGACTCTGTATTCCTTCCATTTTCTTTTGATGCTTCTTGCGTCATTCAGTATTTTTCCCATAGAATCCTTCAAAATTGCAACTCGAGGCTTGAATTTTTTCTTTGGTTCTTTCAACTTGAGAAATGCCAAGTGTGTTCTTCCCTTTTGGTTTTCTAACTCCAGATCTTTGTACAGGTCATTATAATACTTCACTTTGTCTTCTCTAGCTGCCCTTTGAAATCTTCTGTTCAGCTCTTTTACTTCATCATTTCTTCCATTCACTTTAGCTACCTGACATTCAAGAGCAAGTTTCAGAGTCTCTTCTGACATCCATTTTGGTCTTTTCTTTCTTTTCTGTCTTTTTAATGACCTCTTGCTTTCTTCATGTATGATGTCCTTGATGTCATTCCACAACTCATCTGGTCTTCGGTCATTAGTGCTCAATGCATCAAATTTATTCTTGAGATGGTCTCTAAATTCAGGTGTGATATACTGAAGGTGGTACTTTGGCTTTCCTGGACTTGTTCTAATTTTCTTCAGCTTCAACTTGAACTTGCATTTGAGCAATTGATGGTCTGTTCTGCAGTCCGCCCCTGGCCTTGTTCTTACAGATAATATTGAGCTTTTCCATCATCTCTTTCCACAGATGTATTCGATTTGATTCCTGTGTATTTCATCTGGTGAAACCATTTACATTGTTGAAAAATATGTTCGCAATGAAGAAGTCGTTGGTCTTGCAAATTATATATATATTTTATATATATATATATATATATACAGGAATATTACTCAGCCATAAAGTGAATGAAATCTTGATGCATACCACAACATGGATGAACCTTGAAAACATCATTCATGCTAAGCGAAATAAGTCAGTTGCAAAAGGACAAATATTGTATGATCTCACTTATATGAAATAAGCAAAGATATAGAACCTAAAGATTATTAGTGGTTACCAGGGTGATAAGGAGGGGGAAAGAGTGCCTTTTTTGCTTAGGGGGCATTGAGCTTATGTTAATGATCGCTTTGATCCTGGTAGGAGTGTTTGGAGTCACTGGACAACCCTGAGAAATTTAGAGGCAGGAAGTGAGGAGGGGAGGGGCAGAGGCGAAACAGCAAAACTGTACCCTGGCCCTCCTGGCCTGGCCCTACCTCTCAAATCACAAAATGACAGTGCGGCAACTGGCATGTGTGGGTGGCAAGACAGTCTAGGAGACCCCCTTCTCTGGGGACGAGGACAGAGAAGTTCCCATTCCCCACCCCCAACAGCCTTTGCCTGAGTTCCAACTCCATTTCCCCTTCTATTTACTGTCCAAAGTCCCAGGGGCAGGAGATGCCAGGTAAAAAAAACCCTGGACACTCAGATACACTGGGCTCAGGGCCCTGCACGGGCCAGCCCCCTCCTCTCCTGTCTAACACCATCTATTCCAGTCCTCCAGGCTTTAACCCCCTTCATCCCGGAGCCTGGGCTGCCTGAGGGATCAAGGAGTCCGACCTCCACACCTTTAACAGGTAATCAACTGTGGGGAGGTAGGTGGGGCTGGAGATACTTGGGATTAAGGAGACTAGTTCAGTGGCAGTGGGGGCTGAATGAGAAGACATGGGTGGTTTGGCCCATAAGAGTAAGGGGGAAAGGCTAAAGGCCCCAGTTAAGGCCCCAAGCAACCTCCTGAGAGGGGAGTAGTCCCCACCTGTATTTCAAACCTCAGCCCCACAGTCTCCTCCAAACTCAGATCCAAACCAAACCATCACCTCAACCTAGATTTGACCTTATCACCAGCCTCCACAAGCACCACAAGCACCAGCCCCAATCTCAGCCCCAGCTCACCCCTAAAAGCAATCTCAACACAGCACAGGTCCGGCTCCAATCCTGGGCCCGTCATGGCGAAGGAATTTCAAGACATCCAGCAGCTGGACTCTGAGGAAAATGACCACCAGCTGGGAAGAAGTGAGGGGCCAGGCCCTCACAGACAGAATTTCAGAAGAGAAAATCCATTTTGGAAAGGCAAGTGTCCAGTGTCTGGGGCTTTGTGCCACCTCTGCCTTAGCTCCTGATGGTGCTCTGCTCTCTAAGGTTTTGGTCAGTCACTCTTTGAACAGGGACCGAGTCTCTCTAGGTGTGAGGTGCTGAGGCCTCTGCTTGTCCCAACTCCACTTTCCTCTCTACCCCAGGACCCCAGGAAAGGGTGTGTGCTCAGGAGTGTCGGAATAAAAGGAAACTGAGGATGGTTTTCTCCTCTCTTTCTTCCATGTGTGCTGTGTGTATGTGTGTGTGTGCAAGGAATGCAGATCAAGCAAGAAGTGAGTGTGTGAAGGTGAATGGGCACAGAGAGGTCTTGGAAGATTCCTGGTCCCTCTCCCCTCCTTTCTCTAACAAATCTTGATGGAAGATCTGAGTGTCTGGGCAAAGTTTTCAAGGTGAGAAAGGCCTGAGTGGTTCTAGAAGGAAGAGAGCAGTGTCAGGTCTTGTGAGTGCTGGTAATGGAGCAAGGTTCTGTGGAGACAGGAGGGGTTGGAACGTGGAGCTCAGAGAGGGGGATAGGTTAGCCTGGGCGGGGAAAAGCCTGGCAGACCTAGGCAGGGCTAGTATTGTTGCAGGTCAGGGTGGGAGCTGGGGAGGGCAGCAGGGTCAGGCATTCCCATCGATGGCCCCTCCTCTCTCTGTGTAGTGGGCTGTCAGGCCTTCCGTCAGGCAGTAGCCTCCACAGGGCAGAGAGCGCATTTGTCTTGCTCTGCTCTGCATCCCCAGTGCCCACATGATGCCTGGTACCTAGTGAACACTCAAAAATATAATTTTGTATATTGCTAACTTTTCTGAGCATAAGAGGTTCAGAGTTTGAGCAGGAAGCTTAGTGGTCCAGAAGCTTTGGATTTAATGGGAGATGGAGCTTACTCAAGAGGAGTGATGGACAACATTGAGGGGCAAGTCCAAGGTGGTGTCCCCAATCAGTGCATTTCTCTCCAGCAGCCTCTGTGCCTGGAAGGGTGTAGTCACCATGTTAAACCAGTAAACCAGTTGCTGTGGAGTCAATTCTGACTCACGGTGACCCTGTGTGTGTCAGAATAGAACTGTGCTCCATAAGGTTTTCAATGGCTGTTTTTTCCGAAGTAAACCATAGGCCCTTTCTTCTGAGCAGACTCAAATCTCCAACCTTTCAGTTAGCAGCTGAGTGCTTAACCGTTTGTTCCACCCAGGGGACTCCATCATCATGCTGGCTAACATTTATCAATTGCTTACCAGTACCATGTTCCGATCTTCCCAGCACTTTACATATTTATAGTTTCCATCAAATTTGGAAATTTTTTGGCAATTGTTTGTCGAATATTTTCTCTCCTTCTTTCTTTTGGAGACTCCAGTTACTTCAAGTGGTCCACAGCTCACTGATGCTCTCTCCACTTTTGGATTCTTTTTTCTGTCAGTGCCTCATTTTATATAGTTATTATTGCTATGTCTTTAAGTTCACTAATCTTTTTTTACTTGTCTAATTTGCTATTATTCCTACCCAGTGTGTTTTTCATTGCAGACATTGTAGTTTGTATCTCTAGATATTCCATTTGGTACTTTTGAATATCTTCCATGTCTCTACTTAACTTTTTGAATGTATGGAATATAGATATCTGTTTTGATGTCCTTGTCTGCTAATTCTAACGTTTGAGTCAGTTCTGTACCAGTTTTGACTGATTTATTAATCTCCCCATGTGAGTTGCATTTTCCTGTTTCTTTGTGTGCCTGGTAATCTTTGATTGGATGCCAGACATTGTGTATTTTATCTCATTGGCTGCTTAGCATTTTTTTATTCCTTTAAATATTCTTGAGCTTTGTTGTGGGGTGCAGTTAACTTACTTGGAATCAGATGTATCCTTGTGGGTCTTGCTTTTGTGATTTGTTAGGTGGTCTAGAGCAGTGCTCAGTTCAAAGCTGATTTTACTCCACTGCTGAGGCAAGACCTTGGGATACTTTACCCAAAGCCCTGAGGATTATGAGTTTTTCCAGTCTGGCTGGTGGGAATAGGCACTATTCCTGGTTCTGTATGATTGCCAGCAGCCACTGTTCCCTAATCTTTTCAGGTTGTTTTTTTCTTGGCCTTCAGTAATTTCCTTACATGTAGTACTCAGTACTCAGCTGATTGCTAGAGGGGAAGTCTCTGCAGATCTCCTAGGTTCTCTCTCTGTGCAGCTTTCTCCTCTCTTGTGCTCTGTCCTGTGAACTCTAGCCACATTGGTCTCCCCAGACTCTCAGCTCTGTCTCCTCAACCCAGGAAGTCTGCCGGGCTCTGTGTGGATCCCCCGCCCTGAAAACTTTCTCCAAGCAGTAAGCCAGGACAATCATAGGGCTCACCTTGTTTATTTCCCAGCTCTTGGAAATCGTTGTTTTTTGTTGACTGATGTCTAGTGTCTTGACAACTGTTTTTTCTTATGTCTGTCTACTTTTGCTTTGGTTGTTTCTACTTTTGCTTTGGTTGTTTCTACTTTTGCTTTGGTTGTTTTGGGTGGGAGGGCAAGTCTGGTCCCTGTTTCTCTATCTGGGAGAGACTCTTTTCCTTTCAAACTTACTTAAGTAGCACTTCATGTGTTTTAACTCATTTAGTTCTCAGAACAACCGATGAGGTAAGTACTGTTGTTGTCCCCATTTTCACAGGAGAAAATTGAGGTGCTGAGAAGTTGAATGACTTGTGCCTGGTCTCAGAGCTAGCTGGTGGCAAGCTGGAATACACCTGTGGGCTGTCTGGTTTCAGGGTAGAAACACAGAGACCTGTTGCTGGGCTGACCCAGAGCTGGGGGTTTACAGGTCAGGCTGGGCAGCTGGACAAGAGCCTGCTGAGTGGACAGGACTAAAGAAAGCAGTTGGGGCCTCAGCCATGGAGTCCTGCCTGGGTGAGGAAGACATGGTTGGGGGAGCTGCTGGGGGTGGGGGGATTGTGAGCGATGGTGGGGTGGGGTTGGGCTGTGCTCAGAGTTGGTGGTCAGGGCATCAAAGGCAGGGCTTCTGGGGCTAAGATAGGGTCCTGAGTGGGGCTGAAGTGGAGGCGGGTGACAGTCATTAGAATGAGTAGGTCAAGGTTGTGGGTGGTCACTTTCAGTGATCGTATCCAACCCAGGATGGTAGCAGGAGAGGAACTGAGGATGATTCTGGGCCCCTCCCTCACCTGGGGGTGGTGGTGGCTGAGTGTGATAGCGACAAGGAGAGAGAGAAGTCCACAGAATCTGAGGAAGCGTTTTGTCTGTAGGGGGATAGTGCAAATGCAGGAGCTCAGGGACCGGAGCACAGTCCTTCCTCCAGGCCTGAAGAGAAGGCAGGGGGGATGAGGCAGCTGTGTGTGTGGAGATGTGGGTGTAAGTGTGTGTGAGTGAGTGTAGGTGTTTGGGGGAATGTGTGTCTTAGGGTGTGTATATGTGCAAGAAAGAATGTGTGTGTTAATGCGGGTGTGAGTGTGAGTGAGGAATGTGTGTTGGTGTGTGTGAGAACATTAGAATGTGTATGTGTTTCTGTGAGATAGTATGAAAAATGTGTGTAACAGTATGTGTGAATGTGTGTGTGTGGTCAGGGTTCAGGCTGATCAAGGGGAAGAGGAGATTCCTGCGTGATGGCTGAGGGTTAAAGGGAGAGAGTTTAAATGGAATTAGGGTTGCTGGAGGAGCAAGGGCAGAGGGAGTTGGGGAGAGGAGGCTCTGAGTGGTGGGAGATGAGGAGGAGGATGGAATCTGGGGAATGGCCCTTGAGGAGTGGTCTATGGTGAAATGATCTGGACTTGAGGATCCCAGTGGACTTTCAGGGGGAGGGGCTGTTCCAGTCCTGGCCTTGTTAGAGGGGCCAAGCTGAGGAGCCTAAGAGGAACACAGGGGCCAGCCTCTAGGGACCCCAGTCAAGCAGTCAGAAGAGCAGAGGCCAAGAAGGCCAGAGGTGATCTAGGGCCCCTCACGATGGTTGGGCGGGAGGAAAAACGCACTCATAGACCTCCTTTCTCAGGACCTATGTCCATAAGGATCAGGCTTGCCCCCTGGCCACCTCTGTGTGTCCCTGTTCCCCAGCTCTAAGAGCAGGAATTTGCACATAGGGATGTGGATATCGTGCATCCATATGCATGTGTGTTGTGTGCACCTGTGTAGGTGCGTGTGTACATTTGTACATGTTCATGTGGGTGCAAATGTGTAAATGTGTGTGTGTGCAAGGGTGTCTGGGCATGTCTGTGTGTACACAGCCCGGATGCTGTTGGTCAAAGCCCACTGAATCCTCCAACAATCCTCTGCTCATTGAGTGTCCTTCCCTCAACCCTGGGTCATGCTTCCTCAGACTTCTGTACCCTGTCTGCTTCTGCTATGCTTCACTCTCTAGCTCCCTTGTCCTTTGGACACCCCTTCCTTCTCCTGACACCCTGTCTCCTGCAGGGACGCCTCCCCCCAAGCCCTTCCTGCAGCATTTCTGCTCCCGGACCCGCCTCAGTCTGCTTGCCCTGGGCTTCAATGTCTTGCTGCTGGTGGTCATCTGTATGATTGGGTCCCAAAGTGAGTATTACACTGGGGGCAGTGATGGGGCAGTGGTGGGGCAGTGATGAGAGCAATGAGAATGATGGCAGGGGAAGAGATGGAGACAATGTGATGGGGTGTGATGGGGCAGTGATATTGGCAGGAATAACTGAGGGAAGTGACTGGGTAGGGGTGAAGGGCAATGACAGAGGAAGCAATTGGGGAGGTGATGAGGGTGGTTATGGGGCAGTGATGGGGGCCAAGATAGGGGTCAGTGATGGAGTGGGGGGCAGTGGTGTTTCAGTGGTAGAATTCTCACCTTCCATGCGGGAGTCCTGGGTTTAATTCCTGGCCAATGCACCTCATGTGCAGCCACCACCTGTCTGTCAGTGGAGGCTTGCATGTTGCTATGATGCTGAACTGGTTTCAGTGGAGCTTCAAGACTAAGATTGACTAGGAAGAAAGGCCCTGGTGATCTACTTCCAAAAATCACCCAGTGAGAACCCTATGGAGCACAAAGTCCCATCCCGTGGTGTATCATGAGTCAGAGGTAGAGTTGATGGCAGCTAACAACAACAGTGGTAAAGACAGTGATGGAGTGGTGAGGGGGACATTGCATTGACAGTGGTAGGGTTGTCATAGGGACACAGCCCCCTCCACCTTGTCCTGTTCCCATTGTCTCCCGACAAGGCACACAGCTGCACATGGAGCTGCGGGCCCTCAAAGAAACTCTCAACAACTTCTCAGCAACCACCCTGATGGAGGTCCGGGCTCTCAGCTTCCATGGTGAGTGGGTGCTCTCCCGACAGCAGTGGGGTAAGGGGTGGGTTAGATTGTTTAGGCACTTATTTATCCACACAGATCTACTCGTCACAGTGCCTGATCTGGGGACTGCAATCGAGGCATGTTCAGGGTAATGGAGGTGAAGACTGGGTCAGAGAACCCAGCCTGAGACACTGGGCAAGGCTCCCAGGGATGCAGATTCCTGAGCCAAGGGGTCTTGGAGGATGACTAGGAGTTGGGCAGGTGAAGAGGATGGAGGTTAAGCTCCAGGTGGAGAGAACAGAATTTTGATGACCAGGAGGTTCGAAAAACCACTGCCCACATTATGAGCTGTCAATTCTGGTGTGGCTGGGGAGAGTGGGGAGGGGTGGGCCAGAGAGGCGTGTGGGGACCAAGTCATGCAAGAAAGCCATGCTATTTAAGTGAGGCTTTATTTGAGAAAATGGGGGCCCATTGGAGGGACTTAAGCACGAGAGTGAGCTGATCAGGTCTGTGCTTCAGAAAAACCACTTTGGAGGTGTAGGGAGAATGAACGGAGTCAGGGAGACCAGGGGGTGGACCTTGGAAATGCCCAGGAAAAGGTGATGGTGGCCAGGACCATTGCCCCAGTAGCAGTGAGGGTGTAGGGATGTTAAGAAGCAGAATCTAGGGAAAACAATTTAGCTTTTCTCTCTTTCAGGGGTCAACGTGAGTGACAGGGTGACATTTCTGGAAGCCAAGCTGGAGAAAGAGAACGAGGACCTGAAATCAGGTCAGAGACCCCTCCCTGGATTGTGAGTGTGTGTGTCCCCAGCCAAAGGCTGGGCTCCTGTGCCCGATCCTGGTGGATGGGAACCCATACGGTCTCTATCCACTTCACCGTCTGTCCATCTGTTCTCCTAGATCACGCCAACTTGCTCCTTCACCTGAAGCACTACCCGCTAGATCTGCGCATCCTGGAGTGTCATATAACATTCCTCCAGAGCAATGGTAGGGGCGGGGGGCTCTCCAGCGCTGTCGCACATACCCACTCCAATGGATCTCATGGCCCTCTGCCCCCTCACCGTTAGGCACAAAATGCTGCCCTGTTAACTGGATGGAACATGAAGGCAGCTGCTACTGGTTTTCTCGCTCTGGAAAGACCTGGCCTGAGGCTGACAAGTACTGCCAGCTGGAGGATGCCCACCTGGTCGTCATCAACTCCAGGGAGGAGCAGGTGAGCCCATACCCTTCCCAACCAAAACCAAAAACCAAACCTGTTGCCAGTGAGTCAATTTTGACTCATGGCAACCCCATGTGTTACAAACTAGCACTGCTCCACAGGGTTTTCTTGGCTGTAATCTTTTCAGAAGCACATCACCAGACCTTTCTTCCATGGTGCCTCTAGGTGGGCTCAAACTGCCAACCTTTAGGTTAATAGCCAATTGCAAAGCCCTTGTGCCACCCAGGGACCTTACCCTTCCCAAAGGTAGGAAGAAACCCTTCGGCAAGCAGGCTCTAGGAGGCTGGACCAGGCTTGCTTTTTAAATTTAACCTAAGGAAGAGTCCAAAAGTAGAAGTCTAGTGAAGCTCTGGGAGGTTCATAGTGGAGCAGCCATTTCTAAGAGGTGGGAGATTGCAGCCAGCAGCTCTTACAAAGGGACAAGCCAGGTGTCCTCGTGATAAGGAGCAGGCCAGGAGGCCAAATGTGAGACAGGATGAATGGAAAGGTCCAGGACTTGGACAGAGAGCAAAGTTGAGGTGCTGAGAGTTCCCTGTTGGCGTGTGCTCAACCTCATGATATGGTGGTCAGTTAGGTGAAAGGAACAGGATGGGCCAGGAATCAAGGACAGCTTACCCAGCAAGCAAAGTACGCATGGGCTTACTTGTGCTTACTTACTAATCTGTAGTGCACAATTTCACCACATCAATGAAAAAGTAAGGTAAGCCCGTGCGTACCTTGCTTCCTGGTTAATCTGTCCCTGGCCAGGATTTCCCGTGACATGCCTGCAACAAGCTCCTGGGTCCTTGCAAACCCGTTGAACTGCCCCATATGTTTTCCAGCAAGCGGCTGGTGGATTCGAACTGCTGACCTTTTGATGAGCAGCCAAGCTCTTAACCACTGTGCCACCAGGGCTCCAGAATAGGCAAAACATTTTTGTAAAAGGAAGGTAATAATGGTAACATCTACTGTATACTTACCGTGTACCAGACACTTGCATATATTCACTTATTTAATCCTCACAACAATTCTAGGTGGGTGGCATTCTTATTATCCTTTACTTTGTTGTTGTTGTTGTTAGTTGTTGCCACAGGGTTGTTAGTTGATTCCAACTCATGGTGACTCCATGTGGTACAGAGTAGAACTGCTCCATAGGATTTTCTTGGCTGTAATCTTAACAGAAACAGATGGTCAGACCTCCTCTCCCTCGGAGCCACTGGGTGGGTTTGAATCGCCAACCTTTAGGTTAGCAGTTAAGTACAAACCATTTGTGCCACCCAGGGACTTTATCCCTACTTTAGAGATGAGGACATTAAAGAGCACAGAGGTTAAGTAACTTGCCATGCAGCTAGTAAGTCATGGTGGAGCTAGACGTCAGATCCACTCTGCCTCTTTAGGTGGAGCTTTTCACTGCTACATCCTGCCTCAGAACTGCGGGGGCTATGAGGCCTTTGCTATATATGAATTTAAAAGTATTATAATGCCACAGTAATTAAACCACGTGATCAGAGACCAGAACCTATTTATCAACTGTTTACTATGCATCAGTCTCTAGCAGGGGAATTTGTCGTTGTCAAGTCAGCTTCTACTCATGGTGACCTTTGTACAACAGAACCAAATGTTGCCTGGTTCTGTGCCATCTTCATGATCATTGGCATGTTTGAGTCCATAGTTGTGACTATCGTGCAGTGCTTTCCCACTCAGGGGGCTCATATTCCAGTACTATATTGGACAATGGTCTGCTGTGATCGATAAGGTTTTCATTGTCTGATTTCGGAAGCAGATCCCCAAACCCTTCTACCTAGTCTGTCTTAGTCTGGAAACTATGCTGAAACCTGTCCACCATGAGTGACCCTGCTTGCAGTTGAAATACCAGTGGCATAGTTTCCAGCATCATAGCAACACGCAAGCCACCACAGTATGACTAACTGACAGATGAGTGGTGGGATAGAGTGATTACAAACATATTTTGCTTTACCTATAAGGTAAGGATGTCACTTTAAGGACTAAGGTGTGTGTGACCCAAGCCATGGTGTTTTCAATTGCCTCATATGCATGTGAAAGCTGGACAATGAATAAGGAAGACTGAAGAAGAACTGACACCTTTGAATTATGGTGTTGTTGAAGAATATTGAATATACCATGGACTGCTAGAAGAACAAACAAATCTGTCTTGGAAGAAGTATAGCCAGAGTGCTGCTTCGAAGTAAGGATGTCGAGACTTCATCTCACATACTTTGGACATGTTATTAGGAGCAGGACATCATGCTTGGTAGAGGGTCAGTGAAAAAGAGGAAGACCCTCAGCGAGATGGATTGACCCAGTGGCTGCAACAATGGGCTTAAGCATAACAACGATTGTGAGGATTGCACAGGACCGGGCAGTATTTCATTCTGTTGTACTTAGGGTCGCTATGACTTGGAACCGACTGGACAACACCTGTCTTAGGCTGGGTTCTCTAGAGAAGCAAGACCAGTAAAGCGTATAAATATATATATATATATAGAGAGAGATTTATATCAAAGAAATGGCCCATGCTGCTTCCTCTATAAAACTAGGTGACTCCCTTTCTCACTACCTTCCCAAACCATGGGCCTCGGGTTCCCAGGAACAGCCAGATCTGTAAGAGAAAGCCACTTGGAGGGGCTCTTGTACTAGGGGGTGTGCGTGAGCCCTGGGAGCCGTGTGTATGCTCACAGACCACTTTCACCCTGAGAACAGGGCATCTTCCTACTTTCAGCATAGACTGCCAGACCCTGTGTGGTCCCACTGGGGCCCTGGGCAGTGGATCCAAGCCTGGAAGCTTTGGGGCCTGGCAAACCTCAAAAAATGACAACCACACACAGAAACAGAAACAACGGGGGCAGATGTACCTGAGAGATGATTGACACTGAGCTCCTTTAGAGGGGCGTGAGCTCATGGGGGCAGCAAAGGCAGGAACCAGAGCCAGGATTCCACGAGTTTGAAGTTGTGGGCCGAAGACCAGAGTTGGGGTAGCTGCCATGAGTTGGGAATGAAGCAGGGGACAGGGTTAGGGCTGTGAACCAAGTGTGTTCAGAAGCTCAGGCACTGGGCTTGGCTCTGTTGCTCTACCAACACCATGAGTTAATGCCTTAACCTTTTCTGTAATGTAACTCATTACGGCATCCAATTTAGAGGGCTTGTATGAGGATTAAATGAGACAATCCTTGTCAAGCACTTAGCACAAGGCCTAAAAACAAAACAAAAACCCGTGTGTCAGAATAGAACTGTGCGCCTCTGGGTTTTCAACGGCTGATCTTTTGGAATTGCCAGGCCTTTCTTCTGAGGTGCCTATGGGTGTGTTCATACTTCCAACCTTTCATTTGGTTGTGATAACTGTTTGCGCCACCCAGCGACTCTGCATAAGGAATTGTTGTTGTTGTTGGTTGCCACCAAGTTGATTCAGACTCATGGTGACCCCATGTGTCAGAGTGGAGCTGTGCTCCATAGGGTTTTAAAGGCACCACTGGGTGCATTCGAACTGCCAACCTTTCCACTAACAGTCAAGCACTTAACTGTTTGTGCCAGCCAGGGACTCCTAGCCTCAGTAAATGTTCACTAAACAATAGTTATGGTTACAAAAGAAAAAGCAAGATAAACTAGTCATGTTGGGAGCTGCTGCTTCAGCCCGGGGGGAGATCAGGCTGGTGAAAGCTGAGAAGGATAAGGGTGGAAAGTACTAAAACTTTCCTCCCACCTGTTTTCCCAGAAATTCATTCTACAACACTCGAGATCCTTTCATACCTGGATAGGGCTCACCAACAGTGGTGGCTCCTGGAAGTGGGCGGATGGTACTGACTATGAGAATGGCTACAAGTAAGTGACCCCCCTCTTTGTATCTGCCTTAGTCTGACCGGAGGACAGCCATCTGGACTTTTGCCCCACTCTACACCCACTCGACCCCTCAGGGACCAAACTCCCTAACTCTCTCCTCCGGAGACTGCCAACCTCTAAGGCTGCAGCTCCTGCTCCCTGGGCCCCTCCCAAGCTGTGCTTTTCTGGGGTGGGGGTGAGGGTGGGGCTGGTGGTCAGTCAGGGATGAGTGGGGGATCAGAACTGGAGTTCCACCCTGCCTTCTTAGGAACTGGGATTACACTCAGCCGGACAACTGGCAGGGGCACGAGGTGGGAGGAAATGAAGATTGCGTCGAAATCCTCTCGGATGGCCACTGGAATGACGATTTGTGCCAACAGATGCACCGCTGGGTGTGTGAGACCAAGCAGAACCACACCGCTGGGAGACTCTGACCGCAAGTCTTGAACCTGCACCACCCACTTTACCCTACAGCTCCCGCCCCCTTCTCTGCTGAGAGTTTTGAAGAAACGAAGAAGAATAGAGTCAGGGGAATGGGGAGGGGCTGAGGGAGGATGAGAGGTGGTTAAGGGCCTCAGACCCCTGTCCTTCCACAATTCGTTGTAATTATGAAAATTTTCAGCCTCCGCAATGGAGTAGAAAAAGAAGAACCAAATCTTGAAAATCTGTGTGTGTGCCTGGTTATTTGGAAATGGAAGATGTAGATGCAGAAAACTGGGGAGGAGAGGGTCTGGAGAGACAAGGTTTGCTTCCTGACAGTAAGTGCCCTGACAAGGCACGCCAGGAAGGAGCGGGCTGGGCGGGGCTGGAGGGTCAGCCAGGCCCGAGGATTCCTGAGGGAAGCAGCTGTCCCTGTAGTGGGGTCTCCTCCAGAAGTGGTGGCAGGAAGCACCCTGGCTCCACTCCTTCACTCCCAGCCCGGAAACTGCAGGCAGGGTTGGCGAAGTTCTCCTTGGCAAGGTCAGTGAGAAATGTTTGGTAAGAGGAGGAGAGTTGGTAAGACAGCTGCTTCCTCTGTTTTCAGCCTCCTTTTGACCCAAAACAGTTATCTTCAGCATAGGATGTCTCCAACAATTTCCACATTGGGTAAACTCCACATTCCAAAATCATTCTGAGACTGACCTTAAAAAAAGATCTTTAAAGAATTAGAATTTTTATTTTTTTATTACAGAAAGTAATATGTTTGTTGTTGTTAGTTGCTCTTGAGTGGGCCCCCACTCTGGTGACCTTATGTATGACAGAATGAAACGGTGCCCAGTCCTGTGCCATCTTCATTAGTAAAAGAAATTCCAAGTTACACACACACACACACACACACACACACACACACTCACACTGAAAGTCCTTCCCTTACTGCTCCCACTTTTCCCCAGAGTTCACCAGAACCATTCCTGTGCACATGCATATATGCAATGCAATATATACATCATTATGGAACTTGCTTTTTTCCCTGTACAGTGTTATGTGGACATTGTTCTAATCAATGCCATTATTTGACATTGAATTTAGCAGCTGTAGAGAATTCCACACTGTGGATGTACCATATATGACTTAACCATTCTTTATGGTGGACAAGTAGTTGCCATTTTGTTGGTTTGTGCATATATTATTGATTATGTCATTATCCGACATTTTGCATTTATGACAATAGTAAAAAATCTACTATCCAACTATTTTGCACTTTAACGATGTACATCTGGTAGTAACGAACGCCAAGACGGGAGGCAAGGGTAACACTGGCGGTGACAGTTAAGGTTATGTGTCAGCTTGTCTGGGCCATGATTCTCAGTGGTTCCGCAGTTATGTAACTATGTAATTTGGAGGTTATGTGGTGATGTAATCATCCTCTCTTTTGTGATCTGATGTGATCATCCTTCAGTTTTGTATAACGCCGTTTTTCGTATAACGACCAGGTCTTTGGAACCTAACCATGTCTAGAGGAGTGGGTGTATAATGTTTCAAGCAATTTTTGCTTGTAAGCTTGTGCTGGGTCAAGACTTCCCAATTTTCAGTTGCAAAATTTTCTAGAACTACTCCTTCAAAATGTACATGACTCCCTTCAGCCAAAGATGAGATAAGCCCATAAAACAAAGAATAATACACATAGCTGAACCATGTATACAAGACTAAATGGGCACACCAGCCCAGGGGCAAGAACCGGAAGGCAGGAGGGGACAGGAAAGCTGGCAGAATGAAAATGCAGAACCCAAGGTCAAGAAGGGGAGAGTGTTGACACATTGCAGGATTGGCAACCAATGTCACAAAACAATATGTGTATTAATTGTTTAATGAGAAACTAATTTGCTCTGTAAAGTTTCACCTAAAGCACAATAAATTAAAAAAAAAAAAAACTTAACCAAAAAAAGTGCATGACTGGCATTAAATAAAAAAAGTTATGAAAGTAATAATAATACATGGAATTTAAAGTTTTACAGGGCAAGAAGCAATCATCACCTGGCTGACTCCCTTTAGCTGCTGGTTTATAACTAAGCAATGTTTCAGCTGTTTCTTCCAGTATTGACATCCATATTTCTAAATAATACACATAGTATCTACTTACTAATTATAGACATTACTTACTCACTTCCTGTTATGTAGACGAGGTAAAATCTTCCAATTTAGTCCATACTCATTTTTATTTAAATCCTAATTCATAATTTTTGTTACTCATGGCTGTGTATATATTGTTATTGCTGAGCCAGGTAGTACAATCTGATTACATTTCCTTTCTTGCACAACTTTTGTTTCTTCTGAAGTTAATAATTGCTTCATTTAAAAAGTTGCCTCATATTCTTTGATGTTTCTGCTAAGTCTTCTTTTACTGTAAAACATCTGACAATATAATTTTCCAGAAATGCAAACGGGTCATATAATCAGTCTTTCAGTTGCACTTATTTCCTAGAGCCAAAGGGATGAATCCAAGTTATATGGGGCTGAAAGTGTACACAATTTTAGGGAACCCTCTTTGGGAAAAAATACAAAATCAGATACAATTTTAAATTCTATATATAATTTATATAAATATAATTTTAAATTAGACAAAAATCACAAATTTAAAAAGCTGAAAGCCGCCATACCCATCACAAAATCCAGGGAAATGATATATTTTAATTAATTTTCTAACACATTCTGAAATACGTTTTTCCCTCATTTTTTCTGACTGCATACTCTTTGTTTGCTTCTTCATATAACAAAGATTTTATGAAGTCATTTTCTATAGAGAGAAAACTCGCTGCTGTCAAGTGGATTCGGACTCATAGCGACCCTATAGGAGGAGTAGAACTGTCCCAAAGGGTTCTCTAGAGAGAAGAGAATCCTAATTCCGTTTTGCCTCTAGTATGTTTATTCTCTTTTCCTGGTCCCTGGATGGCTAGACTACAACCTAAAAGTTGGTGGTTCTAACTCACCCAGAAGTGCCATAGGAGAAAGTCCTGGCAATCTGCTTCTATAAAGATTACAGCCAAGAAAACACTATGGAGCACACTTCTACTCTCTAACACATGAGTCAGAATTTATGGCATGGGCTTGGGTTTTTTTTTTTTTTTGTTGCTTCAGGACATGATCATGTCCCACGTTGGTGTTACCCCTGGTTAGTCTGCACAGTGGGTGGCAGGATTACTCCTGGAAGCCATTCCTTTGCTGGGCTGGCCAGCAATAAGGATACACACTTGTGCAAATGAATCACATACTGATAACCCTCTCATCTCAAGCCAAATGTGTTTCCAACCTAACTTCTTAGCCACCTTAAAAAAGCCCCCATACAAAAGCCCCCATACAAAAGGAAGCTGGAGTAGAAACAGACAGTAATCATCTTAACTGATTGTGGTGAGAATAACTTTTGATTTCAAACTAAATGTCCACTTTTTTAAAAAAGAAACAAGATCCATACCTCACACTATACACAAAAACTAATTCAGAATGGATCAAAGACCTAAATATAAAACCCAAAACTATAAAGATCATAGAAGAAAAAATAGGGTCAATGCTAGAGGCCCAGCATAAATGGGATACAAACCATAACTAACAATAAATACACAAACACCAGAAGATAAGCTGGATAACTGGGATCTTCTAAAAATTAAACACTTATGCTCATCAAAAAGACTTCACCAAAAGGGTAAGAAGAGAGCCTACAGACTGGGAAAAAAAATTTGGCTGTGACAAATCTGACGAAGATCTAATCTCTAAAATCTATAGGAAAATCCAACACCTCTACAACAAAAAGACAAATATTCCAATTTAAAAATGGGCAAAAGAATAATGATTAAAGGGATGATCCATCATGAAGACATAACCATAATAAATATCTACACACCCAATGATGGGGCTCCAAAATATATAAAACAAACTCTAACAGCACTGAAAAGAGAAATTGACAGTTCTACAATAAGAGTAGGACACTTCAACACACCACTCTTGGTAAAGGACAGAACATCTGGAAAGAAACTCATCAAATATACAGAAGATCTAAAGGCCACAATCAGCCAACTTGACCTCATAGACATATATAGAACACTCCACCCAACAGGTGCAAAGTCCACTTTCTTTTCCAAACACATGGAAAGTTCTCCAGAATATACCACATCTTAGGCCACAAAGCAACCCTCAACAAAATCCAAAACACTGAGATAGTACAAAGTATCTTCTCTGATCACAACGCCATCAAAGTAGAATTAACAACAGGAAGAGCAAGGGAAAAAATCAAATACATGGAAACTGATTAACACCCTACTTAAAAAACCACAGGGTAACAGAAGAAATCAAAGATAGAATAAAAAAAATTGCTAGAATCAAATAAGGATGAAAACATATCATACCAAAACCTTTGGGACACAGCAAAGGCAGTGCTCAGAAGTCAATTTATAGCAATAGATACACACATCAGAAAATGGGCAAAGGATATGAACAGACACTTCACCAAAAAAGACATTCAGGTGGCTAACAGACACATGAGGAAATGCTCATGATCACTAGCCATTAGAGAAATGCCAATCAAAACTACAATGAGATATCATCTCACCCTGACATAACTGGCACGAATCAAACAAAACAAAACAAACCACAAAATAACAAATATCGAAGAGGCTGCAGGGAGCTTGGAACTCTTATGCACTGCTGGTGGGAGAGTAAAATGGTACCAACATTTTGGAAAATGATATGGCACTTCCTTAAAAAGCTAGAAATAGAAATAGAAATAGAAATACCATACGATCCAGCAATCCCACTCCTAGGAATATATCCTAGAGAAATAAGAGCAGTCACATAAATAGACATATACACATCCATGCTCATTGCAGTATTATTCACAATAGCAAAAAGATGGAAACAACCTAAGTGCCCATCAACAGATGAATGGATAAACTATGGTACAAACACAAAACAGAATACTATGAAATAATAAAGAACAGTGACCAATCTGTGACACATCTCACAACATGGATGAATCTGGAGGGCATTATGCTGAGTGAAATAAGTCAATCACAAAAGGACAAATAGTGTATGAGACTACTATTATAAAAACTCATGAAAAGGTATACACACAGAAAGAGACAATCTTTGATGGCTACAGGGAAAGAAGGGGTGGGGAGGGAAAAACATTAACTAAACAATAGATAAGTGGTAACTTTGGTGAAGGGTAAGACAGTACACAATACTGGAGAAGTCAACACAGCTTGACCAAGGCAAGTCATGGAAGCTTCATAGACACATCCAAACTCCCTGAGGACTGAAATACTGGGCTGAGGGCTGGGGACCATGGTCTTGGAGGACATCTAGCTCCATTGGCATAACATAGTTTATAAAGAAAATGTTCTACATTCTACTTTGCGGTGGATAGCATCTGCGGTCTTAAAAGCTTGTGAGCAGCCATCTAAGATACTCCACTGGTCCCACCCTGTCTGGAGCAAGGGAGAATGAAGAAAACCAAAGACAAAAGGGAACTACCACAACTTCCACCAGACTGAGTCCTGCATAACAAAATGGAGCCCAGCTACCACCACCAACTGCTCTGACAGGGATGACAGTAGAGGGTCCTGGACAGAGCTGGAGATAAAAGTAGAACAAAATTCTAACTCAGAAAAAAAGACCAGACTTATTGGTCTGACAGAAACTGGAGCAACCCTGAGAGTATGGCCCCCAGACACCCTTTTAACTCAATACTGAAGTCACTCCTGAGGTTCACCCTTCAGCCAAAGATTAGATAGGCCTGGAGGTGGGGCCAAGATAGCGGAGTAGTCAGATGCTTCCTGTGGTCCCTCTTACAACAAAGACCTGAAAAAACAAGTGAATCGATTATGTATGACAATCTAGGAGCCCTGAACATCAAAGGCAAAGCTGAGGAATTGGACTGAGTGACAAGGGGAGGGAGAGATGGTTCTGAAGCAGCGAGGAATTGCCAGACCTGACCCGGCAGGAACCAGCACCCCGCAGGCCAGATCAACTGGTGTGGCTGGTGAGGCAAGCAGTGGTGCTTGGGATGCGTTTTCCACACGGGGAGAGACCAAGCGACGGAGAGTCTATTCAAGCCTCCAGAACCAGTGAAAAGCAGTGCTCAATCATCAAAAGATAAGTACATATGTCTAACCCACTGCACAGATCAAAAAACACCATTTGGGAAGAACCTCTCTCCCATTTACCTGCCTCCTCCCAACTCTGCACTGAGTCCCAGGCTGGCTTCTGTGATCACTGCGTCCCCTGGGCCAGAAGAAGGACCAGTCACACACCCTGAGCCATTCTCCCGGCCTTGAAGAGGGAACAAATTAACAAACAGGAAAAAATAATCTGCCAGCTCCCCTAAACCAGGAACTCAGGGCAGGAACAGCTCCTTTGCCTAGGCACAGGCATAAGGGGTCCACAGACTTTGAATGTTTTTCACTCCTGCATAGACCTGTGTGGGCCCATTTCAACAGTGTAGGCTCTCATTCATACAATACAACAGGGTATATATCTGAAGCCTGACTTCAACTGTATCAGCTATATGGTGGAGTGGTAGGTTCATGACATTTGACACTGCTCTGCCCAGTAAGCGGGATCCTCACCTACCCACGTCAGGGACCTGAGGACTGGTGGCTCCACCCACGCCTGCAACAAGGGTCCAAGAATAAGAGGTGCCTCCCAGTCCTTACAGCCAACAGCATTGGGTGGCCGTAGTCCGGCTGCAAAACCCACCCACCTATGCCCTTTAGGGAACAGGGAATGGTTTCCTCCCAGACACTCAGGGGCAGCCATCGACCCCCTCCCTTGCTCAGCATGTGACCCCCTACTGCAGCCAGATACATGTGCCTATACCAATCACCCATGCCTGTCTAAGACTGTAGGTGACAGCTTGCACCACACACTTGGTGACTGACTACCTGGACACCTGAGCTGAATCCATAAAAGAAAAATAAACAGACTCCTGGGCTCACATACCTAGTAACAGATCTAACCACCTAGTGACAGGACATTACAGCTTCAAAGGCGCCAATAATCAAACTAGCTCACATGAGCAGCCTATTTGGGAATATCAAAACAAAACAAAACAAGAAGCTGGGACACAGTAAGCAAATATAACATATATAAATATAATAACTTATTGATGGCTCAGAGACAACAGTCAATATCAAATCACATAAAGAGGCAGACCATGATGGCTTCAGCAAGCTCCCAAAACAAAGAATTAAGAAATCTTCCTGAGGAAGAGAACTTCTTGGAATTACTGGAGGTAGAATACAAAAGATTAATATACAGAACTCTTCAAGAGATCCGGAAGGAGATCATGCAAAATGCAGAACAAGCCAAGGAACACACAGACAAAGCAAAAGAGGAAATTAAGAAGTTAAAGAAGAGCATAATGACAAATTTAACAGGCAGCAAAAATCCATAGAGAGACGGCAATCAGAAATCCAGAAGACTAACAATAAAATTTCAGAATTAGACAACTCAATAGAAAGTCATAGGAGCAGAATTGAGGCAATAGAAGTCGGAATTAGTGAGACTGAAGATAAAGCACTTGACACTAACTTATTTGAGGAAAAATCAGATAAAGGAATTTTTTTAAAAAATGAAGAAACCCTAAGAATTATGTGGGACTCTATCAAAAGGAATAACCTACGAGTGATTGGAGTACCAGAACAGAAAATACAGAGAGAATTGTTGAAGATTTTTTGACAGAAAACTTCCCTGATATTGAAAAAGATGAGAAGATATCTATCCAAGATGCTCATCGAACCCCACACAAGGTAGATCCCATAAGAAAGTCACCAAGACATTATAATCAAACTTGCCAAAACCAAAGATAAAGAGATAATTTTAAGAGCAGCTAGGGATAAACGCAAAGTCATCTACAAAGGAGAGTTGATAAGACTGAGCTTGGACTACTCAGCAGAAACCATGCAGGCAAGAAGGCAATGGGATGACATATATAAAGCCTTGAAGGAAAAAGATTAGACAGAACCATGAAACAAAATGAGAATAAATGGGCACACCAGCCCAGGGGCAAGGATGAGAAGGCAGGAGGGGACAGGAAAGCTGGTAATGGGGAACCCAAGGTAGAGAAGGGGAGAGTGTTGACATGTCATGGGGTTGGCAACCAATGTCATAAAACAGTATGTGTATTGTTTAAAAAGAAACTAATTTCCTCTGTAAAACCTCAACTGATATATTAAAAAAAAAAACCCAAAACTTTTGCTTTCATAATATACAAAAACTTTTGATCCTGGGAAGAAGTTGCTGGGCACGCCCCTGCCCCACCCATGGCCTGTACGCATGAAGGACCCTTGAGTCCAAACTCCATTAACCAGTTGCCATGCAGTTGACTCTGACTCATGGCAACCCCAATTCATGGTGATCCCATGTGTGTCAGAGTAGAAATGTGCTTCATAGTCTCTTCAGTGGCTGATTTTTCAGGAGTAGGTCACCAGGTCTTTCTTCAGAAGTGCCTCTGGATGAACTTGAACCTTTAACTTTTTAGTTAGCAGCCAAGTGCTTAACCGTCTGCATCATCCAGGGACTCCCAAGCTCCATTAACTTCAAGTTAAATCCAGTCTACAACTCTTCCTACCCTCTCCCTGCCATGCCTACAAATCTTCCATTCTTAGCTTCAACCAGGAGAGGTTGTTCTCCAGGCCTGAGGCAGAGAGGTTATCTTGGGACTTCCCATTCACCCTGGGAATTCCCTGGACCTTTTGCTTTCTCCTGGGTTAGATCCTCTGTTCCTTGGATCCATGTCTTTTTCTTTCTGAGTTTATTCCCTTATTTTGTTGAATTATCTCTTCCAGTAGCTTCCTGAAAAAAGTGCATATGGGTGGGACATTTTTTCATTGATTGATAATTTGTGAGAATCTGGGATTCTAGGTTGAAAATTTCCCTTCAGCATTTTGGAAGCCTTACTTCATGTTTTCTAGCTTTTAATATACTGTTGAGAGATTCCATCCTATTCATAGGCTTGATCCTTTGTATGTGAACTTTCCCCCTTCTTTAGATTGTTCTCTTTATCCCTGGTATCTGAAAATTCCCAGTGATGTACCTTGGTGTGGGCCTTTTTTTCATTCATTATACTGAGGTCTCACTGGGCTTGTTGCTTGCTTCCTTCCTTTCTCTTTTTCTCTCTCTTTCTTTCTTCCTTATTGAAGTGAAATTCACGTAACATAAAATAAAACATTTTAAAGTGTACAATCCAGAGGCATTTAGTCCATTCACAATGTTGTGCAACCACCACCTATATCCCTTCAAAACATTTCCATCACCTCACAAGAAAACCCCCTACCCATTAAGCAGCCACTTTTCTTTCCTTCTTCCCCTCAGCTCCTGGCAACCACCAACCTGCCTTCTGTCTCTATGCATGTGAGTGGAATCATACAATATGTGGCTTTGTGTCTGATTTATTTCACTTAGCCTAATGTTTTCAACCACCACCTGTCTGTTTGTCATACTATGGTGGCTTGCGTGTTTCTGTGATGTTGGAGGCTATGTCACCAGTATTTCAAATACCTTCAGGGTCACCCATGGTGGACAGGTTTCAGTGGAGCTTCCAGACTAAGACGGATTAGAAAGAAAGGCCTGGCGATCTACTTCTGAAAATTTGCCAGTGAAAACCCTGTGGATCACAACAGAATATTGTCCAAAGATGAGCCCCCTAGATTGGCAGGCACTCAAAATACACAGTGGCAACCACTAATCTGTTCTCCATTTCTATAGTTTTATGATTTCAAGAATGTTATATAAATGGAATCATACAGCATGTAACTTTTTGGGATTGAACTTTTTTACTCAGCAGAATTCCCTGGAGATTCATTCAAATAGTCCTATGTATCAATAGCTTATTCTATTTTATTGCTCAGTAATATTACATGGTATGAAGGTACCACAGTTTGTGTAACCATTCACCCATTGAAGGACATCTGGGTTGTATCCAATTTTTTGGATATTATGAACAAAGCTGCTATGAACATTCATGGACAGGTTTTTATGTGAGCGTAAGTTTTCGTTTCTCTGGGATAAATGCCCAAGAGTACGATTGCTGGATCATATGGTAGGTGCATGTTTAGTTTTAGAAGAAACTGACAAACTGCTTTCCAGAGTGGCTGTACCGTCTTATATTCCCATCAACGATGCATGAATGATCCAGTTTGTCCACATCCTCACCTGCGCTTGGTTGTTGTTACTATTTTCTACTTTAGCTGTTCTGCTAGCTGTGTAGTGATATATCATTGTGGTTTCAATTTGCATTTCCCTGATGGCTAATGATGTTGTACGTATTTTCACGTGCTTATTTTCCATCTGCATATCCTCTTTGCTAACATGTCTCTTTATGTCTTTCCATTTTCTAATTGGATTTTTTCCCCCTCAAACTGATTTTTTTTTTAAAAGAATTTCAAATCCTCATGGAATCCAGACTTTCTGGATCCATGGAGGCTGGATGAACCCCTGAAATTATTGCCCTGACATAATCTTTAAACCTTAAACCAAAAATATCCCCTGAAGTCTTCTTTAAACCAAACAGTAGTTTAGCTTAACTAGTAAATAATATCTGCCTTGAGCATGATGCTTTTTTAAGAACTATCTATATGGGATCAAATTGGCAACAGCAACCCAAAAGATCAGATAGGAAACTTAGGGGGCAGTGAGTTTATGTTAATAGGGAGGAACAATTCAGAAAAGGAGGGTGAGAATGGTTGCATAACTTGAAGAAAGTAATCAATGTCACTAAACTGTACATGCAAAAATTGTTGAATTGGTGTGTATGTTCTGCTGTGTATATTCTCAACAACAAAAATTAATTATTAAAAAAACTGTTGAGTTTTGAGGGTTCTTTATATATTCTTTACGTAGTCTAGATATTAGTCCTTTGCTAGGTATGTAATTTGCAATTTTTTTCTCCATGTCTGTAGCTTGTCTTTCTATCCTCTTAACAAAAAATCATTTTCAAAAAGACTAATATGATAGATAAAATCTATTGTCAATTTGATCCCATATAGATAGTTCTTAAAAGAGCACCATGCTAAAGGTAGACAGTCTTTACTAATTAAGCTAAACTACTGTTTGGTTTAAAGAAGACTTCAGGGCATATTTTTGGTTTAAGGTTTAAAGATTATGTCAGTGCAATAATTTCAGGGGTTCATCCAACCTCCATGGCTCCAGAAACTCTGGATTCTATGAGGATTTTAAATTCTGTTTTGCATTTTCTCCTTTTTGATCAAGATTATTCTATAGAATCTTTGATCAAAATATTCAGTAATGGCAGCTGGGCACCATCAAGTTCTTCTGGTCTCATGGCAAAGGAGGCAGTTGTTCATGGAGGCAATTAGCTTCACATTCTATTTCCTCCACTTATTCCTGAATATCTTTCTTCCTCTGTTGCTCCAGCCAAGTAGAGACCAATTGTTGTACCTTGGATGGCTACTTGCAAGCTTTTAAGACCCCAGACACTACGCAACAAACTAGGAGACAACAGAAGCGGTAAACACAATGAGGCTAATTGACTGGATGTCCCATGAAACCATGATCATAAACCTCCAAACCAAGAAACCAAATCCCATGAGA
The DNA here is from genome assembly GCF_000243295.1 of Trichechus manatus latirostris. Classification (NCBI taxonomy): domain Eukaryota; kingdom Metazoa; phylum Chordata; class Mammalia; order Sirenia; family Trichechidae; genus Trichechus; species Trichechus manatus. The sequence goes on from NW_004443976.1 coordinate 12,511,220, forward strand.
TGTTTGGTTGTACCTAAGCAGTGTCAGCAGCTGCTTTTTTTTGTATGTAAGTATATGTATCACACAACATCTGTCAATTCAACTTTTTACAAGTGTACAACTTACTGACATCAATTAATCAGTTGTGCATCCTTTACCCTTAATCAATGCGATTTTTCCGTCACCGTAAAGTGAAACTCAGTGCTCTATAAGCAATAACATCCCCTTTCTCCTCCCTCCTGCCTCTGGTAACCACTAATAAACTTTGGTCTGTATACATTTGCCTGTGCTTGTCTTTTTACATAAGTGAGATCATACAGTATTTGTCCTTTTTTGATTAACTTATTTTCTCAGCATAATGTCTTCAAGCTCCATCCACGTAGTAACATATGCTAGGACTTTGTCTTTGTGGTTGATCATCCTTGCTTCTCCATGGTAGAAGTCTGTGAGCAAACACCTGGGGTGGAACTGCCCCATTCATCAGGTGATCAAGCTGCACTGGTTGTCTGACAGAGCAAGGATTTCAGAGAACATGGGAGCCTAGTGGAATCCATGAATGTCAGGCTTGAGCTGTTTTGAAAGGACACTGCCCAAGAGAACTACATGGTAGAGTGAGGCAGAAAGAGGCTGTGGAAGTACAGCTACATTCTGGGGCAGGAACCAAAGTGAAAATCACAGAGGGCAACCAGAGAGTGCATCATCCTCGTGAGGAACTGCTGTGGTGCAGAAGATCCCACGGGGGCCTCCAAGGAGCCTCCAATAGACCTCCATGAAAGGTCAGTGTTTGGATGCCTGCAGTGAAGAGCACCCTGATCACCACAATAACATCAGATCATGGGCTCCTTTCCTTTAGTTCTCCTCTCCGCTGCACCAACTCTTGAAGATTAATACAGGGAGGAAAGAAAAAGGAGAAACAGAACAGTCCACGACTCCTGTCTTAGGTTTTCCAGAAGCAGATTCTGAGAGGACAATTCTAGTAAAAATTATTCATTAGGAAGTCTTAGTTATCTAGTGCTGCTATGACAGAAATACCACAAGCGGATGGCTTTAACAAACAGAAATTGATTGTCTCACAGTCTAGGAGGCTGTAAGTGCAAATTCAGGGTGCCAGCTCTAGGGGAAGGCCTTCTCTCTCTGTCAGTTCTGGGGGAAGGTCTTTGTCACCAATCCCGTCCTGGTCTAGGAGCTTCTCAGTGCAGGGACTCCAGGTCCAAAGGATGCGCTCTGCCCCTGGCTCTTCTTTCTTGGTGGTATGAGGTCCTCTCCTCTCTGCTTGCTTCTCTCTTTTATATCTCAAAAGAGATTGACTCAAAATACAACCTAATCCTGTAGATTGTGTCCTGCCTCATTAACATAACTATCGAATTCTGCCTCATTAACAACATAGAGGTTAGGATTTACAACACATAGGCTAAATACATCAGATCACAAAATGGAGGACAACCACACAATACTGGGAATCATGGCCTAGCCACGATGGCACACATTTCTGGGGGACAGAAATCCATAACAAAGTGTTTCTAGCAAAAATGGGTAGGGGAAAGGGAAACAAGATGAAGAAGGAAGGAAGTCAAGCAAGGATACAAAAGCTGACTGTGAGATAAGGATTCTTGTGAAAGTGATTCATTAGGAAATGTTTCCAGACAATATCAAGCAAAGTCCCATGGTGGTGTTGGTGTAACTTAAGCTCAATCCCACAGGTGAGCAATGAGGACAGCGTAGGTCAGTCACACCTCAGAGTGGTCCCCATCAGGAAAAAGGGAGCTAGAGTATTCTTACCCTTGTACTCAACAGTCATTGGTTAAGAGCTGCCTGCAGTTGGAGAGAGGTCCTTGGGTGGTGCACGTGGTTTACGCTTAGCTACTAACCAAAAGTTGGCCGTTCAAACCTACCCAGAGATGCTGTAAAACAAAGGCTTGATAATCTGCTTCTGTAAAGATTACAGCCAAGAAAATCCTATGGAGGTCAGTTCTACTCTGTAGCACACGTGGTCACCATGAGTCAGAATTGACTCAGTGGCAAGGGGCTTGTTTTGGGTTGGTGGTTGAGAATGAGAAAGAGCACCCCAAAATTAAACTCTTTAGGGCAGTTGACGTGACTCAGAGAAGGCTACCTCTGGGTCTGAGCTTAAACTCATTTTGAAAAAGCCTTATTTATTTTAAGAAGTTAATCTTTAAACAAGACTTAATCTGGTATCTAAGGAAATGTTTTCTTTGTAACCAAGCTATGCAAGCCATTCCTGGGAACTACACTGTACATGAAAGCTATGTTAGCAAAGAAGAATGTCCTCTGATTGTTTTGTAACCACTCTGTAGGTTTGCAGAGCCTCGGCTCTAAAATACCTGCTACATAAGGAGCTGGAGTTTTCTTACCCTTGGGAGAATACTATTTTAAATTTTTATTGTAATTGTTATCATCATCCCATAGACCTCACCGGCTCAGTCCTATGGTCATCAAGTGGTAACTAATCAGCAAAACTCACATATCACCAAGTAGTAACTGATCAAGAAAGACTCTTAAACCGACCATAACAAAGCCTCTGCTTTCAGATATCCCTCCCTTAACTATTTTCCCTCACCCAGCACCAATCAGAATGTTGTTAGCTTGTTTCCAAGGTGCCTTAACACAAATAGCTCATCTCCATGGCTTGTTCCCAAAGAGCCTTAAAACAAAACTGTAAGCCACCAATCCAGAATGCCCACATACCCCTGATAACCCGACCAGTGTAAAGCCCCCGCTTTTGTTAACCTGTCTTTGACCTTTACAAACCATTAGTAAGCCAATTGGAATATTATGTTGTTATTTCCTGATTTAATAATATAAATACCTCCCGGATGCCTGTAATTCATTGGAGAGCATAGTTTCACTTTGTGGACTCTGCTTATCCCCAGTTTAAACTGTATCTTGCCTTTAATAAATCTATTTTAATCCTTAATGGATTAGAGTTTTACTCTACAACAGGGAGAACATAAATTTCAAGGTATTTCCATCTCTGTTTGTCCAGACAAAGCAGCTTGAGGGCAGTCTCCTGACAAAATGACACAAGTCCTGGCTGGTAAGAATAAAACCACACTGGGAATCAGTGTGCATGATCTTGAAGGACGTTCTTCAGGTAGGTGGAATATTACCAGATAGAAACTTTAATCTATATGAAGAAATGAAGAGCACCAGAAATAGTAAATATATGGGTAGATATAAAATATCTAGTCTCCCCTAGAATTAGAAAATCTAACTAATTGATACAGCATGTTTGTAGATCAAAAGGCTTAACATTATTACAATGTCAATTCATCCAAAATTCATTTATATATTCAGAACACTCTCAATCAAAATCTCAGCAGGCTTTTTTTTTTCTTTTAGAGAAATTGACAAGCTTATTCTAAAATTTATGTGGAAACATAAAGAACCCAGAATAGACAAAACAATTTTGAAAATGAACAATAAAGTTGGAGGACTTACTACCTGACTTCAAGATTTAGTACAAAGCTACAGTAAACAAAACTATGGTATTTGTGTAAAGATAGAAGTATAGATCAGTGGAACAGAATAGAGTCCAAAAATAGATTAACACGGTTTTTGACAAAGGTGTCAAGATAATTAAATGAGGGAAAGAAGTCTTTTTAACAAATGGTACTGTTATGGATTGAATTGTGTCCCCCCAAAATATCTGTCAACTAGGTCATGATTCCCAGTATTGTATGATTGTGTGTTGTAAATGCTATCACTATGCTGTAATGAAATGGATTAATGGCAGCTATATTGATGAGGTCTGCGAGATTAGGTAGTGTCTTAAGCCAATCTCTTCTTTATTTATTTTATTTTTTATCTGATTGTTGTACTTTAAGTGAAACTTTACAGTCTAAGCTAGTCTCTCATACAAAAATTTATACATACATTGTTATGTGACCCTAGTTGCTGTCCCTATACTGTGACAGCACACTTCTTCTTTCCGCTCTGGATTTCCCACGTCCATTCAACCAGCTCCTTACCCTCTCTGCCTTCTCATCTCTCCTCCAGACAGGAGCTGCCCATTTAATCTCATGTATCTACTTAAGCTAAGAAGCACACTCTTCACGAGTATCATTTTATGTCCCATAGTCCAGTCTAATCTTTGTCTGAAGATTGACCTCGGGAATGGTTTTAGTTCTGGGTTGACAGGGAGTCCAGGAGCCATGCTTTCTGGTGTTCCTCCAGTCTCAGTCAGACCATTAAGTCTGGTCTTTTTACTAGAATTTGAGTCCTGCACCCCACTTTTCTCCTGCTCCATCAGGGACTCTCTGCTGTGTTCCCTGTGAGGGCGGACATTAGTAGTAGCTGGACACCTTCTAGTTCTTCTGGTCTCAGGCTGATGCAGTCTCAGGTTTATGTGGCCCTTTCTGTCTCCTGGGCTAATACTTTCCTTGTGTCCATGGTGTTCCTCATTCTTCTTTACTCCAGATGGGTTGAGACCAATTGATGCATCTTAGATGTCCGCTTGCTAGCATTTAAGACCCCAGACACCACTCGCCAAAGTAGGATGCAGAACATTTTCTTCATCAACTTTGTTATGTCAATTGACCTAGATGTCCCCTGAAAGCATGGTCCCCAGACCCCCACTCCTGCTACTCTGTCCCTCGAAGTGTTTGGTTGTATTCAGGAAACTTCTTAGCTTTGGTTTAGTCCAGTTGTGCTGACTTCCCCTGTAGTTTGTGCTGTCCTTTCCTTCACCTAAGATAATTCTTGTCTACTATCTAGTTAGGGAATAATCCTCTCCCTCCCTCTCCACCCTCGTAACCATCAATGAATGTTTTCTTCTGTGTTTAAACCTTTTCTTGAATTCTTATAATAGTGGTCTTATACAATATTTGTCCTTTTGTGACTGACTGAAATGACTCAGCGTAATGCCTTCCAGATTCCTCCATGTGATAAGATGCTTCATGGATTCATCATTGTTCTTTATTGTTGTGTAGTATTCCACTGTGTGAATATACCATAATTTGTTTATCCATTCATCCGTTGATGGGCACCTAGGCTATTTCCATCTTTTTGCTATCATGAACAGTGCTGCAATGAACATGGGTGTGCATGTATCTATTCACGGGACGGCTCTTACTTCTCTAGGATATATTCCAAGGAGCGGGATTGCTGGATCTTATGGTACTTCTATTTCTAGCTTTTTAAGGAAGCACCAAATTGATTTCCAAAGTGGTTGTACCGTTTTACGTTCCCACCAACAGTGTATAAGTGTTCCAGTCTCTCTACAACCTCTCCAACATTTGTTATTTGGTGTTTTTTGATTAATGCTAGCCTTGTTGGGGTGAGATGGTATCTCATTGTAGTTTTGATTTGCATTTCTCTAATGGCTAATGATCATGAGTGTTTCCTC
>NW_004443976.1:12516663-12550706 GCF_000243295.1 Trichechus manatus latirostris
TTGATTAATGCTAGCCTTGTTGGGGTGAGATGGTATCTCATTGTAGTTTTGATTTGCATTTCTCTAATGGCTAATGATCATGAGTGTTTCCTCATATGTCTGTTAGCCACCTGAATGTCTTCTTTGGTGAAGTGTCTGTTCATACCCGTTGCCCATTTCTTAATTGGGTTATTTGTCTTTTTGTTGTTGAGGTTTTGCAGTATCTTATAGATTTCAAGCCAATCTCTTTTGAGATATAAAAGAGAGAAGTGAGCAGAGAGACATGGGGACCTCACACCACCAAGAACGCAGTACTGGAGCAGAGCTGGTTCTTTGGATCTGAGGTTTCTGTGCAGAGAAGCTCCCAGACCAAGGGAAGATTGATGACACGGACCTTCCTCCAGAGCCAACAGAGAAAGCATTGCCCTGGACCTGATCGCCTGAATTTGGACTTGTAACCTACTAGACTGTGAGAGAATAAATTTCTCTTTGTTAAAGCAATCCACTTGTGGTATTTCTGTTATAGCAGCACTAGATGACTAAGACAGGTGCTGAGATAGTTGTATATATATTTTAAAAAAAAACTAACTCATAGTGGTCATAGACTTATACATAAAAGCTGAACCTATAAACATTCTAGAAGAAACACAATAGAACATCTTTGCACCTTTGTGTAGGCAAATATTTCTTAGCTAGGACACAAAAAGCATGAATCATAATAGAAAAAAATTGATAAATTGGACTTCATAAAAATAAAAAACTTCTACTCCTTGAGGACAACATTAATAAAATGAAAAGACAAGCCATTGACTGGTAGAAAATATTTACAGTACTTATATCTGACAAAGAACTTGTATCAAGAATATATAAAAAATTCTTACAAGTCAATAATAACACAAGCAATTAAAATATGTGCAAAATTTTGAACAGAAACTTCACAAAGAAGATATCCAAATGGCCAATAACTCTGTGAAAAGATGCTCAACATCATTAGTCATCAGGGAAAATGAAAATTAAAACTACAATAAAATACCACTACAGACTTATTAGAATGGATAAAATTAAAAGTCTGAAAAATATCAGCTATTAGTGAGGATGTGTAGTAACTGGAGCTTTCATACATTGCTTTTAGGAAGGTATAATGGTACAAATACTTTGGAAAATAGTTTGGCAGTTTCTTATAAAGTTGAACACACACCATACAAGACAGCAATTCTCCTTTTAGGTATTTACCCAAGACAAGTAAGAATACATGTTCAAATAAAGAGTTGTACCAAATGTTTATAATAGCTCTGTCATAATAGCCAAAATCTGAAAACAACATAAATGTCTATCAACAGGTGAATGGATAAAAAATATGTGATATATCCTTACAATGGAATATTACTCAGCAATAAAAGGAATGGACTATTGATACTTACAACAACATGGGTGAATCTGAAAAACATTATGGCAAGTGAAAGAAACCAGACCCCAAAATGTACATACTGTATGATTCCATTTACTTGAAAGTCTAGAAAAGGAAAACTTAGCATACAATGACAGAATGCAGAACAGTGGTTACCTGGGGCCAAATGTCAGGGATGATTGACTGGGAAATGGCCCAAAGGAACTTTTGTGGCAATGGAAATGTTCTCTATCTTGATTATGGTGGTTATCTGGGTGCATAAACTATTAAAACTTATTGAACTGTACACTTAAAATGGGTGCACACCGTGAGACAACTATATATCCTCCAAAGTGGCAAAAATGAAAAAGACAGAGAAAATCAGGAGCAACTGGTACTCTTGTACACTCTTGGTGGAAATGTAAATTGTTCCAAACACTTTGGAAAGGTATTTGGCATTATGTACTAAAGCTAAACACATGCATGTCCTATGACTCAGCGATTTCATTCCTGGATGTATACCCAAATGAAATATTTACATATATTCACCAAAAGGCTAATACAAGAATATTGATAGTAGTACTATTCAAAATAGTGAAAAACTGAAAATAAAACCAAATGATCATCTACAGTGGACTGACTAAATAAATTGTGGCATGCTTACAAAACGGACTTGCATACAGCCATGAAAATGAATAACCCACAACCCCATGCAACAACACGGATGGGTTTACAAACATGATGTTGATGTTCTTTTCATCTTAATAATATATTTTTATTAATATATAAAACTGTTATCACTTCAAAATGTACTCCATATAAAAAGTATTTTAGATTCTTTTTTCATACCAAGTCTTTGAAATCCAGTGTTATTTTACGCTTATAACACATCTTGACTTGATCTAGCCACATTTCAAGTGCTCAGCAGCCACATGTAGCTAGTGGCTACAGAAGTGGACAGCATAGTCTATAGCCTACTGTGTCTCATGGGCTACTTAAAAGAATATAAGGAAGTTCGATAAATGTTTCAGAGGTGAACATGCAGAGACAGACGACACAGGTCATCTGTTACTCTTTAATTATAGGACTTACTCCTTAAAAAGTACATAAAACTGTCCATCTCTTCGATTGACTGCCTTCACTCAGGATACATGCTGAATAACTCCTTTCTAGATTTTACTAGCATGGTAAAGTTATCAGTATCCCAACATCTGTCCCCAAAAGAGTAGTTGACACCTAATAATCATATTGTCCTTCACTTGAAGAATAACAGGCATAGATGATAAAGCAATTATATATGGTAGTCAGTAAAAGATTGTGACATAATGCAGACTGAAGACATCTGTCAACTATACCAAAACCAAAAAACTTGCTGCCATCGAGTCGATTCCAACTCAAAAGTATGACAGTGTTGAAAGTCAGTCATATGACAACCAGATGGAGTTCTTGACCTTGTGTTGTATGTAGCGTGCTGGCCTCTGTCGTTGGCAGCCCAGGTACAAAGGCTCTCAGAGAACACCCCCACCCCCCACCCCCCGGAATTGGGTGAGCTGGGGGAAAGCTGCTGATGGGCATCAGGCTGCTGTGGTGGTGGCTGTTCTTGTTTCTCTGCCGTCGCTGCTGGAAGGGTGGGAGGGAAGATGGGGACTCAGGGAAGGGTGAGGGAAGAGCGATGAGAAAGGGAGGATGAAGGGGGGAAAGAAGGAAGAGGAGAAGGGGGAGGGGGAGAGGAGGAAGAGGAAGATGGAAGAAGGAGGAGGAAGTGAAAGAAGTCAGATGTAAAAAAAGAGTACATACAGTATGACAGCGTTTATCTGAACTCCAAAAGTAGGCAAAATGACTCAGCGAAGTCAGGATAGTGGTTAACCTTGGAGGGGACGTTAGTAGGGAAAGCTGCTGTGAGGGGACTCCTGCGGTGCTGCCAATGTTCTGTTTCTTGAACTTCATGCTGGTTACACGGATTCACTTTGTGAAAGTTAATCGAACACTAAACTTATGATTTGTGCACTTTTCTCTGTGCATGTTACATTTGAATAAAATTTATAATAAAAAATGCAATATAAATAAATTAACACACAAATTGAAGCAGAAGATAGATTTCTGCTTTCACTGATACTATTCCACATGGTTTGGAGCATCTAGCTAAAGCCACAAGGCAAAACAATTTGTATAAAATGTAGGAATTAACCAGAATTAATTAGAACATGTGTTATTGTGGCTGGATAAAACATAAACATAAAAAATAAAGTAGTTTACATTAGTAATAACTACCTAACCACAACAGTTAAATATAGAAGAAACATCTATTAAAAATTCAAACAATGTTAGAGGATGAAAAGACAAGCCACAGACTGGGAGAAAATATTTGCAAATTACATGCTTAACAAAGGACTTGTATCTAGAATATATAAAGAACTCTTAAAGCTCAGTCAGAACGCATCTGGAATGACACAGTAAGGACTTCCAAAAATTTGCTGCTCAATAAAAGAAATGATGACGTTGGCAAAACTTGTCAAAATTAACTTTCTTAGAAATCTGAAAGTTAACCAAAGGCTTGCAACAATGTAAGAAGTGTTTATTCAAGAAAAACGACTGAATTTTTGTAATAACAGCAATTTTTTAAAAAAATTGTGATTTAGGTGAAAGTTTACAGAGCAAATTAGTTTCATATTCAAAAATTTCTACACAAATTGTTTCACGGCATAGGGAGCAATCCTGCATTGTATCAGCACTCTCCCCCTTCCCTTTCCCTTTCCACCCTGATTTCACCGTGTCCCTTCCCCTCTGGCCTTCTCAACTTGTTCCCAGGCAGGTGTTGCTCATTTGATCTTATGTACTTGATTGATCTAAGAAGCATGTTCTTCACATGTGTTATTGTTTGTCTTATAGGCCTGCCTAATCTTTGGAGCCCTGGCGGCCCAGTGGTTAAGAGCTTGGCTGCTAACCAAAAGGTCGGCAGTTTGAATCCACCAGCCACTCCTTGGAAACGCTATGGGACAGCTCTACTCTGTCCAATAAGGTCACTATGAATCGGAATTGACTCAATGGCAACGGGTTGGTTGGTTGAATCTTTGGGTGAAAGGTGAACTTTGGGAGTGACTTCAAGTCTGAGTTAGAAAGGTGACCAGGGGCTATAGTCTCGGGAGTTCCTCCAGTCTCTGTCACACCAGTAAGTCTGGTCTTTTTTAATGACAATGAATTTTATAGTGTTTTAACTTGTATTTCCATCCCCTACTTCCTGGCTTTGTAGTTACCTTGAAAACCAACAGCCTTGCAACTACCAAACTAAACTCATTACCATCAAGTCGATTATGATTCATAGTGACCCTATAGGACAGAGTAGAACTGCTCCATAGAGTTTCCAAGGCTGTAATCTTTATGGAAACAGACTGTCACATCTTTCACCTGCTGAGCAGCTGGTGGATTCAAACTGCTGACCTTTCCGTTAACAGCTGAGCACTTAACCACTGTGCCACCAGGGCTCCTTTTTTGCAACTACAGTAGCTGAGAAAATCAGCAGCCACTGGAGGGGGTAGAATGAGTCTGAAGATTCCCAAAAGGCCTCATTATTAGAGAATTGTCATTATTTGATCTGTCTGACAGCTCCCTGGAAACCCTCACTCTCAGAGCTCATTTTTATTTGACCTGATTCAAAGCTTGTTCACTGCAAACAGCCTTTCCCCTGGGGATTGTCCAAATCAATCAGTGGCAATTGTTTAACATTACAGCTGCCTGAGGCTGGGATAATAGTTGGGAAAAACAAGAGGCTGACCAAAAAGTTTAAAAGAAAAAGCTGGATAATGAGATTTCCCTAAGGGGCTTTGAAAATTTCTGTCATGTCTAGATTCTAGAAGGCAATGTGATTATTGACTTTCTTGGGCTGTACGCATGCCCAAGAAAGACCTCAGAAGACCCCAGTCTCTCACCTCTGGCTGATCTTGAGGCTCTGCACAGGCAGGAATTGAAGGCTAAAGCTGAGTTGTAAACAGCTAGAAGGCATCCCCCAATACGCACACACAGAGCCCCTTGGCAAAGGCTGGGAGACCTATATGTTCAAGACATTTAGGAAAATAACTCTTCAGTTATAAGCTGACAGCTAATCTACCTGAGGAGTCCTCATAGCTCAGTGGTTAAGAGATCAGCTGCAAACCAAAAGGTTGGCAGTTCGAATCCACCAGTAGCTCTTTGGAAACCCTATGGGGCAGTTCTACTCTGTCTTATAGGGTCACTATGAGTTGGGTCACTATAAGTTGGAATCAACTTGATGGCAATGGGTTTTTTTTTTTTTTAATCTAACTGGGCAGAGACCTCAGTGGTCACACATGACAAATAATACATATTGTACAGAATAAGTTCAGGAAAATCACCAAACAAATAAACAGCATCCAGCAACAACAACAAACGACCCCAGGGAGGAGGAAAATCTGATTTCCAGAATTGCTACATTGTTGTTGGTGGTGGTGGTCATTCAGCTGGCTCCGACTTACGGTGACCTTATGGACTGGAGGATCAAGGGCTGAGCCTTCCTCTCCCCCTTCTCCCTCTTAAGAAGCTGAGCCCGAGGCTCAGATGCCAGGAGTCAGGCTGGTATTGAGCAAGAGCAGAGAAATGGGCTCCCCTGGGCCCAGGTGTGCAATGACTGGAAACACCAACAATTATGGGAAATTGAGGCAGGAAATGAAAGCAGGTGTAGGGTGGAGGGAAAACAACAAACTGTACTGTGGCCCCTCTGGTCTGGTGCTCCTTCTCCAGTGGTAAAAATGAGGAAGCCAGGAGAGCTGGAAGGAAGGGGTGAAGTAAGAAGGCACACCCTGGAGGAGGAGGCAAAGTTGGCCCCAACCCAACTCACACACGCGTGCACGCACACACACACACACACACACACGAGCAATCTGCCTACATTCCAATTTAAATGCATTCTCATTATTCACTGTCAGAAGTCAGGGAAGTGGGATATCGCTGATTATAGACTCAGGCTTTCAGATATAAAGATCAGTAGGACACCGGTCACTGGTGTGGGTCCTCCTTTGGTCACTCCTTACCCCAGATCTCCAGGATTTAGTTCTTCCCAACTCTGGTGACTGTGCTGCACGAGGAACCCAGGAATCACAGCTCCAGACTTCCCACAGGTAACTGGCCTGGGGATGCAGGTGGGACGAAGGGGGCAGGGAGGATGTTGGAGAAAGCAGGGAGAGGGGAACTTTGGGTCTTAGGTAGAACCAAATGGGAAGAAATATAAGGTGTCAGATTGGGGATTTAATTACTATTCCCTCCACTGGATTCTAGATTGAATTATGGCAGCCTCAACGCTCAGGTACAAACTAAGAGTCAAACTCAGCCCCATTTCTGGACCATCCTCAGCCCCAACACTAGCCACAGTCACAATCCCCAATACTAACCCCAGCCCCAGCTATTCCTTTAACTGCAGTCTCAACTTCAACTCCAAATACAACCTGAATCTTAACACCAGCCCCAATCAAAACTTGAGCTTCAACCCTACTCTATTTCCAACAGTGCCAAGTTAGGCCCAGTTCCATCTATGGCCCAACATGAGTACTGACCTCAATCCTAGCATGAGACACAACTTCAATTCCAGCCCCTAAAATCAAATATAGTTATAGCAACAAGTTTAGTTCCGACCTTATTTTCAACTTCAATTCCAAACTCAACCCAGCTCTAGCCCAAACAAACCCCAATCCCAAACCCACTCCCAACCTCAGCTTCAAACTCAGGTCCATTCTCATTCCTAGTCTTAGCCCTGGGCTCATTCTCAACCTGAACATCATCTCTTACCTCAACTTAGCCCTGACCTCAGTCCCAACTCCAGTCACAGCCGTCCCATTGGCCTAGCTCCTGCCCCAGCCTGGCCACAGTCCCTGCCTTCATTTCAGCTCTGCAAGCCTCAGAGGCCATGTGGGTCCAAACACGTCAGTGAAGTATGAAGACTTCCAGCCCCTGGAGAGTGAGAAGAAAAGCCAGAGGTTTAGGAATGGTAAGAGGAAAGGAGCCCCTGAGAAGCAGTCTCTCCTAAAACACCCTCTCCATATGTCTAGGAAGGTTTCTGCTGTCAGATCATGTCTGTATCTTCACCATGAGTACTGGCGGGGTCCCTGCTCTGAAGGGGGTCAGGGCTGAGCCTCTGGCGGTCCCCATCTGAAGAGGATCTGAGGTCCTCACTACAGGGACAGGAAAGATTACAGCTGACCTGTCTTCCTGGGCTCTGTGGGGAAGGGATGAGCGGTTAGAGGTGGGTGGAGGAGGATGATGAGTTAGTTGGGTTTGGAAGGGAAACTCATTTGTTAACCTGATATTACAGATGAGTGTGAGCCCGATAGGGCCTGGAATGTCCCCAACTCTCTCTGCGTCCTCCTGTCACCTCCCTGAGCTCTGATGATAGGACCTTACACATCACCATTGTCCCCTGCCTGTGTGCACATATGCGTAAGTGTGTTACTGAGGTAGGAGGGGGCCATCTGCCTAAGGATCTTGCTGGTCCAAAATGGGGAAAGTAAAAGGCCTGGGCATCCCCTACCCCACAATCCTCCTGGTTCAGCCCTTCCCCTCAGCTTGCCTGTGCCCAGCCTTCATTCCTAGACAGCTTCTTCTTGCCCTCTTCTCCTGTTCCTCTCATGTCCTGGACCCTCCTCTTCTTGACACCCTCTCCTCCTGCAGGGCCACATCCTCTTCAGTCCTTGCTGCAGCATCTCTGGTCTGGACCTCACCTCCTCCTGCTCTCCCTGGGCCTCAGCCTCCTTCTGCTGGTCATCATCTGTGTGATCGGATCTCAAAGTGAGGGTCACAGGGGTGGGCAGGGATGGGGCAATAATGGGGTACAGTAGTGAGGCAGTGATGGGGGCAGTGATGAGGACCATAGCAGGAGCAATGATGGGCCACAGTGACCACAGCAGGGCAGTTATGGGGACAATAATGAGGGTTACTGACAATGACAGTGCCATCAACAGTCATTGGGGCCATAATGGGGCCACTGTGTGATGCAATGATGGAGGCATTAATGGGGCAATGGATGCACAGTGGTGTGGGCAGCAATGGGGGCACTTATGGAAATGGTGATGGGTCTACGACAAGGGTGGCTGTAGAAACACTTGAGTTAGACAAAAAGGGTTGAATCCTGGTTCTGTTACTTATTAGCTGGGTAATGTGGATAAATTAAGGTCCCTGGGTGGTGCAAATGGTTTGTGCTCAACTACCAACATTAAGGTTGGTGGTTTGCATCCACCCAGAGGATCTGAGGAAGAAAGGCACGATGATCTTGCTTCTGTAAAGAAAACGTTATGGAGCAGTTCTATTCTGCACACATAGGGTCACCACGAATTGAAATCAACTTGATGGCAATGGGTAGACAAATTACTTAACCTCTCTAAGCCTCAGCTTCCTCATCTGCACTACGGGATAACAACAGTGCCTGCCCCATTGGGTCATCATGAGGACTGAATGAGATAATGCATGTAAAGTGCACTGCTCGGTGCCTGGCACAGGGTGAGAACTCCAACAATCTTGGCTCTCATTGGCTCATCCTACTAATCAGTTTCCAAGCTTCAGTGAAACCTGTTGACCCTGAGAACAACTTCCCTCAACTTCACATCAAGCACCATGGCTGAGGTTCAGGCACTGAAGTCCCATGGTGAGCTTGGGGGTGGGGACATGGCTGGCTGAGGGAGAGGGTGGGAGCTGACTCCCGGCACTAAGCCTCACTGTGCTCCAGGTGGCAGCTTGCAAGAAATGATAACATCTCTGCGAGCTGAGGTGGAGGGACACAAGCAAGAGCTGCAAGCAGGTGAGAGACCCTCCAAGAGTGTGTGTGGAAGGGTATGGGCCAGGAAGCTTAGGACAAAGAGGGGTGCAGCCTAGTGGGTGCTGAGCAGCACTGCCCTCCAGCCCACAGCTTGAACGACAAGGTGTTTACTCTGGAGAGCAAGTTGGATAAACATGTGCAGGAACTCAAAGCAGGTCAGAGACCACTGTTCCCCTCCACCTTGGGAAGGCGTGTGGGATGGCATGATGGCTCCTAGGCTGGGGTCTGTGCGTGGGCACCTGACCTCCAGGGACTCACTGAACAGAAGCCACACCCAGGGCACTCTCCCCACTGCCCATCTGTCTGTGTTCCAGGTCATCTCAATATGCTCCTGTGAGTCCAGCAGCTGGCAAAGGACCTGAAACCCCTGACTTGCCAGATGGATGCTCTCAAGAGCCATGGTGAGCAGAGCTGGGGGGAGGGTGCGAGGAGGGGAGGTGGGGGGGGGAGTTCTTCTCTGGGCTCAAGTTCAAGGGGACACCAGATGAGGCCGGACAACAAATCACCCCTCTTCCCATCGACGAATCACCACCCAACCCTCCTCAATGGCGGACGGGGGGGGGGGCGGCGGTTGGGGACGCAAACTTAGAGATTGCCCCTGGGTGCTCGTTACCCTCCCTATGCCTCTGATGGTGAAGACTGTGTGTGGGAGAACCTGGCCCCACATTTCCGTTCACAATTCCCTGGACAGCATCTCAGACACACACCCGCTCTGCCTCCTCAGGCTCTCAGAATACCTGCTCTCCCTCTAACTGGGTGGACCATGAAGGCAGCTGCTACTGGTTCTCTCCTTCTCAGAAGTCCTTGTCTCAGGCTGAGGACTACTGCCAGCTGAGTGGCACCCACCTGGTCGTCATCAACTCCTTGGAGGAGCAGGTGAGGGCTTCTGTTGCCCATGTCCCCAGAGGGCCTAGATTTAGGGCAATGGTTCTTGACCTTGGCTACACATGGGTGTCACCCAAGAGCTTTAAAAACTTCTGATGTCTGAGTCGCACCCTCAGAGAATTTGTTGGCCTGGGCATTGGATGTTTGAACACTCCTGAACTAATTTAATGCATAGCTAAAGTTTAGAACCACTAGTCCAAGGAGTTGACTGGGGTCAGGAGAAGTCATCATTGCCCTTCTGTCCCCGCAGAATTTTGTCCAGGGTAATATGGGCTCCTTGGAATTCTGGATTGGCCTCAATGATCCTGAAGGAGTTTGGAAATGGATGGATGGGACGGACTATGACACCAGCTTCAGGTGAGTGTGTCCTCTATCAGCTGTGCCCCTCAAGGAGATGACCCACAGCCCCTCTTCCCCAGACCTGACTTCTGCTCCATCTGACCTTCCTAACTTGATATTGTCCTCTCCCCTCAGAAACTGGGATGAGAACCAGCCAGACAACTGGGATGGGCACGGCCTGGGTGGAGGCGAGGACTGTGCCCATATCTAGACCAGTGGCAAATGGAATGACATTGCCTGCCAGATGCCCTTCCGCTTTGTCTGTGAGACCAGCATGGGCAAGGCCATCTAGGAAAATCACTGAGTTGCTTCCTGTTGACCCCTCAGCCATGGAAATGATGAGGGAAAATTCTTCCCCAGAAATTATCCCTTCAAGGGAGAGGAATAAGCCCTGGAAGTTTGGAAACACTGCCATTATTTTGCATTTTTTTCTCCTTAACTTTAAGAAGACTATATGGAATTTTTAAGTTTTTAGTTTTACCTTTAAAAATCAACTTTATTGAGGTATAATTATCATACAATAAAATGAGCCTAATTAAAGTATAGAGATGAGTTTTTTCTTCTTTCTTCTTTTATTGTGGTGAAAATGTGCATAACAAAACATACAGCAATTCAACAATTCTACATGTACAATTCAATGACAATGATTACATTTTTCAAGTTGTGCTACCATTCTTGCTATCTTTTTCCAAATTATCCCACCACCATTAACATACGTTCAATGGACCCTAAGCAAAAAACCCCTCTTTTCCCCTCCCTCCTACATCTGGTAACAATTAATAATTTTTGGTTTCTATATATTTACTTATTTTATATAAGTGAGGTCATACAGTATTTGTCCTTTTCTGACTGACTTATTTCACTCCAGATATGAGCTTTGACAAATGTCAATATTGAAGCAACTACTGCCCCAGTCAAGATATAGAACATTTCCTTCACCCAAAAAGTTCCCTCATGCCCCTTTGCAGTCTCCAGGTAACTAGTGATCTGCTTTATTCGCTAATCAATACTGTTGATTAGCTTTGCTTATTCTAGAATTTCATAGAAATGAAATCATATGGTATATACTCTTATGAGATGTTATGTATTTTGTGTTGCCTAATTTTTGGCAGTCTTAAAATGGCAGGGTAGAGAAGCTATGTGAGGCCTTGGAATATCCTATATTATTATGGAAAGAACACTGAGTTCTTTTCGTATGGATTTGAATTCAGATTTTTTCTGTCACTCAAAAGCTGTGTAAACTTAGGGTAATCAGGAAAGGCAGTTCTTTAATTTCTCTGAAGGTGCTAGAGTTGTTGGGGGAAGTAGACAAGATCCCCAGGTGTATGGTTAACTGTTACTGTGTAACAAAAAAACCCTAAACTGAGTGGCTTAAAACAAAAGCATTTATTATAGCTCATGAGTCTACAGGTCAGTTGGGTGGTTTTCTGATGTGGCCAAACTTGACTGATCTTAGCTGGACTCATTCATGCATCTGTGGTCAGCTGGTGGGTTGATAGTAGGCTGGCTGATCTAGGATAGCCTCATTCCCATGTCTGACATTTGGGTAGTGTCTTAATTATCTAGTTCTGCTGTAAGAGAAATACCAGAAGCAGATGGCTTTAACAAACAGAAATCTATTCTCTCAAAGTTTAGGAGGCGGGAAGTCCAAATTCAGGGTGCCAGCTCCAAGGGAAGGCTTTCTCATTCTGTCAGCCCTGGGAGAAAGTCCTTGTCATCAATCTTTCCCTGGGTCTAGGAGTTTCTCAGCAAAGGGACTCTGGGTCCAAAGGACACTATCTTCTCCTGGCTCTTCTTTATTGGTGGTAGGAGGTCCCCTTCTTCCCTGCTCACTTCTCTCTTTTATGTCTCAAAAGAGATTGATTCAAGATACAATCTAATCTTGTAGATTGTGTCCTGCCTCATTAGCATAACTGCCTCTAATCCTGCCTCGTCAACATCATAGAGGTTAGGATTCATAACACATAGGATAATTACCTCAGATCACAAAATGTAGGACAATCACACAATACTGGGAATCATGGCCTAGCCAAGCTGACACACATTTGGGGGTTGGGGGTGGGGGGATAGGACACAATTCAATCCATAACAGGTAGCTACCAGCTGGAACAATGGGGATGACTGGGCCACATTAGGCTAGCCTGAGCTTGTTCACATGGTGGCTGGGAAGGGTTCCAACAGAGTAACTGAAAGAGTATAAGGAAACTGGAGCCTTAGACTTGCAACTGAAACATTGGTTTTGCCCTGGTGGTGCAGTGGTTAAGAGCTATGACGAGTTACAGCTGCTAACCAAAAGGTCGCCAGCTCAAATCCACAAGCCACTCCTTGAAAACCCTATGGAGATAGTTCCACTCTGTCCTATAGGGTCACTATAGGTCAGAATTGACTTGATGGCAATGGTTTTGGTTTTTGGTTTTTTATTGGCCAAAGCATATCACAAAGCAGCTCAGATTCAAGGACTGGGAAATTGACTTCACCTTTGATGGAAGGAGCAACAAAGTCATATTGCTTAGAGGATGCTTATCAGGAGACATCTATATACTGCTGTTGTTGCAAGCAATCTAACATACCAGGGGACGCATCCAAGCCATAAAGAACCAGCTCATAGCTAAGGGTGCTCACTAAAAAAGAGCAGTGCTTCATTCCTCACTACATTGTCTGCACCCAGAAAACTGTCTGGCATATGGGAGGTTCTCAATGAATGTTAGTTAAAAATAAAGAGAGTGAGGTGAGAGGGAAAGTATGGGAAAGACAGGATTTAGTTCCCAGAGAGGCAGCACCCCCCCCCCCTTTCCTGCCCACCAGCATTACATGAAAGTCATGGGCTGGAGAAGAGAGAGGTCTTGACAGAAAGTTCTCAAAGGAGACCCAGCACTAACAGGGGTCCAGTGTATGAGAGATTCCACCTTGTGGTTCAATGAGCACCAAATACTATTCACAGGGTCCTTGAGTCCTCAAGTGGTCTCAGGTCTGCTTTCCTGATTTCCTTTTAGTAGTTCTCTTTATTGGTTTATAGGAATCCAACTGATTTTTGTATGTTTATCTTGTATCCTGCTACTCTGCTGAATCTTTCTATTAGTTCCAGTAGTTTTCTTGTGGAGTCTTTAGGGTTCTTTATGTATAGTATCATATCTTTTGTGAATAAGGATAATTTTACTTCTTCCTTACTAATTTGGATGCCCTTTATTTCTTTTTCTTGCTTTATTGCTCTAGCTAGGATTTCCAACACAATGTTAAATAGCAGTGGTGATAAAGGGCATCTTGTCTTGTTTCTGTTCTCAGGGGGAATGTTTTCAGCCTCTCTCCATTGAGAATGATGTTGGCTGTTGGTTTGTATAGATGCCCTTTATTATGTTGAGGAATTTCCCTTCTATTCCTACCTTATTGAGAGTTTTTATCAGGAATGGGTGTTGGACTTTATCAAATGCCTTTTCTGTGTCGATTGAGATGGTTATGTGATTCTTTTGGTCACAAGTCTGTCAAAGGTACCACAACTGAATCCACAGATTATGGAGAAACTTCCTCTCCATCAGAGTCAGTAGTCTATGGTCAAGGTTGGGCTGAGGGTTGTAAACAGGAGGAAGAACATCAGGAAATGTTCCCAGCCTGGAGACTTGATGTGTCAGGTGACAAGGGGAGTCACCTCCCTAGGAGTGATGAGGCTGCCTCTGCTCAGGCTGTGCCTGACAGGTTCATCACAAGGTGCTCTCAAGGGTCTTTAAGGTGGGCAGTGGGTGATAATGACACAGCATGGGGCAGACAGTCTGAAAGATCTGGGCTGGGAAAAGGTGGAAACAACCTAAATGTCCATCAACGGATAAATGGATCAACAAAATGTGGTATATCCATCCAACGGAATATTACTCAGCAATAAAGAGAAGTGAAGTCCTGAGACATGCTACAACACGGATGAACCTTGAAAACATTATGCTGAGTAAAGTCAGACAGTCACAAAAGGACAAATATTGCATAATCCCACTTACATGAAATAACAAGAATAGGCAAAAGTGTAGAGAACAAGGAGTCCCTGGGCAGTGCTAACGGTTGAGTACTTGACTACTAACCTAAAGATTGCCAGTTCCAACCCAGCCAGCAGCGCTTCAGAAGAAAGTCCTGGTGATCTGCTTCTGAAATGTCACAGCCTTGAAAACCCTGTGAAGTTCAGTTCTACTCTGCAACACATGGGGCCACATAGGGTTGCCATGAGTCGGAATCAACGTGGCAACAGGTGTGGTTTGGTATAAAGACCAAAGTTTATTAGCAGTTCCCAGGGGCAGGAGGGAGAAGGGAAAGAGGAAGCCATTGTTAAGCAAAATGGGTGAGTTTCTATTTATGGTGATGGAAAATTCAGCAATGATCATGGGTGATGGTTGCATGACATCATTAATGTAATTGATATCCCTAAATTGTACACCTGAAAAATGTTGATATGAGAAATGATGTTGTTCTATATATTCTTACAACAATTAAAAAAAAACAAAAACAAAAAAACCTGGGCTGGAACATTCTGTGCCTGATGGCAAGTTACTTATCCTCTCTGAGCCCCAGTTTTCTCCTCTCAGAAATGGGAATAATCGTACTTGAATACATACACACTCTCTTTCACCTCTGCTTAGATGGCTTTTTCTTCACTGCCCCCTCTTCCCCTTGTTTAAAATCTAGTCATCCTTCAAATATTGGTTTGAATGTGACTTCTTTATGGCAGGATGCCCTCTCCCCTGTAGAATGGTGAACTTCCCTGGCTCTAAGGCCCTCTATAGCTCTGCGCTTCCTCCCTTGGGCTGTCATCCGCTCACAATTACTAGTTCAAATGTCTGTTCTGGTAGCTGGACAGACCCCAGAAGGGAGGGACCCCACCTGTCTCTTCACTGATGTCCTCTCAGCTCTTGGTCTGGGTTGATGGAAGGAGGTTTCCCAAGGAGCAGACCTGGCCCTTCTCAGTCCTGGGACTCAGCGCTGTCCAATGGAATTTCACTGCTTCTCTGTAAGTGATCCTGCAATACCCTGGAGCACAGCTTGTTTCTGTGGCCAGAAAACCATCTTGCCAATTCAGAATAAAGCTGTCACTCTGGATTTCTGTCCATGGACAATTCTGGATTCTTCCATTCTCTCCTGTTTGTTGTCATGGATTGAGTTATGTCACCCAAAAATATCTGTCAACTTGGCTAGGTCATTGTCGTGGATTGAACTGTGTCCCCCAAAAATGTCAACTTGGCAAGGTCATGATTCCCAGTATTGTATGATTGTGTGTTGTAAACGCTATCACTATGATGTAATAAGATGGATTAGCAGCAGTTATATTGATGAGGTCTACAAGATTAGATAGTGTCTTAAGCCAATCTCTTTTGAGATGTAAAAGAGAGAAGCAAGCAGAGAGACTCGGGAACCTCATACCACCAAGAAAGCAGTGCTGGGGGCAGAGCGCGTCCTTTGGACCTGAGGTTCCTATGCGGAGATGCTCCCAGACCAAGGGAAGACTGATGACAAGGACCTTCCTCCAGAGCCCACAGAGAAGAAAAAGCCTTCCCCTGGAGCTGATGCCCTGAATTTGGACTTGCAGCCTACTAGACTGTGAGAGAATAAATTTCTCTTTGTTAAAGCCATCCACTTGTGGTATTTCTGTTATAGCAGCACTAGATGACTAAGACGGGGTGAATTACACTACTGAAGTAGCTTTCACATTTTCCTCCCAGCACTGAGGTGTCCACACCCCTCTCTCTTCTCCAGGATCCTGTTCCCCACAGATCACCCCTCACTTTCCCTGCCCCAAACACCAGCTCTCTCTGGGTCTTCTGGCTCATGCTTAGCCTCTTGCATATTTCTCCAGGGGACACAGGAATCTTTAAATAACTCTCTTAATGCTCTTTGGAGAGAGTCAGGGTTTTTCTTAAGGTTCCATTACACATACACATCAGCTGCCATTTCTACTTTGTGTCCGTGGGGCTTGTTGGATCAAGGATTTCACCCTCGTGGTAGAATTCTCGCCTTCCATGTGGGAGACTCAGGTTCAATTCCCAGCCAATGCACCTCATGTGTAGCCACCACCAGTCTGTCAGTGGATGTCTGTGTGTTGCCATAATGCTTAACAGGTCTCAGTGGAGCTTCCAGACTAAGATGGACTAGGAAGAAAGGCCTGGCAATCTACTTACAAAAATCAGCCAGTGAAAACCCTGTGTATCGCAATGGTTTGATTCCCAGCTGATCATGGGAAGGCGAAGAACCAGGCAGGGTTTCCTTCAGTTGTGCAAGGGGTCGCCATGAGTCGAGGGGAGGGGTGTGTGCAACTTCAAGGCAGTTAACAACAACTGAGAAGCAAAGCACAAATTCTCTCTGCTTTGTTGATCTCCAAACTCTATGTGCACGCCATCATCCTTGTTCCCAAGGTTTTGACTCCAGCAATGATCAGGGCTCTGACCCCTTTTACAGTGACCACACCAGTGACTCACTCTCTGACTCTCTTCTCTCTCTCTCTTTAAATCCTCCCCTCTCCCCAGTGGAACCATATCTCATTCTGCAAGGACAGAAAAGCAGCGCTTTTTTCACTCGCTCATCTCTGGACTCTGGTTTATGCAGTAAGCCTTAGGGTCCGCATCATCCAGGCTTCGGCTGTTGATTGTTTTTGTTGTTAATTGACTTTGAGTCGATTCCCACTCGTGAAGACTGCATGTGTGTCAGAGTAGACTTTAGGGTTTTTAAGGCTGTGACCTTTCAGAAACAGACCGCCAGACCTGTCCTCTGAGGCGCCTCTGGGTGGGTTCGAATTGCCAGCCTTAAAGCTAGGAGTCAAGCGCTTAACCATCTGTCTCACTCCGGGGTGCCTCTGGACTCTGGTGTACGCAGTAAGCCTTACGAATTGCATCATCCAGGCTTTGGCTGTTGATAGTGAAAGTCAGTTTTCTGGAATGCAGAAAAACCTTTTCTCTGCTCCACAACTTGGCTCTTTCAAATGTAGAATCACCTTGACTTTCACAATGTTGTTTCTGTTATGACTTTTAAAAATCCTTTCTGAAACACAACTGACTTTTTTGTCCAAGTTTGTATTCATACCCACTGCCGTGGAGTCGATTCCGACTCATAGCAACCCTATAGGACAGAGTAGAACTGCCCTATAGGGTTTCCAAGGCTGTAAATCTTTATGGAAGCTGACTGCCACATCTTTCTCCCACAGAGTGCTGATGGGTTCAAACTACAAAACTTTCAGTTAGCAGCCGAGCGCTTAACCACTGCGTCACCAGAGCTCCTTAAACTGTGGTTAGATGCCACAAAGTAGGTGGCAATGCCTTAAACTTATGCGTGTTGTAAGGCCTGAGGGTCTCTTCCATCCTTGTTAAGGGGAGTGCTAACCTTCTCTCCTTTCACGCTTGCCCTCAACTTGGGGCAGTGAACGTGACTGAGGCTGAGTGGTGGGGCAGGGCAATGGTTATGCAGAGGTTGATTCTGGGGACAAAGAGGCCTCACTTACTACTCCAAATATCACCCCCTGCATGCTTGCCATTTAATAACTTTCTGCACCGCTTAGATTTTCTACCTGCAAAAAGTGCATCTGTTAAATCAAAAAACAAGTAACTGACATTGAAAAGTCATCTCATCAGGAATTTCTCAAATCACACACACCTTCCCAGTTTGACACGAAGGCATCAAGGTCATGCTGTAATTGTAACCCCTCCAGCAAAGACAAAATCAAATGTTCAGGCCTGGTCAGTGTGAGGAATGAGGCGTGGCAGGGTTACAGGTCCCAGACAGGGGAGGCCGCCCCGGCTCTGAACAGGATGGAACGTTTATTCGGGTTAGATGAAGGTGTGCAATTGGTCAGAGGTTCTGAATATGAGGAATATTAATATCAAGGAAGCAGGGCAGGAACCAGGAGGAAGCAAAACTAACCTGGCACACCTGAGGCACCAGGGTGCTAGCAGACAGGACAACCAAGTGTTATTTAAAACCTACACTTTCAAAACTTAAGGGGAGAAAAAGCAACCCTGAATTTTCCTCTGTCTGGCACGAATACATTTTTAAAAAAGATGGGCCCTTAATTTTAGGAAATTTCCCATGCTCGCTCTCTAATTATGCAAAAAAGTCTGTTATTCAAAGTTATACAAATGCATCTTCTGAAAAAAGACTTTGGTTCTAAGGAGACAAAACTGCTCTTGGGTGAGTATGGAAGTTTTTCCAAGTTGCTTCTGGAGACAGTCTTAGGTAAGGAAGGAATGAGACCATGGAAGGGGCGGTGTGGGTCCTGTTTGCTCGGACAGTGTTTGTGGTGCGATGGATGGCTTTTGTGTGGCCTTTCTCACCATGCGCTTGTAACTCCTACCTAAATGATTGGGTGGGACTCTGCAAATAACGTAAATGTGGCCCACCAAGGGGTTGGTCAGTTTTGCCTTAAAAGGAGCGAACTCCGGAGCAGAGACAGGATCTCACCACCACCAGGGAAGGACAGCCAAAAGCAGAGCACGTCCTTTGGACATGGGATCCCTGTGCTGAGAAGCTCCTAGAACTACTGAGAGAGAAAGCTGTAACACTGAAGACAGTGGGAAGCAGTGGCAGAGAAATGGCAGCAGGAGAGACCTATAGTAGACAGCACAGTGGGCTTCCTGGCCCACGGAGCGAGAAAGCTGAGCACCTTCGGGCAGGAGGCTTGCCAGCAGAATAGGATGCCTCTAAGTACTTGGTGGAGCTAGGCTTGCTGACCCACGTAGCTACAGCTGAGTGCCTTTGGGCTGAGGCTTACCGGCAGAGTGGAGGGCACTTATCGGCAGAGCTAAAAGTGCTTCATAATACTTGCCCGAGCAGGACAGAGGCCAAGGGCGGGAGAGGTGCACCAGTGGGCACAGCTGGGAAGAAGTTGTCCTGATTGAAGAACTGTATGCTGAGTGTTCCGGAACGTGAATTGTAACTGGTTACTTCCCTAATAAACCCCATGATCGTGACTATGATCTGTGAGTTCTGTGTGGACATTGCAAGGAATTATTGAACCCAGCAGAGAAGTAGAGAGTGCTGTGGGAGGGACAGCTGGTGTCAGAATTGGTAAAGGTGGCAGAGAGAGGAGGCATCTCTGACCTCCACTTCATGGGAATCAGCCTTGGGCTATTGATCTTGATTCTTCTTCCCTCTTGTGAAGTTAGAGGTCAGACTCTGCCCTCCACCATTTTTATAGTGTTTGAGCGCCTGTCAGAGTCCTGTATTAGAAGGACTCTTCAGGTAAAGAGGGGCAGTGGTGGTTTGGTGGTAAAATTCTTCCCTTGCATGTGGGAGACCCAGGTTGGAGTCCCAGCCAATGTATCTCATATGTAGACACCACCCATCTGTCAGTGGTGGTTTGCATGTTGCTATGATGCTGAACAGGTTTCAGCAGAGCTTCCAGACTGAGAAGGAGTAGAAAGAAAGGCCTGACGATCTAATTCTGAAAATCAACCAATGAATATCCTATGAATCACGACAGATCAGTCAGCATTTGGTTTCATTGTGCATGGGGTCAGCATGAGTCTGGGCTGACTCGATAACACCTAATAACAACAACATTGCTAGAAATGGAAGTTAATGCCACATTTTCTTATTAACTCTGATAATTTTTTAAACTAGAGCCTCTTGTGTCTTTTTACTTTCCTTTTTGCACTTGCTAGAACCTCTAGACAATATTAAGTAATAATGGTGATAGTGGGTGTCCCTGTTTACTCTTTTTAATGAAATAGATTTAGTTTTTTTCTGTTTAGAGTATTTGCCTTTTCCTAATGAGATGACTGAATGTCAATGGCCCGTATGGGGATCGAACCCGTGACCTTGGCATTATTAGCACAGTGCTCTAACCAACTGAGCTAACCATCATGGCCCCGGACACCCTTTTAGCTCAGTGGTGGAGTCACTCCCAAAGTTCAATTCAGCCGGAGATTGGACAACCTCATAAAACAAAACAGACTAATGAGGCACAGCAGTCCTGGGACAAGGACTAGAAGGCAAGAGGGGACAAGAAAGCTGGTGACAGGGAACCCAAGGTTGAGAAGGGACAGTGTTGACATGTCGTGGGGTAGTTAACCATTCCCATAGGAATGGTTTTTTTTTTCTGCTTGGTAAAGTAGAGGGCCAGTGAAAAAGAGGAAGACCCTCAACCAGATGGATCGATACAGTGGCTGCAACAATGGGCTCACGCATAAAAATGATTGTAAGGATGGTGCAGGACCAGGCACTGTTTCCTTCTGTTGTTTATAGGGTCAATGTGAGTCAGAATGTACTCGACAGCACCTAACAACAACTATGAGGTGAGTAGCTTCTGTGGTCTCAAAAGCTTGCAAGCAGCCATCTAAGATACAACTATTGGTCTCTACTTGTCAGGAGCAAAAGAAAGAAGGAAACCAAAGTCTCAGAGAAGAAAGTAGTCTACAGGACTAACAGCCTACATGAGCCATGGCCTCATCTACCCTGAGACCAGAAGAACTAGATGGTGCCCGGCTACTACTACCAGCTGGTCTGATCAGGGCCATAATAGATGGATCCTGATAGAACAGAGAAAAGTGTGGAACAAAACTCAAATTTTTTTTATGTATGTATTTTTTCATTGTACTTTAGATGAAGGTTTACAGAACAAATAGTTTCTCATTAAACAGTCAGTACACATATTGTTTTATGACATTGGTTAACAACCCCACGACATGTCAACACTCTCCCTTCTCCACCTTGGAGGACCTTTTTTTTTTTTTTCTGGTGAAAATATACATAGCCAAAATTACACCATTTCAAAAGTTCTACATGTACAATTCAGTGACTTGGATTACATTCTTCCCGTTGTGCTGCTATTCTCACTATCCTTTTCCAAATCATTCCATTACCATTATCTTCAACTCACTGCCCCCTAGGCTTCCCATCAAAACTTTTGAGTTGCTGTTGTCAATTCGATCTCACATAGATAGTTCTTTTTTTTTTTTTGTACCTTAGATGAAGGTTTGCAGAACAAATAGTTTCTCATTAAACAGTCAGTACACGTATTGTCCTGTGGGAATGGTTAACTACCCCACGACATGTCAACACTGTCCCTTCTCAACCTTGGGTTCCCTGTCACCAGCTTTCTTGTCCCCTCTTGCCTTCTAGTCCTTGTCCCAGGACTGCTGTGCCTCATTAGTCTGTTTTGTTTTATGAGGTTGTCCAATCTCCGGCTGAACTGAACTTTGGGAGTGACTCCACCACTGAGCTAAAAGGGTGTCCGGGGCCATAGTCTCAGAGTTTCTACAATCTGTCAGGCCAGTAAATCTGGTCTTTTTTTTTTGTGAATTATAATTTTGTTCTACATCCCTTTCCAGCTCTGTCCAGGACCTCTATTGTGATCCCGGTCAGAGCAGTCAGTAGTGGTAGCTGGGCACCATCTAGCTGTCCTGGCCTCAGTCTGGTGGAGGCCGTGGTAACTGCGGTCCATTAGTCCTTTGGACTAATCTTTTCCTTGTATCCTGTTCTCTTCATTCTTCCTTGCTCCCAAAACGGGTGAGACCAGTGAAATATCTTAGATGGTTGCTCACAGGCTTTTAAGACCCCAGACGCTACTCACCAAGGTAGAATGTAGAACATTGTCTTTATAAACCGTGTTATGACAATTGAGCTAGATGTTCCCTGAAACCATGGTGCCCACAGCCCTCTACCCAGCAATTCAGTCCCTCAGGGAGTTTGAATGTGTCTATGGAGCTTCCATGACCTTTCCTTGCACAAGTTGTCCTGGCTTCCCCAGTATTGTGTACTGTCTTACCCTTCATCAAAGTTACCACTTATCTATTGTCTATTTACAGAACTCAAATTCTTAAAAAGTCCAGACTTACTGGACCAGTTGAGACTAGAGGATTCCATGAGACTATCGCCCTGAGATACTCTTTAAACCTTGAACCAAAAGTATCCCCTGAGGTCACCTTTTAGTGAGATAATAGATTGGCACACAAAATAAAGGACGTTACCTGTGAGTGCAGTGCTCCATTAAAAAACCATCTATATGAGACCAAAAGGTCAACAATTACCCTAAAGCAAAGATGAGAAGAGGGCAGGGAAACTAGAGCATTGGAAACAGAACAACCAGGATGGAATTAAAGAAAATGTTGACGCATTGTGAAAAATGTAACTAACGTCACTGAACAATTTGTGCAGAAATTGTCAAATGGGAACCTAATTTGCTGCATACATTTTCACCGAAATCATGATAAAATATTATTTTTTTAAAAATTGTCTTTTTTAGGAGGCAGTTGTTCATGAAAAAAAAATTGCCTTTTTTGAGAAATAGTCTTTATTAAACTTAAGAAGTTTCCTTATATTCCTATTAGAATTTTTTTTTTTTAATTAGAAAACGGCTGTTGAAGCTTATCCAATGCCTCCTCAGAATTTATTGGTGTGATGCTACACCCAAGTTTTAGCCATGCTTGTCTATTCATACTTCAGTCATTACTTCTCTAGTGGGGCTGGAGCTGAGGATGCAAGAAAGGGAAATTTGAAGATACGGTTTACAGGCTGGATCAAATCATAAAGGGCCTGGTGCTCCTGGCTAAGGAGTCTGTGCTTGGTCCTGAAGGCAGTGGGGAGTTTTTGCAGGTCAGATAAAATTTAAATTTGGAAAAAATCACTCCGGCTGCAGTAAGGAGAATGGATTGTGGAGGCCAGCTGGAGGCAGGGAGACTGGTTAGGGTGTGGCTGAGATCATCCAGACTGCAGGGGAGAGACATGCATTTATTTATTGCTGCTATATTGATGCCCACTTCACTGAAGACCTTATGCCAAGTTTTTTACAATACTGTAGGTGTTTCTTCCCACCCCTTGTGTGTATATGCGGTGGTGGTGGTGAGTTGGCAGTAAAAATCAGACAGAACAAATCACATTAATGAATTACTATGAACAATAACAACAAGAACAAAAGCAGAGTCCCAGTTAAGAGCCCTTCTAGAGTAACCTCTTGGTATTCCGACCTCCCCAAGTCCCTTCTGGCACCAATGGGCAGTTCATAGGTGGCTTAGCCAACACTCTGGTTTCCTACATCTTTTTCCTCTTTCCTAAACCCACTGTTGTCGAGTCGATTCTAATTCATGGCAACCCCATGTGTTACAGAGTAGACTACTCCATAGGGTTGTCTTGGCTGTAATCTTTTTTGGAAGCAGATTGCCAAGACTTTCTTTTGCAGTGCCACTGGGTGGGTTCGACTGCCAACCATTAGGTTAGTAGCTGAAAGCAAACCATTTGCGCCATCCAGGGACCCTCCTCCTTCCTGTTGTCGTTGTTGTTGTTAGTTGCCGTTGAGTCAATCCCAACTCACGGCGACCTCAAGGGTGCGGAGCAGAACTGCTCCACAGAGTTTTCAAGGTTGTGACCTTTCAGAAGCGTATCATCAGGCCTTACTTCTGAGGCACCTCTGCATGGGTTTGAACCCCCAACCTTTCGGTTAGTAGTCCACCACTTAACCGTTTGTGCCACCCAGGGAGCCCTCCTTCCTAGTAGACCCTAAATGATGTTTAGGAATCCAGTCTACCACAGACAGCCATGTGCTTCAGGTGAGCTTTCTTCAGCCCCAGTCCCAGAGGTAGAACCTGATAAGAGTAGTCAATCATGTGGTTCCATTCCCACTCTGAGCGAATGGTTTAATCATGAACTTGTGGTCCAATTCTGGCCATGAGTGAGGAGCTCTCTGCTGGGGGCTGCAGGAAAAGATTTCCTTACTGCTAAAGGGCGACACACTGGAAGAGATGTGCTCATTTTCATTGTTATGTCTGGAGGCCATATCTGAAACGGCTACAGCCATGTTGTCACCTTAAGAGGAGTCACCTGAGGACAAAGGTTCAACCCTGAGGATGACAGACTGAAAATAAGGGAAAACTTGATTTCTTGATGAGCACGGATTGATTAATCTTGGAGTATTCCTACTTCTAGTTTTATCGATATATGATAAAATATATTTCCTTATTGGTTAAGCCAGGTTGAGTAGGCTTTGTTTGTTACTTGCAGCCAGAAACCACTAACAAACGATTTGCGCTGCCAGTGTGTCCACTGCTCATGCTCTCCTGAAGGGCTTGTGACTCACAGCCAACATGACCTTCCCTTCCTTCTGGGGATGTTATGACTGGCTGCACTGCCACCCACTGAGCCTTCTGGGCACTGCCACTTCTTGTCACCATCCCCAGTACTGGATGGGATCATTGACCCATCACTGGAGACAAAGACGAAGGTGAAAGTTAGAAAGAGACTCAGAGATTGGGATGAAACAGTCAAGGAGCTATGTGTGTTGTGTAGGGTGAGACCATCAGTAGAGACAAAGGTTGCTCAAGAGATCATCAGGTAAGTGCTAAAATGGATCATTGGATTTGGGAGGGGTTAGGAAGACATCTTCTGTAATAAAACCATATCTGGAAACTTGATGAGGTAGGACAGACACTAAAACTGGGCAGCAACTCTCTGGTCCCTGAGTTTTCCTTCTCTTTGGGGATCTTTATGCTCTGCCTCCACCCTGAAGGCCCAGTTGCACAGAGTTCCTTCATAGGTACACTCTCCTAAGTTCACTAGCCCAGGTGAACTGGGATGGAAACTTCTTAAAGATGTAAACAAACACTCAGGGATCAAAAGCTCTCATACATTTATTTATGTATTTAAACTCTTAAATAGCACTTACTTCTTGGTAGAAATTTTCCAAACACTTTACAAGTATGGACTCATTTAATCCTCACAAGAACCCTAAGAAGTTGTGTTAATAGTGAAAAAGAAAGAAAGAAAGAACAAAGACAGTTGTTACGGAGTCTGTCATGGTTTGAATTATGTCCCCCCAAAAATGTGTGTATCAATTTGGCTGGGCCATGATTCCCAGAATTGTGTGGTTGGCCTCCATTTTGTGATTGTAATTTTATGTTAAAGAGGATTAGGGTGGGATTGTAACACCACCTTTACCCAGGTCACATCCCTGATCCAATGTAAAGGGCGTTTCTCTGGGGTGTGGCCTGCACCACCTTTTATCTCTCAAGAGATAAAAGGAAAGGGAAGCAAGCAGAGAGTTGGGGACCTCATACCATCAAGAAAGCAGTGCTGGGAGCAGAGCTCATCCTTTGGACCCGAGGTTCCTGTGCAGAGAAGCTCCTAGTCCAGGAGAACACTGAAGAGGAGAAGGCCGACAGAGAGAAATTGCCTTCCCCTGGAGCTGACGCCCTGAATTTGGACTTTTAGCCTACTTTGACTGTGAGGAAATAAACTTCTTTTCGTTAAAACCATCCACTTGTGGTATTTCTGTTATAGCAGCACTAGGTGACTAAGACAGAGTCTATTCTGACTCATAGTGACCTCATGTACATCAGAGTGGAACTGTGCTCCATAGGGTTTTCAATGGCTGATGTTTTGAAAGTAGATCACCAGGCCTTTTTTCTGAGGTGTCTCTGAGTGGATTTGAACTGCCAACCTTTTGGTATGCAGCTGAACATGCTAACTGCACCG
The DNA here is from genome assembly GCF_000243295.1 of Trichechus manatus latirostris. Classification (NCBI taxonomy): domain Eukaryota; kingdom Metazoa; phylum Chordata; class Mammalia; order Sirenia; family Trichechidae; genus Trichechus; species Trichechus manatus. Next base: position 12,542,490 of record NW_004443976.1, read on the forward strand.
ACTATAAGAAGGTACTATTTTTAACCAGTTAACCAGTTGCCTTTGAGGTGATTTCCAACTTACGGTGACCCCATGTGTTGCAAAGTAGAACTGTGCTCCATAGAGTTTTCATGGCTGTGACCTTTTGGAAGCAGATCGCCAGGCCTTTCTTCCGAGGTGCCCCTGGGTGGGTTTGAACTACCAACCTTTTGGTTTGTAGCCAGGTTCTTAACTGTTTGTACCACCCAGGGACTCCTGAAGGTACTATTATCATCATCTTTTTTATGAATGAGAGAGTCACTGCACAGAGAAAGAGGTTAAGTAATTTACTCCAAGTCATATAGCTGGTAGGTGGCAGGTGCAGGACTTGAGCTCACGCATCTGGTTCCAGGGTCCATATTCTTATTACCGTGCTATATTGCCTCTCAATATTGAGTGTATGAAAATACACCCACATTCCACACTAAATATAGTATTTTTGCTGTTAAGGTTTTTGAAAAGATGTTTACTATTAAAAAAAAACTACTTATCTATAAGGAACTCTGGAGCCCTGGTGGCACAGTGGTTAAGTGTTTGGCTGCTAACCAAAAGGTCAGCAGTTGGAATCCACCAGCTGTTCCTTGGAAACCCTGTGGGCAGTTCTACTCTGTCCTGTAGGGTTGCTATGAGTCAGAATCAACTTGATGGCAACTGGTTTGGTTTTTGGTTTTACAAGGAACTCATTAAATCTATGATTGGCTCTGATTCATCAGCAATCATCATGAATACTTAGGAAATCATGGGAAGTGAGAAAAATTGACCTACAATTGTTTTCCAATGTAACGAAATTTTGGGAATACGAAATTTAACAAAGAAGTTGATTCACTACCATTGTGTTTTGTAGACAGTTATTTAAACATTCATTATTTTAGGGTTCTGCAGTTTTCTTTTGGAGTCAATAAACTTTTTTAGGTCTTACAGGCATTTCTGTAAGCTTTGAGCCCTAGGCCCTGTGCACTCAGGGGAGAAAACAGCTCTCCTAAAGGACAACAGAGGCCCTGGGTGGTGCAAATGGTTAATGTGCTCAACTGCTAACTGAAAGGCTGGAGGTTCAAGTTCACCCAGAGGTGCCTTGGAAGAAAGGCCTGGTGATTTACTTTCAAAAAATCAGCCATTGACAACCCTATGGAGCACAGTTCTACTCTGATACATGTGGGGTCACCATGAGTCAGAGTTGACTCAACAGCAACTTGTAAAGGACAACATGGAAACAGGCCCAGAAAACACAAGCCTCCTGAGCAGAGCCGGGCTTTCTGTGTCTTGGAGCTCAGGCTCCCATCTCACCCCAGCCACTGCCCTCTGCTCTCAGTGCTCACTGGCCACTGTCCTGAGCCATCTACACTTGAGCGCCTTTGGCATCTACTTCCTACCTCCCAGATCCCTGGGGCCATAAATCAGGATGCCCCTCCTAGGCACCCAGGCCTTTCCACGGCCTGGAGACAGATGCCTCAGGCCTCGCTTGGCTCTCTGTTTGTAGGCTTACCCAGGTGTGACTTCCCTCCAGGCCACACCCCGTCACCACATCCTTTAAAAAAGCAGGAGGTATCAGACTCACAGATGTGCTTTAAACCAGGATCAGTTCCTTTATGAGGGACTCCTGATTGTGAACTGAGGAAACAGAACTATAATGATAGCTTGAGACAGAGATGGGTAGTTACTTGTCTGAATGGAATAGGTGGGAAGGAACCCTTGTAAAGACAAGCTTGAAATGCTTTGAGAGGAAAGGAGAGGCGGGAGAAGGCTTTGAAGAAGTGGTACTGAGTTGTAAGTAGGGGCAAGGGGGGTTCCTGGCAGAAAGAGGAACTATGTCCAGAAGTGAGCATGCTGAAAGGGAAAGACTCACCCTGTGGAAGGATGAGGAGAGGCATGTGCCCCCTAAGTGGCCTTGAGTTACAGTCTCTTCAGTCCACGGATCCTCTCTGGTGCCTTCAGAACTTTCCCAGGGCTTGGCCAGCCCCCATCCCTCTTCTCCCAGTGTCCACACAGGAATTTCTTTCTTGGGGAAAGAAAACAGGCATCCTCTGGTTACTTGTCCTCAAAATCTCTGCTGTACACATGTTAGCTCCTCCAGGTCTTCGGATTTAAATCCTCACTGCTGCAGGAAGACCTGCTGTCAGTCTCCCTGCCACCATGGCGTCGGCCCCTGGTTGACATTACTCAGCTAGGAAGGAGAGATTCTGGCCAGGCAGGTCCACTGCAGCCTGCAGGGCAGATCTGTGTGGTTATATGCCAAGCCCTCGAAGAGACTGAGGCCCTTAAGCCAAATATCGAGGTCCAGCCTGGATTGGGCAAGAGTGGACAATGGGTCCAGAAAAATTAGAGGTAGCTGGAAGGTTGGGTAGGGCAGAGGGGAGATGGCAGACTTCAACCCTGGCCCTTTCTGGTCTGACTCCCCCTCTCTCATTAAGACATGAAGTGCACAGGGAGCTGGAGTAGAGATTGGACTGGGAGTAGGGGCAGGAATAGGTGAGGAGGTGGCTGCCTGTGGCCAGAAAACAAGAGGCTATGGAATGGAAGGAAACCTACACTTGCGCAGTACCCATCATGTGCCTGGAATTATGCTGCGTCCTTTCCAAGCTTTATTTCCTTGAAGTTTCAACAACTCTAAAATATTATCTTCTTTGTATTTGTTGTCGTTAGGTGCCAAGGTGCCATCAAGCTGGTTCCGATTTATAGCGACTCTATGTACAACAGAACACTGTCCTGTCCTGAGCCATTCCCACAATCGTTGCTAAGCTTGACCTTGTTGTTACATCCATCTCCTTGAGGTTCTCTTTTTCATGACCCTCTACTTTATCTTCTCCAGGGACTGGTCCCTCCTGATAACATGTCCAAAGTACGTGAGACGAAGTCTCGCCATCCTTGCTTCTAAGGAGCATTCTGGCTGTACTTCTTCCAAGACAGATTTGTTTGTTTTTCTGGCAGTCCATGGTATATTCAGTATTCTTCATCAACACTATAATTCAAAGGCATCAATTCTTCTTCAGTCTAGAAAGTGTTGGAGTTTGGTCTCAAGAACTATGCTCTTAATAATTCACCAGGCCTGAGCTGCTTTTGCAGAATACGCACACTGCTGCCTAAATTTGAATCCCATTCCCATTTTAACAATCTGTAGTTTGTGTCTTTTTTTTTTTTGAATCTGTGACAAACATGGCATCTTTTTTGTGAGAACAATACTTATTTCATTTTACATATATCAAAATGGCTTAAAAACAATTCAAACTTTATTAATGTCTGCACAATGCATATGCATTATCTAATAGTTTATATTTACCTGCGAATTACTTTGTGAATATATTTGTAAATTTATTTTAGTTATATTAATAAACTTAAGTATTCAAGAGAAAGATATCTCATCATTTTCCACGTTTTATTTGAATTATTATGAACAACTTTTTTTTCATTTCAAAGCATTTTTATTTTTCATAGAAACAATCTTTTTAGCAGACATTTTGGGCTGCCTTGCTGTTATGGATTGGATTGTGTCCCCCAAAAATATGTGTTGTAAATCCTAAACCTGTGAATATAACCCCATTTGGGACTAGGGTTTTCTTTGTTATGTTAATGAGGCCATTATCAATGTAGGGTGTGTTTTAAGCCAATCACTTTTGAGATATAAAAGGAGCAGTTTAGGCACAGAAGCAAGAAGCTCCAATGAGGAAAATATGAATGCCACCTGGAGATCTCCAAGGAACACCCAGAAGAAGCTGAGACAAGGATTCCCCCCAACCGCCCCAGAGGGGACAGAGACAGCCCTCCCTTAGAGCCAGTACCCTAAACTCAGACTTCTAGCCTCCCAAACTGTAAGAAAATAAATTTCTGTTCTTTAAAACTACCCACCTGTGGGACACAGTGGGAGAAAAACATAGAACAAAATTTAAATTCACAAAAAAAGACCAGACTTACTGGTCTGACAGATACTGGAGAAATCCAGAGAGTAGGGCCCCCAGACACTCTTTTAACTCAGTACTGAAGTCACTCCTGAAGTTCACCTTTCAGCCAAAGATTAGACAGGCCCACAAAACAAACAATAACACACATAGTTCAGCCATGTATACGAGAGTAAATGGAGACACCAGCCCAAAAGCAAAGAGGAGAAGGCATGAAGGAACAGGAAAATTGGATGAATGGAAACGAGGAGCCTGAGGTCAAGAAGGGGAGAGTGTTGACACATTGCGGGTTTGGCAACCAATGTCACAAAACAAGTTGTGTATTAATTGTTTAACGAGAAACTAATATGCTTTGTAAATGTTCATCTAAAACACAACTGAAAAAAAAAAACAACAATCCATTTATGGTATTTCTGTGAGACACTTGCGTCTAAACTTCTTCCTTTGTTTGAGAAATTCCCCACTTCATTTTTGGTGGGAGGCTGAACCCACTTCTTGGTTCAAGGCTGTGACCTGAACATACCAGGTGCTCACTTTCCTCGTACCACTTTCAACTAGCATGAGACACATGACCAAGATTCAAGTGCACTGACCCTGGACTTGGATTTAGGAGACAGTAGTACAAGGAAGTGGAGTCCCTGGATGGTGCAAATGGTTAATGTGCTCGGCTGCTAACCGGAAGGTTGAATGTTCAAGTTCACTCAAAGAAAGGCCTGGTGATCTACTTCCAAAAAAATAAGCCACTGAAAGCCCTGTGGAACACAATTCTACTCTGACACACATCGGGTCTCCGTGAGTCAGCACTGACTTGGTGGGAACTTTTTTTTTTTAAGTGCAAAGAAGCAAAGAGCATTTCTGAGCAGAAGCAGTTCCTAGGCGCAGCAGCAGCAGAGGCCCAGAAGTAACATCTAGTGCCCCATGGTGACAGCAGTGGCTTTAGCAATCCATTTAGGCCTATGGTAATCCTTTTTCCTGTCAAATCTAACTCTGTAGCCTTCTTGGTAATTTTGTAAGCTACCTAGCTTCCTACAATAAATCATTTTTCTCCTTAATCAGTCAGAGTTAGCGCCCATGGCTTACAACTAAGAACTTTGACAAAGACGTTGACCAAAGTCCCAGAACTAGAAAATGCCAGGTAAGACATATATGGACATTTAGGCACACATGCTGGGCGCAAACACTTAAGCTATGACTGCTAGTTGAAGGGCTGGAGGTTGGAACCCACTCAGAGGTGCCTTGGAAGTCAGGCTGGTGATCTGCTTCCAAAAGCTCACAGCCTTGAAAACCCTATGGAGGAGTTCTACTCTGCACAACATGTGATCTCCATGACTGAGTCAGAATTGACTCAACAGCAACTAACAACAACAATCCAGTCTCAAAGCTTTTAGTTGGGCTCTTTCCCCACCATTCCTGATGGTATACCGTGGAGACTGGGCTGTCTAGAAAGATCCAGGAGCCAGATCTTCCAGACCTTCAGCATATAACAGGGCTAGGGGGTAGAGGGTGGGAGGTGATGATGGAGGGAAGGGATGGGAACTGGACTGAAAGAGGTATTGGGAAACAGATTTGGTAGAGGAGGTAAGAGAGAAGTAATAAGGGGTAGGACTCCTAACCCATCCCAGGCCTTGGCTCCAGCCTTAGCTCTAGCCTCAGCTCTGTCTCATTTGTGCCGATCTCAGCCCCATCATCAGCCTCCCCACAGCCCAGCCCTAGTCCCAAAGGAGGCTCAGGGAACTCAGCTTGGTTCTTCATTAATGTGTAGTCACCCAAGCAGACTTCTTCCCTTCACACAATGAACTCCATTGCTGTGAGCGGGTGCATTTACTCTACTGCTTCATGTCACCCCCTATTCCCACTTGCCCAAGTAAGAGCATCTCGACAGATGTGCTCCCCTGGTCTTAAGCCACAAATGCTGCCCTTTTTGTCCTTGTTCTCTTTCCAGGTCATGTTCCACTTTTACTTTTCCAGGCCCTGGGTCTGGGCTTCAGGATCTGTGCTAAGTGTCCATGACCTGGTCTCGGGTGAACTGGGAAAGGGAGGGATTATGGGATGTTAAGGTTAGGAGACAGCTCCATTAGGCCCTTAGAAACTGTGGTGAAATGAGCTCCTTTATGTGGCCTTTGGCTTGGTTCTTTGGAAAAATAGTTTAGGAGCTTTTCCCCCTAAACCCTGAGGAGTTACATTTGCCCTAGTTCTTTGGTGAGCAACTTGAGCGGGTGGGGAGGGTTCCAGGTTGTTTTCTACCTCAGGGGGTTTGTTACTTTTGTCCAGGTTGAATAACATTTCCTGGGTAAGCTGTGAACAACTTCATGGTTTGATACTTTTTGTCTAGCCCTGGGCTGCAGTCTGCCCCATGATTGTTCTATTTTACACAGTTTGCAGGGATTGGTCGGTTTACTGTGCAAATTGGGTTACTTGCAGTCCACCAAGGGGATTGGTCAGTTTGTGGTCCTGCTGGGAGGGCCATGCTTTGAAATTTACAAGGAGTTTGCTTATATAAGCAGCCAACCCCACAGAGGTTTTTTTAGAGGCAAGAAGAGAGAAGAAACAGAGCGAGGAGGTAAAGAACCTCATAGAAGAGCTGTAGCACAGGTTAAGGGCTGCAATACTGAAGACAGCATTGAAGACAGCAGGGCCAGTGGTGATGGCAGAAAGCTACTTCTTGGAAAGCAGCCAAGAGAGCTGAGCAAGCTGCTACACTGGCTATGCGCTGGGCCAGTTAACAGCAGAAAAGCAGAAGGCAGTATAGGGGCTGAGCTGGCCTGCCTTTGGCAGTGGCAGATGCTCCAGCTGTTCTGAGTTGTAACCCTAAAGCTGAGAGTGGGCCAGGCGTGAGGGAAAAGAGGAGTCTGAGAGGAGGCCTATCGTAAAAGGGCCAAGAGGGCGTGTGCATGGCTGAGAGGGGCCATGTATGGCCAAGAGCAGCTGAGAGAGCTGTCCTGAACTGAAGGAGGGAGGGATGTGCTCTCCGCTTTGGGAAAGCCTTCTAGACCTTGCCTATGGGCTTCCCGGTCCTGATCCCAAGTTGTAGCCTGTTACAGTTAAACCACTTAACTATGAGTATAGTCTGTGAGTTCTGTGTGGCCATAGCAATGAATTATCGAACCCATCAGAGAAGTAGAGTGTGCCATGGGGGGAACAATTGGTGTCAGAAATATTAAAAATGTTGGAGAGTGGAGGTATGTCTGACCTCTGCCTCACAGGAACCAGCTTTGTGGTGATTCTGATTCTTATCGTTCTGGAATCTAGACAAGTTCTGATGCAAAAACACAGAAGCCCAAGATCAGCGGAACCAAGCACTGGAAAGCCTCAAGTTTTTCAGTGCCTCAGATGGCGCCATATTTTATGTGGGTAATGCCATCTATCTGACCCACCCCCTTCCCTCCCTATCTAACTTCTGCAGAGGAAGCCCCCTGGTGGGTGTACTCGGGAATGGCGGGGTTCCGCTCAGGGCTTCTCTGAGATCCTTATCCCCGGTTGTTCTCCACTCCTCCAGGCCTGCAGGCCCTAGGGGCCCCAAGGACCTCCAGCAAAGCTTCCCATGAGAAAGCTCTAGAGCAGTTTTACAGTTCACAAACTCAGACTCACTCCCAGATCCTGTGGTCCTAAAGCAAATCATGCCCAACACTTAACCCTCTCTTTTGATCTCCCAGAAGACCCTACCTACCCTCTGGGGCTTTCTCCGTGTGGGGCAGGCAAGCATTATCAGTTCGGTCCATCAGCGACCCCTTCCTGTGATAGTGCCACATCCCCTGGAACACTAGGCACCGAATCCACTCATTCAGTGATTCATCACTCACCTAACAAACACATGTCAGGCTGCATACTGGGTGTCAAAGATATGGTAATCAATAATGCAAGGTCCCACCTCCAGGGCCTCAGAGTGTAGAGGCACTGCAGGGGTGGGGGTGGGCCAGGGCAGCAGACAAAAAGGGATGATTTTACTGCAGGCTCTGATAGGCAGAGGGGCAGGCACCTAATGCAGGTCAGGAGGAGGTGGTCAGGGAGGACTTCCCAGAGGCGGTGATGCCCAAGCCATCAGGGTGCTCCCTGTCCCCCAAAATGCACCTTGGTTAATGGCAACATGCCAAGGAAAATGAAACATTGAAATAAACATGTGCGGCCTAAAGGAGACTGGAGAAACCCCGAGAGTATGGCCCCCAGACACCCTTTTAGTTCAGTGGTGAAGTTACTTCTGAGGTTCACCGTTCAGCCGGGGAGTGGACAGCCCCATAAAACCAAATGGGACTAATGAGGCACAGCAGTCCAGGGACAAGGACTACAAGGCAGAAGGGGACAGGAAAGCTGG
>NW_004443976.1:12550845-12609687 GCF_000243295.1 Trichechus manatus latirostris
GGGAGAGGGTTGACATGTCAGGGGGTTGTTAACCAATGTCATAAAACAATATGTGTACTACTGTTTAATGAGAAACTATTTGTTCTGTAAACCTTCACCTGAAGTACAATAAAAAAAATAAAAATAAAAAATAAACATGCATCTTCCTGGAGAGTTATATTTTTTCCTGAATATTTGAGAAGAAAAAGTTAAATAAAGCATTATGTTCCTATGAAAATATGCCCCAAAGACTATTATGAAGTAGAATGAAGTACAATGCAAAATTTCATGTAAATTTCCAATGCAAAACAAGATATTTTAAAGAAATCTCCCACTCACAAAAGGCCTATATCCCCAGACTCTGCGGGCTCCTCCAGCTGTGGCATGAGTCCTTTTTCTTCTGTATTCAGGCTCTACTATTAGCAAATGCTACTTCAATGGAAAATTTTGAGAAGCATCAGTCGCTGGGAGAAATCTAAATTCCTTAGCCTGGCCTTCAAGGCCGTTACTAATGGGACCCGGTGCCCCAGCAGAGCTTCGTCCTACACTGCTCTCCTATGCACTCTCTGTTCTCCACACAGCAGCTATTTACAGCTCCCCAAACAATCAACAATGTGCCGAGCTGGTTCATGCCTTTGTGCTTTCCCACAAGCTGCTCCCTTTGCCTGGAGTGCCCCCGCCCACACATCCATCTGGCAAACTCCTACTCATCCTTCAAGACCCAGCTCAAGTGGCTCCTCTTTTGTGAAGCCTTCCCAGCAGGCTTAAGCAGAGTGAGTCAGTTCCTCCCATGCACCACTCTACAGAGAATGTGCCTCCCTTATTGTACTGCCATTTCTTCTCTTTATGTGACTGTTTCTCTGACTGGATTGTGGGGGGCTGGGGGATAGACTGTATCTTACCCATATTTCCATCCCCAGACCTAAGCATAACAACTGGCATGGTTGTTGTCGTTGTTGTTAAGTGCCGTCGAGTTGGTTCCGACTCACAGCAACCCTATAGGACAGAGCAGAACTGCCCCATAGGATTTTCAAGGAGCGGCTGGTGGATTTGAACTGCTGACCTTTCGGTTAGCAGCCGAGCTCTTAACCACTGCGCCACCAGCGCTCCAAGCATAGCACCTGGCATGGTAGGTGTCTATAAATATTTTGTAGGAAGGATTAAATGAATAAAACTTATTGTGATTCCATTCTTCTCTTTTGCTTTTAGAGTCCAGATAGGGAGACCAGCATTTTCTTATGAACTTTGGAAAATGCTAAGGAAACCAGTGAATCACAGAGACAAAAAAAAAAAAAAAAACAGAAATCTTCGTTTAACCTCTTTATAGCCATTCACATTTTCTAACCCAAGTGATTTTATTGAGCACTCACAGAGCAACGTGGGAGGCGTTAGAAGTAGCCAGGTGGAGAAAAGGGAATGGCACTGGAGGGTCTATCCAGGAAGTCACAACAATAGCAGCAACAGAGCTAACACTATTAGTTCCAGGCACTTCCTTATGCATGTACACACAATGACTCCTTCAATACTCTTAAGAACCCTATTGGGTAGCTACTATAATCCACATCTGATGAGGACACAGAAGCACAGAGAAGCAGAGTAACTCGCTTATAGTCATGCAGCTAATAAGTAGCAGAGCTGGGATTCAAACCCAGACAGTCTAGCTCAGGAGTCCGTTCTCCCACCTTAACACTATATTACCTCCATATGCCTAAGATGTATACCAACAAAACCAGTTGCTGTTGAGTCACTTCCGACTCATGGTGACCCCATGTGTGTCAGAGTAGAACTGTGCTCCATAGAGTTTTCAACGGCTGTGTGACCTTTCAGAAGTAGCTCACCAGGCATTTCTTCCAAGGCACCTCAGGGTGACCTTGAACCACCAACCTTTTAGTTAGTAGCCGAGTGCATCAACCATTTGTGTCATGTACGCACTCCTTACTAACAACAGCTTTCAAGGCCTAAAGAACTGGCCCCCCACATTTTTCCTCTGTGACTCACCTGCTCCTCTCCCATCTAGCTCACTTCTCTATAGAAGAGCAAGTTGAGGATCCTTGTACCCACCAGACCTTCTCCCACCTCAGGGCTTGCACTTGCTGTGACTTCTGCTTGGAAAAGTCTTCCTCCCAGAGCCTCTCCCCTTCTTCAGACTCTTGCTCAGATATCACCTTCCCAGTCAGATCTTTCCTGACACCCTATTAAAATTTGACCCTATCCCACTTCGCTGGAAGTAGGTATTTTTCTCCACAGCACTTATCACCATGTGACATAATATATATTTTACTAATGTATTTTATTTATTAGCTGTCACCCACTAGACTGTAAGCTCTATGAGGACAGGGCTTTTTTGTCTGTTCACTTCTGTAGGCCTAGTATGTAGATACTCAGTTACTGATCTTTTGAAAGTAGGTTGTCAGGCCTTTCTCCCAAGATGCCTCTGGTTGACTTGTACCATCAACCTTTTGGTTAGTAGTGGAGTGCTTAACTGTTTGCACCACCCAGGAACTCTAAAAGATGTATTGTTGTTGTTGTGTGCCATTGAGTGGATTCCAACTCATATTGACCCTATAGGACAGAGCAGAATTGCCCCATAGATCACCAGGTCTTTTCTCCCTCGGAGCTGCTGGTGGGTTTAAACCTCCAACCTTTTGGTTAGCAGCTGAGCACTCAACCATTGCAACACCAGGGCTCCAGCAAAAGATGTATAGTGATGGTAGTTTTGGCTAAGAATATACGCAACATGAGGTAGAAGAGAAATGTGCCCTTTCGCAACCAATCACTCCAGTCCCAGGCTCTGAGAACCGAGAGGAGTTTTGGGTTGAATTGTGTCCTCCAAAACTACATCTTGTAAATCCTAACCCCTATACCTGTGGATGGAGCCCTGGTGGCACAGTGATTAAGAACTCAGCTGCTAAGCAAAAGGTGAATAGTTCGAATCCACCAGCCACTCCTTGGAAACCCTATGGGGCAGTTCTGCTCTGCCCTATAGGGTCACTATAGTCGGAATGGACTCGATGGCAACGGATTTGGTTTTTGGTTTTATACCTGTGGATGGAGCCTTGGTGGTATAGTGGTTGAGAGCTCAGCTGCTAACTGAAAGGTTGGAAGTTCAAATTCACCAGCCGCTCCTTGGAAGCCCTATGGGGCTGTTCTACCCTGTCCTATAGGGTTGCTATGAGTCGGAATGGACTCAATGGCAATGGGTTTGATGTTTTTGTTTGTTTGTTTTTTTTTTTTTTTATGGATACCTGTGGATGTAATCTCATCTGGGAATAAGGATATCTTTGTTATATTAATAAGACCATGTAAGTGTAGGGTGTGTCTTAAAACACTTTTTGAGATATAAAAGATGAGATTAGGCACAGAGAAAGCAAGGATAAACAGGGAAAGACATGCCATGCGGAGATCTCCAAGTAACACCAAGAAGAACACTAGAGAAGCTTCGACAAGAATTTTTCCTCAGAACTGACAGAGAGAGTCCCCCCTTAGAGCCAGCGCCCTAAACTCAGACTTCTAGCCTCCTAAACTGTGAGAAACTAAATTTCTGTTCTTTAAAACCACCCACTTGTGGTATTTCTGTTACAGCAGCACTAAGAAACTAAAGCACCCTGCATTTCTACTTTACCACGGAGAGGGAGCCATCTGAGTGGCCTCATTCAGTTGGAAGCAGAGTCCTCTGCCAGTATTCTCAGGAAGCAGCTCCCAGAATGGCAACCTGGGGTGGCTGAGACCCGGCTGGCTCCACCTCCCTGGTATCCTTTCGAAAACACTATCCCTTGCTGGAGAAACCGGTGGGGCCACTTTCCTAGCATGTACATGGCAGGCCCTTAAGACTTCATGGGCTCCTGTGCCCCATCTAGGGCATTTCAAGCAGACAGCACGGCATATGCAATAATCCAGGAGTGAGAAAAAGCCTGGTGCAGCCCTGGAGCAGGTGAGAAGCTAATGGCTGATGGGAGGGCCCAAGAGGGAGGAGGGGGAGGGAATGGAAAGGTAGCTTGGGTCTACTTGTGACTTTGAAAGGCCTTATACACCAAGTAGAGAAATTTCTTTTTATTTCCCAATAGGGCAATGGGAACCATCAAAAGTCATGCTGTATCTTTTAGGTTTACAGTTTCACCACTTAAGAAGCTATTTTTCTTTACTGAAATATACTTCCTTAACAATTAGGAAACACTGCCATCATGTGGCTCTTGGTTAATGCATCTCCAAACTTGAGTTGCTGAATTTTATGATAGTTTAATAATTAAATCAAAGACCACATCTCTTGATTTAAATAGCTGAAGTAAAGCAAGAAACCAAACTAAACCCGTTGTGGTCGAGTCGATTCTGATTCACAATGTTAGCTTGTAAAAAGGACACTTTTTCTAAAGTTTCTCAAGAAATCAATATCTCGGTTCAATTCTCTTGATTTCCTGTATTAAAAAAAAAAATTTCTAGTCCAAATCTTTAGATTCTGATAGAAAGGATCTTTTCTATCCCCAAACCAGTAAAAACAAATCAGTTGCCCTGGAGTCGATTCCAACTCATGGCGATCCCATGTGTGTCAGAGTAGAACTGTGCTCCGCAGGACTGATTTTCCAGAAGTAGACCACCAGGCCTTTCTTCTGAGGCACCTATGGGTGGACTCAAACCTCCAGGCTTTTGGTTAGCAGCCAGCTTTTAACTGCTTGCACCTTCCAGGGACTCCTTTTCTATTCCCAGGGACTCCTTTCTTTGAATCACAAGCCCTGCAAAACCGCCCATTTCAGAGCAGTTTGCTATCAAAGCTGTCTCCAGATCATCTCCCTCAACTATGGCGGATTCAAATTCAGCCCCAGGTGTGTTCTCCCTGTATGGTCCTGCAGTTGAACTGACCCAAGTTCAAATATTTCTGCCAGTTTTTAGCTGGGTGGCTTTGGGCAAGTCACCGAACCTCTCTGGGCCTTAGTTACTTCACCCCTAAAATGGAGATGGCACCTTCTTCGTAGGGTTATTGTGAGGCTGAAAAGATAACATATTTAAAATCAAAACTAAACCCACAGCCGTCAGTCGATCCGACTCATAGTGACCCCGTTTCCAAGGCTGTAAATCTCTACGGAAGCACACAGCCACATCTTTCTCCCGCGGAGCGGCTGGTGGGTTCCAATCGCCGACCTTTCGGTTAGCAGTCGATGGCTTTAACCACTGCGCGCCACCAGGGCTCCTTCACATATTTAAAAGATAACATAAAAAATATGTGCCTGGCACATCACACGTCCTCATAATGTCGGGATCCCCTTCCTCTTCCTTCTTGAGGGCATGTTATTTGAGCACAGAGCAGGCACTCAGTGGAGGTCTGCGCTTCGATACCCGAGATTTAGCTGGTCCTCAGCAACGTTCCCTGGGAATACAAACTCTCAGCCTCTCAGGATGTGGGGCGCCGCCCCTATTTCCACGCCTTGCCTACGGGCCCTGGCCTTGCCGGCGGCTGCAGTCCACGCGTCGCCGCCGTGCGCAGGAGCCGGCAGGTGCGTGGGCGTGAGCGGGGCGGGGTGGCATTCATTCTGTGCCACTGCCTTCCCGGGGGCTGGGGGTGTGTGCGGATAATTCAATCCCCGTGGGACTCAGCGTCTCGCCTCACCCGCAGCTCGGCGGATTGGCTGACTGTCTCAGCTCGCCCCCGCCCTCCGTACCCCCTGCGTCCCCAGGTGCCTCAGGCCCCTGTGGTGATCTCTGTTTACCGAGAGATCCCGTTCAAATTCGGCTCCTTCTCGGCTCTCGCTCCCCTCCGGGGCCCCGCCCGCCCGGGAAGCGGGCCGACAACCCGGCCGAAACTTCCTCGCCCTTCCCCTCCCCCCACCGCCCGGAGAGGTCGGGTAAGGGGGAAAGTGGGTGTGGGGGAGGGGGAGTCCCAGGCCTGGGGGATCCGGCTGTCCCCGTCCCGGTGCCTCACGCAGACCCAGAAGCGCCATCTCCAGGCCTGGTTCTCGCTGCCCCCGCCCCTGCTCTGTCGTCTCGGGGTGACGTGCCCACCCCGGGCTGGCAGCCAGAGGCTGAATCTCAGGGATGCCAGGTCCCTAGCGGAGGCACAGACGAGGAGACCACTCTCATAGGTGTTTCTCCACCCCCGCAGACGGCGATGACCCCCAAGCCGGCCGGACCCCCGGACGGGGGCTGGGGCTGGGTGGTTGCGGCCTCAGCCTTCGCGGTGAATGGGCTCTCGTACGGGATGTTACGCTCGCTGGGCCTTGCCCTCCCTGACTTCGCCGAGCACTTCGACCGAAGTGCTCAGGACACTGCGTGGGTCAGCGCCCTGGCCCTGGCAGTGCAGCAAGCAGCCAGTGAGGGGGGGCCCCCAGGAGGGAGGCGGGAATGAGGGTGGAGAGGCGGTGAGTGTAGTGGTGGGGGACCCGCCAGGCGACCAGACAACCTGAGACAGGGCGACCAGTGGAACCCAGTTCTAGAGTGTAGCGGGTGTTGGAGGTCAAGGGGAGGAACTATTGGGCCGGGGGAGGAACTTAGGCCAGTCAAACAGCCAACGAGAAGTGTAGCGCCGAGTTTGGGGTTCAGGGGCGTGTCTTCCACTGACTCCGCCCCCCTCTAGGCCCGGTGGGCAGCGCCCTGAGCACCCGCTGGGGGGCACGTCCCGTGGTAATGTTTGGGGGCGTCCTCACCTCTCTCGGCTTCGTCTTCTCGGCTTTCGCCCGCAATCTGCTGCACCTCTACCTCGGTCTGGGCCTCCTCGCTGGTGAGGGGCTGCGGGAATGCCCGGGTCCTTAAAGGATGAAGATGGGGGAGCGAACTCGGTGGGGGCCTGCTGCGGGGAGCAAGGCTGGGGATGCTGGGGCAGGCACCCTGGTCCCTGCCCTCACTCCGCCCTATCCATTCGCAGGCTCCGGCTGGGCCCTGGTGTTCGCCCCTGCCCTGGGTACCCTCTCTCGTTACTTC
Organism: Trichechus manatus latirostris; assembly: GCF_000243295.1. Classification (NCBI taxonomy): domain Eukaryota; kingdom Metazoa; phylum Chordata; class Mammalia; order Sirenia; family Trichechidae; genus Trichechus; species Trichechus manatus. The sequence continues at coordinate 12,557,731 of NW_004443976.1, forward strand.
TCGCGCCGTCGAGTCCTGGCAGTGGGGCTGGCGCTCACTGGCAACGGGGCCGCTTCTCTGCTCCTGGCGCCGGCCTTGCAGCTCCTCCTTGACACTTTCGGCTGGCGCGGCGCCCTGCTCCTCCTTGGCGCCACCACTCTCCACCTCACCCCTTGTGGCGCCCTCCTGCGACCCCTGGCCCTCCCCGGCGACCCTCCGGCTTCCTCTCGCGGGCCCCTAGGGGCCCTCGGCCTCAGTCTCTTCACTCGCCCGGCCTTCTCGGTCTTTGCTCTGGGCACGGCCCTGGTGGGGTGCGGATACTTCGTCCCCTACGTACACTTGGCCCCCCACGCCTTAGATCGGGGTCTGGGGGGTTACGGGGCCGCGCTGGTGGTTGCGGTGGCTGCGGTGGGGGATGCGGTCGCCCGGCTGGTGTGCGGGTGGCTGGCGGACCAGGGCTGGGTGCCCCTCTCGCGGCTGCTGGCGGTGTTCGGGGCTCTGACAGGCCTGGGGCTGCTGGCGGTGGGACTGGTGCCAGTGTCGGGCAGCGAGGGCTGGGGGGGGCCTCTGCTGGCAGCGGCTGGGGCCTACGGGCTGAGCGCCGGAAGTTACGCCCCACTGGTTTTCGGGGTGCTTCCGGGGCTAGTGGGCATCGGAGGCGTTGTGCAGGCCACGGGGTTGGTGATGATGCTGATGAGCCTCGGGGGGCTCCTGGGCCCTCCCCTGTCAGGTAAGGGCCTGAGCCAGCAGATCCACTCCTAACCGCCTCTGCCCCCGGGGTCCGACGCTTCTAAGTTCCTTTACTCTTCCTCTCAGGCTTCCTAAGGGATGAGACAGGAGACTTCACCGCCTCCTTCCTCACGTGCGGCTCCTTCATCCTTTCCGGCAGCTTCATCTACATGGGGCTGCCCAGGGCGCTGCCCTCCTGTGGTCCAGCTTCACGTCCAGCCACCCCACCGCCTGAGAGGGGGGAGCTGCTCCCCGTTCCTCAGGTTGCCCTGCTCTCCCCCAGAAGTCCCCACCCCACTCTGGACACCACTTGTTGATCATTTTCTTGTTTGAGCCCCTCCCCCAATAAAGAATTTCTATTCTTTTTTTCCTGCAAGCTCCACTGTTAGCCAGTCTAGGGCCCTGGAAACATCCTATTTAAAACATCCAAAAAACCTGTTTGAAAGGACCAGGATTCCAACAGGCCTTGGGGGGGGGGGCACCTGTCGTCCAGCCTGTTAAATCTTCTTTCCCCAAATTCTTGTTGTCATAATAGAGAATCTTTGAGAAGTTTTCTGCCGGTCAGCGGCAGTCTATTGGAAGAGGGGAGGAGGGCTTATGGGTGCTATCTGTCACATCCTAGTTTCTCCCGAGTATCCAGATCTCCCAAACTGTTGGCCTGCATTTCACTCTCCTTCTACTGGCCTGCTTAACAAAAGGTCCGCAGTTCAAATCCACCAGCTGCTTCTTGAAAACCCTATTGGGCAGTTCTACTCTGTCTTATAGGGTCAATATGAGTTGGAATGGACTCCGTGGCACCAGTTTGGTTTTCCTTTCCTACTGGCCTGAGGAAAATACAGGAATCCCAGATTCAGCTCTTTACCCTTCTTCCAAACTATCCCCTGCTATTCTCTTAATTTCTTTTCTAAGTCACAGGGGATAGTGGGATAAAGGAAGGTAAGTGGGTAGGAGGCCCAGAGAGCAGAGTTCAGGGTTCAAATGCTCTGGGTCATCAGAGCTTCTGGACACCAGCCCCTCTACTCCCCAGCCATGACTCCATTTAGCTAAACCAAACAGATGGGTCCCAGATCTGCTTGAGGTTATGATTGTTATCCAGTTTTCTTATCAGTTATATTTCAAAGGGACATTCCTGTTTCCCAAACATCTTTGTCTTCAGAGAAGAAGCTTAGAAGCAACACTAGAGATAAAACATGTTAAGCCTCTTTGGCCTTTGATTTCCACAGCTGATTCACAAATCAGTGGGGCAGGTTGAACTCTGGATCCTAAAGAAAATGTTGGTGGAGCGAAGAAGACAGAGTCCTCAACAAAATACAAAGGGTTGGCACGCATATCACAGGTACCTCACACCTGCTCTGGAGGAGGCAGATGAAGAGGCTTAAGGCACTGTGGTTCCATGGGGGCCAAGATGGGGCAGGAGAAGAAGACCTGGAGCTCTGGCTTTCTGGACCTGACTGCCCCTCCTTGGAGTTCAGTCCTCTGCTAGACCCTCCCTGGGCAGAGGGACTTTGGTATCCAGGGCCTCTGTCACAAGGTCTTGGGGCCTGGAGGTAGATGGTGAGAAGCAGGAGAAGAAACCAGGCAGGGTGATGAGAACTCCGCTCCCTGCAAGGAGGAAGGCCCCAGCCACCACAAAAGAAGCTGTGTAGTTGCCTGTCACATCCCGGAGGTAACCTAGGCCCAAGAGAGAAAGAATACACATGGATGATCTGTTCCCTGGGGCTGATGGCTAAGACACATTTTTGGGTGAAGGCAAGAAATAAGCCTTAACTTATCCATCTTGGAAGAGTTGAATTCCAAAGGTTGGATTGGATGGAGAACTGTGGTTCACCAGGGGCCTCAAAAGGTAATTTCAACCCCTTTCCTGCCTTCAGAAAGGACTTCCAAACCAGCCAGTGGGGATTTGAGGATCTAGATGGAGTCAGCCATGCCTGTGCCTTTGTTTCTGGCAATGGTAGCCCTTCTCCACCTTCAGTTAATAGTTAAGAGGAAAATGTTACGGGTTTGAAGGTTCTGGCATCTTGAGCCTGGAGAGCTTTGACCAGATGGCTCAGATACCTGGGCTGGAGCCCAGTGTGCCAAGGGAAAGGGAAGACACTGTGGCATGCTAAGTGTGTCCAGGCCCAACCAGGTTCTCTAAAAACCCAAGCTATAGGCACCTTGCTAAGGGTTACACTTAGCTCCCTGTGTCTTTCCACTCGATTTCCCAGCCCCAGTTTTCTTTGCCTCATGGGTCCATTTCAGAGCTACTATGAATGGCCATGCAGGCTGTGTACTGTATAATACCGGGGGGTGGTGTTCACACTCTAATGTGAGTAATACCCCCTTCAATCAGTGGCATCACTAGCGTTGGTGTTACCCAGTGCGGTAACTCATGGTGTTACCCCCTCTGCCCCATGGACCGCCTTGTGTACCAGACCATACAGAATCCTTAGTAATGTTTTTTGTACTACTGTTACTCGTAAATCATAATTCCTGTATATCACTCCTTTTCCTTTGATTACTACTTCATTCTCAAAAAAGTTATTGATATAGGTGTACAGATACTAATTACCCCAATATTGTAGCTAAAATGCCACAAATTTGACAAAATCAGCGACTATAAAAACACCGTCAGCAACTAGAACAACAGTGGGTGCCTATAGTACAAACCTGTAGCACGTGCCTGTAGCACCTGCTGATGAAACGAAGTGATTTGAATCGTCATTTTAATTGGGTAATAATGACAGTTCTGACTGGAGGGCATTCAACCCGTTGCCGTCGAGTAGATTCCAACTCATAGTGGCCCTATAGGACAGAGTAGAACTGCCCTCTTAGAGTTTCCAAGAGCAGCTGGTGGATTTGAACTGCTAACCTTTTGGTTAGCGGCCAAGCTCTGAATCGTTCAAAAAGTAAATTAGCATAGAGTTTTAGCCTTGTAGTTATATTGATACATGTAAGCCGAGCTTATGAAAAATGGTTTTGTTGTTATAACTAACTACAGGGATATTTTTATAAAAAAAAATAATTTGCTGCTGAAACACTGCACAAAAATTTTATAGACAGTCTTTTTGGTGTCAAGCCCTCTGACTGTCACCCAGTGTGGTCTGCATCCCCTGTACTGCCCTGTGATACTACTGCCTCCAATTGTGCAACATGGCACCCTGGCCCACCAGGTAACCTCATTCCCCTTACCTGACAGAGGAGCCCCCAGCAGCCCCCCGATGCTCTCTACCATCTGCACCAATCCTAGGCCAAAGTATATCCTTCCAGTTCCCACCAGTTCGGGCAGTACGGAGAAAGCCACTGGGGTCAGGGCTCCTGACGTGAAGCCGTAGGCCACAGCCAGAGCCACCAGTGCTGTGGGAGCCTGAGCCACGGGGAATAGGGCCAGTGACACCCCGGTCAGGGTGGTCCAGAACATCAGGAGTCTTGACACCGGCCCTGGGATTGCATCTCCCAGCCACCCGGAGGCTACACGCCCCACAAGGTCAGAAATAGCAGCCACTGAGAGTAGGAAGGCAGCAGACAGTGGGTCCCAATTCAGGTCCTGGAGATGGGCCACCAGGTGGATGTAGGGAATGAAGTAGCCAGTGTTGATCAGGGTGAGGGCGACAGTGTAGCGCAGGTAGGGGCCATGATGGAGGAGGGAGGCGAGTTGGGCCCTAGGGCCACCCACAGCAGGGTCCTCAGCCAGGGAGAGGGGGCGGAGGAGAGCACCACAGGCCAGCAGGTGGAGGGAGAGGGCAGATACCAGCAGTAGGGACCCCCGCCAGGCATAGTGGTTAAGCAGCCACTGGAAGAGGGGGGCAAAGGCAAAGGAGGAGAGGCCCACGCCTGTCAGTGCCAGCCCCATGGCTAGGGATCGACGGTGAGAGAAGTAACGAGACAGGCAGGCCAGGGTCGGAGTGAAGGTCAAGGCCCAGCCAGAGCCTGCCAAAAAGGAAGAAATAGGGGTTGAGAGACTTAGACGGCTCAGAGTCCTCAGTAATCCCAACACTGCCCAGCAGCAGAATGTAGCACTGATTTAGGAGTCTCAAAGACCTGGGTTAAAGTCCTGGTTTTGATACTTTCTGTGGGACCTTGTGTGTGTTTACTTAACCTCTCAGCCTCAATCTCCTCATCTGCAAAATAGGTACAATATATCTCAGGATTGTGGAGGTTTAGAGATAATGTTTGTAAAGTAACTAGCACAGAACTTTCGATTTAGATGCCGGCTCTACCATTTCTGGCTGTGTGACATTTCTTTACCAAGTTGCATAACCTTTTAAAGTCTTTCTTCATCTGTACATAGGATAATGATATCTATTTCACAGCCAGAGAACCTGGCATGATATTATAGTAGTACTTCTTTCTACACTCCAGACCCACTAGCCCTGATTTTCTATATTCTGATTCATCATCTTTGAATTATTTCCCTACCGTGTTTATCAGAGTAGTCATCCCCCTACGAATTCCCTTCTGGGCATAAGTGCTAGCCATATTCTCCCCAAGACTTTTGGAAGGAGCAGGAAGAGTGTGAAAATTCAGAGGTCAAGACCCAGGCATTTCAGTCTCCTGCTTTTGCCCAAGGGCTCACCTGAAAGCAGCCCAATACTCAGGTATAGGTGAGTCAAGGAGGTAGCAAAGGAGGCGAGCAACATCCCCAGCGCAGCCAAGATGCCCCCGGCCATCACCACGGGCCTGGGCCCGAACTTCGTGCTCAGGGCACTGCCCACTGGGCCTGGAGAAGAGCAAGGGGTTCTGCGAGAAGATCTCAGGAGTCCTTCCCCAAGCATCCCCCCCCCCCCGCCCTGTCCCCGCATCCCCTCTCCCTTCCAAGGGACGCAGGACTCTGGACCCAGGCGCAGCACTCACTCCCAAACTGCTGTACAGCGATTCCTATGGAGGCGATCCAGGAGACGCGCGCCGCCCTCTCCTCAAACGCCGCCACAAACTCCACGAAGAAGACGCCGAAGGAGCGGAGCACCCCGAACACCAGCGCTGACTGGAAGAACGCTGAGAGCACCACCATCCACCCCCAGCCCCCGTCTGGGGGCTCAGCCCTGCGCACCATCTGGGCGGTACCAGGGCTGCTGCTACTAGAGACCGGGCTCAGGACGCTCTACCTCTGCCCACCCCGCCAGCCACCTAGCCGAGCGGCTCGGAGCCGAGCGGGGAAGGAGAGGCTGGTAGAGAAGAAGGTAGTGACGTGAGCTTGAAAGCTGCAGGGAGCGGCGACAGGCGACTGCGACTTTCCCCTAGAGGGGCGCTAGAAAAGGGGAGACCCAGCCGGAACCGGCTGGGCATTAAGCGCCTGGGGGTGTGGATCCTCAGGCCAGGGCGGTAGAGCCCAGGCCTAGGGCCGGCAGATGGCAGCGGGGCCAAGGTTTAGGCTGGGAGCCGGAGGGCGGGACTGAGTTTGGGCCACACCCCTCCGGCGCCGAAGTCTCCCTTTGTATTCTCTATCTTATTACTGGAGATGTCAGCACCTGACCCATCCCTGCCAACATCCTGGTCCACAGCTCGCCAATGAGGACGCAGGACTTCTAAGCAGGGGGTGGGGCTAGAAGGTAGGATGGGATTTAGGGCTTTGCGCCGGACAGGGTGAGTAAGGCGCATGCGTTAAGGGGGGCATTAGAGGCCGACTAGATAAACGATCGTTGTCCCGCAGGGACCTACTGGGCGTTCCTTCCAATTCTGTCGTTAATCTTGCGGGCCAGTTTCCCCAGATTTCAGAACCAAGATCCGCATGTAAAGAGTCCATGAGCAGTGGGAGGGTCAGGGGGGCTGATGGGTAAACTGGTTCAGGAGTGGAAAGTGCTCAGTTGCTTAATGAGGGGTGCAGGAGTTCCAAGTCTTCGGTGGGGTGGGGGAGAGGAGTTATGAGATGAGACTCAGCCGACATTCTAGGCTGAGCTCCTGAGGCGCTAAGTCAGCTCCTACAATCTAAACGCCTAGATTCCCTGAATCCTTGAGGGGTTCAAAGGACAAGGGAAGAGAGAAAGGGAAGGGGCTGGTGGACTCCTGGTGGGAATTCTCCATTCTGTTCCCACCAACAGGAAATATACAGGTCACAGAAACCGAAAATAGCCGAGAGGAAGGGCGTCTGTGAGTTCACTGAGGGCCCCACCAACACCACCTACCCCTTCCTCAGTGGAGCTGGAACCTTTTCCTCTACCCTAGTAACAGCCATTTCCTAACCATATTTTTTTTTTTTTTTTTTCAATTTCATGGTGGAAAGACTAAAGAGACAACCCATGACCCTGGCCACTGGAGCAGTCAGCCCCTCCTACCTTCCCAGTACCCAGGCTCCTAGCAAGTACACCCCAGTCCCTCCGCTGTAAATAAAACCAAATAAAACCCATTGCTGTCAGTTGACTCTGACTCATACTGACCTGTAAGACAGAGTAAAACTGCCCCATAGGGTTTCCAAGGAGCAGCTGGTGGATTCGAACTGCTGACCTTTTGGTTAGCAGCCAAATGCTTAACCACTATGCCACCAGGGCTCCCCCTCAGCTACGTATAGCACCAAATTCTGTCTTAGGTATCTAGTGCTGCTATAGCAGAAATACAAGTGGATGGTTTTAGCAAACAAAAATGTATCCTCTCACAGTTTAGGAGGCTAGAAGTCTGAAATCAGGGTGCTGGCTTTAGGGCAAGGCTTTCTCTCTGTGTTGGTGCTGGGGGAAGGTCCTTATCTCCTTTCAACAACTGTAGGCCTGGCATTCTTTGGAGATCTCTATGTATCTTGGCATCAATCTTCCCCTGGGTCTAGGCGGTTCTCAGTGCAGGGACCCCAGGTTCAAAGGACACGCTCCACTCCCAGCTCTTCTTTCTCGGTGGTAGTGAGGTCCCTTTAAGATCTTGCTTAGAAATATCATCAGTCAGAGATTCAAGTTCATCATTTACAAGTTCTACCTTCTACCAAAGAGTCAAGTTCTTTGCCATTGCATAAAAAGTATTGCCCATCTTCCATTGTCCAATCACATGTTCATCATTTTCTTTTGAAGCCTTACCAGAAGCACATTTAATGTCCACATTTCTAGCAACATTTTATGGCTTGGCACCAGATGTGTTCTCTTCCTCATCATAATTCAAGCTCCCCCGGACCTTGAAACCTTGGGCTCAAGGGTTCATACCCAGACCAATGGGGAGAGAGGCATACCAGAAAGAAGAAAGGAGGGAAGCTGTCTAGTTTGAAAAGTAGTCTCAGCCTTATAATTTTATATGTGGAAAATAAAAATAATCATACCTTAGTTTTTAAAATTTTTTGTTAAGTAGACACATAATTTTGGCCGGTGGGGAAGATGCCGAAAATGAAGAAAGAGGTATGGCCATATAACATCGTGGCTAAGAGCTTACTCTTTAGAGTGAAATCACAGTTGGTTCCTCATCTATTAATTAGGGATAATAATAGTATCTACTTTGGAGGTTTTTTTTTGGCGGGGGGGCAGTTGAATTAGAAAATCGCGCACTAAAATGCTTAGTTGAGGGCCTGGCATGTAGTAGAAGATAAGTAATACTAGCTGGTCTTTTTATTTTCAGCAGGGGATAAACTGTAGTAGGGGGTGAGGGAACACAGAGGTTTCAGTTTTGGTTTCTCCTGCTTCTTTTTTTTTGTTGTTTTTTTTTGAAAACTAATCCAGATCATGGGTTTTAAAAGATTGAGAAATACGACCACAACTGTTAAAGCCGGAAGAAACTTGAGAGGCCATGTTAATTGACTTACTTCACAGATAAAGAATTTAAGGCCCAAAGGAGGTAACTTATCAGAATTAGTGATAATCTACCCCAGGGTCAGAACAGATCTGTGCACCTAGGACACACCCAGGACAGGGGAAGGGTGGGAGAGCAGCGTGCACTGGTCACTGGACACATACCAAGACAGCACTGCTGGGGAGGGTGGAGTTGGCATGTTGTCTCTAACTAAACGGCCTTCTCAATGCCCCCTCCAGCCCCTGTTATCCTCACAGGATCCAAATCCTATCCATTTCTCCAACTTCATCCTACTTCTTGGTGGTGGTGGGGTCCCAAACATTAAGATTCCCAGCACAGACCCATCCCTCAGGTTCTTGGTGTTATTGGTGGGTTTCTGCTTTCTCCCTGACGCCTCCACACCTCAGGCAGGAAGTGACTTCAGAGCAGCAGGATGCAGGTGGCTCCGGAGAAACTTCATGAAGTCACAGGTCCCTACACAATGAACCGGAAGGCAAGGGTGGGGAAGGGGAGAGCAAGGGCCATTTAAAATGTCTGATGGGATAGGATGATAGAACAGGGACAGAATCCAAGACAGTATCCAGGAGGGAAGAGCCCTCTTCCCCAAGCCCCCAGCTTCCCATTGGCAAGAATCTAGGACACAACAGGCAACAACACTGAGAGGCTTCTTTATTCCAAGAATCTGACCTTGCAAAGATCTAACATCTCCACTGTGGTCCTTCACCCCCAGGCACTTTCCACCTGCCCATCCAATCTGCTAAATAAAACCCATAATTCTTTCTCTCATCTCTCCTCTGCTTTCCCTCCCTCCTTCTCCAAGTCTGCAATGTGGCAATGGGGAGCTAGAAGGAAAGGGGGAGAAGATTAGCTTTCTCACCAGTCCCCAAGTGACACCCACTAGTACTGACCTATCTTGAGGGAGCTCCACCTTACAAATTCAAAAGTGCTCCTTACCCCCACCCCATGGCCCATAATCAAATAAGCCCCAGGGCAACAAGGTGCAGGACTGTAAATCAAGGAGTATCATCCAATGTTCAAGATACTCCACCCAGCCAAGAGGCAATCCCACTCCTAACTTTCTATCTACTTGGCCTATACCAGAAACTGCACTCCTCAACCAACCTCTCCATCCTACTGGGATACCTGTTAACTAGAAGGGGCCTTTGGCCCATCAGTCAGTCAATCAAAAGGAACCTTTTAAATCTTTAACCCCATCAGTAATGTAATGTCAACCATAATCTACAGCAATCCCAGAATGGAACTCAGCCCCGTTCTGTTCTCCTCCCTGTGGAAGGTTCTAGTGCATTCAATGGTGTCAGGCAGGAATGCAGTGACAGAAAGACTGGGTCACAGACCCAGCTTTTCTAAGGTAAGAAAGTTACCAAGCACCTGTGACTTACAGAGACAAACAAGTTTCTGGAATCTGGACATCTGCCAGACAATATCCAAAAATCTGTTCAAGGAAGAAGGGGCCCATCTCAGGTAGAGAGAAGCCCAAGGAACATTCAAAATCCAGATGCTTGTTAGTAAAGAATGGGTCATGCCTCAGATTTAGTCAAGGTAAAGAGTTTTGTAATTCTCTCATAGGTCATAACATTGTTAGAGGCTGGCAGAATCAGAAGTCATATCACCTCTGATAAGGAATTTCAGATTTCTCTCCCATGGAAGGATCAACCCGGAGCCAAGAACAGGCCCCCATGGGAGGATTATGGGCTCGACTCAAGCCCCTGGGTCTGCTCTGCCATGATAGATTTGTATCTAGAACCTGACTTGTATCTAGAACCACAGTGAAGCCAGACCCAGGTGACCAGATTAGTGGGACAGCTTAAGTTCTAGGTCACCTGGCAAGAAAGATGACCAACCTCCACACCTACAGCCTCTAGGAGGCATTTACTACTTCCATTTTAGGATCACCATGAAGGTTCCTATCACTCTTGAAGTACAAAGAAAAATCTAGATGCAGTTCTAGCCTGCTAGAGAACCTACAATATCCAGAATATCAGAGAGGGTTCCTGACCCAGTTCTACAATCCCATATGTCCCCAGACCTGCCCTAGAGCAAATGAAAGGTTCCAGACCTAGAAATAGAGGGGCAGAACATAGGAAACCGCTTTCTCCATTTTAAACAAACCAACAGGCACACAAATAGCAGAAAGAACAATTCTACAGGTAAAAGTTATGACAATAATAATATAAAACACTCAAGCCAAAGGAGAGGGCCAAATGCTAATCTCTGCCAGCAGAGCTGTGACCTCACATTCTGTGTTTTGGGTCACTTTTGATCACACTTGTGGAAAAGGAACTGGGAAATGCAATAGAATGAAGGCCCTGGTGCCTCCCAAAGGCCTCAATAAATTATATTTACACATAAACTGAATGAGATGGGGGTGCAGGCTGAGGGCCGTTCCCTTAAGGCAACCAGGTCTCCAGTCTCTCCCCTCTCCTAGCCCCAAGCTTGCTCTCTCCTCAGAGACAATTTTGATTGTGGGGAAGAGGTTTTGGCCAGCAAAACAGAGGCAGATCTAGGCGGGACCTGCCACCCCAGCTCTTCCCGGTAATAAATCAAGGTAGTGGCAATTTCTGATACTGCTGGGGCCTGGCACACTCCCATGCCCAAGTGTGACCTGGAAGAAGCCAGGCCTGGGCCCACAGCATCTTGGTTCCCAGGAGGCAAATGGAGCCTGGGCCCGCCTCAGCTAGGCCCCCCCAGAATGTGGTAGTGCACTTTGGTGTTGGTGGCAGCCCCGTGTTTCTGGCGCAGATGCAGCCGCAGTTGACTCTTGTGCCGGAAATGCAGGCCACAGGGGTCGCACTGTGGGAGAACAGAAGGTCAGACCCCTCCCCGTCCACAATCATCTTTTAGTTCTTGTGCAAGGGGGAATTGTCCTACTCTCAGCCAAATAAGAAGCCCTTTGGCCCTCACGGCCTCCCAAATCCCCAGGGGCGTCCTCCCAAATCCCCAGGGGCATCCTCCCAAATCCCCAGGGGCAGTATAGGAGATAGACCCCACCTTCTTCAGCAAAGGTTTTCCCACTTGTTAGTCCCCCCTCCCCACCAGGGACTTCCTGGGTGGCACATACAGTTAAGTGTCTGATTACCCGCTGAAAGATTGTCGGTTCAAACCCACCCAGAGGCACCTTGAAAGAAAGCCCTGGCAATCTGCTTCCAAAAGGTCATAGCCTTGAAAATCCCAAGGAGGACAGTTCTACTCTGCACACATGGGGTCACCATGAGTCGGAATCTGCTCCACAGCAGCTGGTTTGGTTTTTTTGTTTGTTTAGCTCCTCTGGAGGAAAATATCACTTGCGCCATCCAGGAGCATAACTTCTGTGTCTGCCCTTCCCCACCCCCACCCCTGGCCCTAATTAACACGACTTCCCCCAGGCACTGCCTATTTCTAAGACATCTAGGGAGTGCAAGCCCAGCTTCTTTCAGAGCCCCACCCCTGGGCTAACAGAAGGTTATTCTAAAGCTTCCAGCCAGGCCAGCTACCCACGTGGTAAGGCTTCTCTCCCGTGTGGATGCGAACGTGGCTCTTGAGGGTTTGCAGGTGGCGGAAGCGCGTCCCGCAGGTGGGGCAAGGATAGGGTTTCTCCCCAGTGTGGATCAGCACGTGCGCGCGCAGATGCGCTACCTGGGATGGGGGGAGACCTTAGATGGTGCTTCTGGGAGGGACAGAACCCTCCAGATATGGCCCGCCCTGCCCTTCTGCAGGTTTGCCTCTGAACTCGCTCGCAGGCTGGCTCCGTACCTGGACAAAGCGCGAGCCACACGTCTCACACTTATAGGGCTTCTCTCCCGAATGGATGCGGCTGTGCGTCTTCAGGTTCGCAGGCCGGTTAAAGCGGGCTCCGCAGATGGAGCAGTGGTAGGGCTTCTCTCCTGCGGGCAGGGAGGAAGGGAGGTCAGGGACTTTGCCCCTGGACATCTGTGGCCAGAAAGGTCACAGGGCCCTCACCTCCCTGCTCGAGGCTACCTGTGTGCACAGTGCGGTGACTGGAGAGGTTGCCCTTGTAGCGGAAGGCAGAGTGACAGAGCTGACACTTGTAGGGCTTGTCCTCCTCCCCAGGAACCAAGGGGTCCAGCCCCGATGAACACCCAGCCATTGCCTCACAATTCTGGCAGCTGACAAAATCTCTTCCTGGGCAGGGAGGTGGGTAATGACAATAGTTATTTACGGGAAGCTTTCTTGGTACCAGTGAATCCTACACATTGGTAGGTTTTCTTTTCCCCAATTTACAGTTAAGACTTCTAGGGCTCATTTAACTTGCCCAAGGCCCCATGGTTAGAAAGAGGATGATGAGCCAAGATCTGACTCCACACCTGTCTGACTCCAGAATACTCTGCTAATCTCCTCTCCAACAGTGGTGGTGGTCAGTGGCGGCCCCTACTAGTGAATGGAGGTTTCTGTTTCTCCCTTCTCTCTTGTACCACTCTGGATGACAAACCTGCCAGAGAGGCCCAGCCAAGCCCTGGGCAGACCACTCAGCCCTGGTTGGGGATAGGCCAGAACTTCCCAAGCTTTGCTGCTCACTTCAATAATACTAATGCCTGGCTCCTACATCCAGACATTCTGATCTATGGGATGTGGCCTGGGCATTAGGAGTTTTAAAAGCTCCCCAGGTGATTCTAATTTGCAATAAAGTTTAGAAACCATTGCAATAGGCCTTTCCAGAGGCGTTTTGGCCCAAAGTGGCCTGGAGCAGCCACAGGAGAAAAGTCAGGAAGGAGGGGCTCTCACCTGGTGGTGGACGAGCCCGCTCAGAGGGTGATCCAGTGGTCTCTTGAGCCAGGGGTGTGAGGAGATGGGGGGTATTGGCTGAAGTCCCAGATTTGAACTGTATGGTGGCAGCAGTTAGAGAGAGCCTAGCAGATGGCAACACCCAGAGAAAAAGGTTAGGAGAGATTATATGGATAGGGATTCTCCCTGAAGAACTTGGAGCCAAAGGCCTAGCCTCTGGAGGTGAGCTACTATTGACCAATGAGCCATATCCAATTGGTTGCCAAAGTCCCACCCATTGAGTAAGCCTGGCCTCACTCCCTAAGGTGGGCTATCAGTTGCCTTTGAGTCGATTTTGACTCATAGCGACCTCATAAGTGTCACAGCAGAACTGTGTTCCACAAAGTTTTTAATGGCTGATTTTTCAGACCTCCAGGCGTTTCTCCAGAGGTACCTCTGGGTGGATTTGAACCTCCAACCCTTCAGTTAGCAGCCAAGTGCATTAACCGTTTGTGGCAAGATGGCAAGTATCTCTGAAAACCCAGCCCCCATCTCCCTGCCTCCTGACCACCCAGACCCAATGGCTCTGCCTCCTAGCTGAGGCCAGTCTCTATGAATTCATGGTTCCAGATTCTGTACCTGCTCTGGGGACCAGGAATGGGTCCTTCTTCACTGCTGCTGCTGCTGGAGGCCTCATCTCCACTGGGGAGCCTGGCTTGGGGGTAAGGTTGACCAGAACTCCTCTCTCCCACCAGGCTTCCTGCTTGAGAGGCCTGAGAGTTTAGCACGATGAACTTATACTTCTTCCAGTTGCAGGCCTTAGGGTCTGGACTGGGGGGACCTTGACTGCAGCTGCGAGACTCAGTAGGTGGGTCTGGGTGCCCTTCAGAGCGCCTGGGACTGCCTGGAGGAGGGGCCGTCGGAGGTGTGGGGGGCTCTGTTTCCAAGGGACGCAGGGAGATGCCCAGAGGTTCATAGCTGGGAAAAGTGCAATGGACATTAGTGCTATTGGCTGACCGTGGCTTCTGCCCTTGATACGTGGGGTACCACCTCACCCATGCTGACCACTGAGCCAGGGCTCCCTCACCTGGCCTGGATAAAGCGGTGGCATGCCTGGACCACATGTTCCATCTGCAAGTAGGTGGCAGCTGCAAGGACAGCTGGGGCGGTGGCCGGAGAGAGGCGCAGGCGCGAAGTGTACATGAAGTCCAGAAGGGGAGCAAAGCCTCCAGCTTCGGGACCCCCAGGCAGGGAGAGCACATCCACCCCCACTCCAGCACGGCCCCGGAAAATTGAATAGAAGAAGCCACTAGAAAGAAGGCAGATAGATCATGTTAGGGGATGGGGAGACCCACTCCCCTGTACAAAGTCTCCTTAAGGTAGACTCACTCCACTGTACAAAGTTACACCCCTAGAAGCCCCGCCTCCCCCACTATCACCCCGCCCCAATTCCGGGAAGCTCCGCCTCATGCTTTTCAGGGTTTAGCTTCGAAATCCCTACCAATGGCCTTAAGGCTCCGCTCCTTCCCATCTGGCCCCGCCCCAGCCCTCCAGCCCCATCCCTCTAACCTGCAGGCGATAAGAACCGCCTTGTGCGCTCGGAGGGGTTGCCCGCCAACCAGCAGCGTGACGTCAGTGAGTATCCCGCGCAGGCGCAGCTCATTCAGATTGCCGAGTACGTCGGAGGAGTGGCGAGTGAACTCGCGGACATAGCCTAGCGCTCCCTCCGGGGCTGCGGTGGAACCCATAGCGACGCCGGCCTGCGAGTGCCATGGAAAGGGCTCAGGGATCCAGGCAGTCCTAATTCGGAAGACCAGATGCCTTCCCGTTCTCAGTTTGCCTTTTCCTCCAAAGGTGTAGCTAAGACCCGGCCCCGGCACGCACCCTCACTTAATTCTTGTTGTTCATTCTGTGCTCCTCCCTCCTGCAGATCCCACAGCACTCGTGGCAGGTTGAAGGTTCCCACCCTGCGGCGGCGATGGAGAGCATGGGGAATCCGGCGCGCAGCGCCCTTAGTTTGACTCCTAGTACCCCTCTGGCACCCTCACTCCCCTCTGCTTCGCTGCGCACCTGAGTCTCAGATATCCCACCCGCCCAGAGATCCCCGACGACCTGCGGTCCACACCTCCAACTCCCAGTCCAAGCTCCTTTCCCTGAACCACTGAATTCTGCTGCTCCTATCTGGTCCCCGATTCCTAGTTTAGCCCAATTCTTGGGACTCAGTCTTCCTACCATCAACAAGCTCCAACCCTTCTTAGGGGACCCAGGAGTCTGGCACCCTCAGTCTCTAGTTCTTACCCCCGTCCTGCAGGGGCTGCGGCTTCTCTTCTCAAGGGAGGCGGGGTCTCTCCCCTCTTGGCCCCGGCGCCTTTATCGGGCCGGGATGGCGGGGGCGGGGGTGGAGGTGGGGTGACCGCCTGGATCTGTATCCTTCCTTCCTCCCTCGCCTCTCCAGATGGCAAGCCCGGGGCGGGGTCTCCGGCTCGAGGGCGGGATCTCAGAAACGTGGGGTGGTCGTTACTGAAAAGTAAGGGGTCCTGAGCCACTGAAAGTGGAACTGAGGATGGGGATGTTGGAATTGGGGAGGAAGCTGGGGACATCGGGGTTGGAAATATGGGTGACCTGGGTCGTTGGAGGGTTCGGGACTGAGAAAATTGGTGTGGTGGCTTTTGGGAGAAGATACTAGGAGCCTATTGCAGAAGACAGTGAATACAGCAAAACTCCTCCATCCAGTGCACGGTGTTAAGGGAAAAAGAAGCCCAGCGAAGCACCAGGTTAGGGAGGATAGTGGGCTCCCACGGGGTCTCAGACAGCGGGAGGGTGTGGTGTGAGTGGCAGGCTCCTCCAAAGGGTCCTACAAAAAGGGGGACTCTGACTGGGCGGGGTAGTGAGGTGGCGGATATGATTTCTAGTTGGTTTCCTTCCATTGTCCTGCGACCGGAGCCAGCTGCTTCCCCTCGAGGAGGTGGGGAAAGCCCCGTGTGGGGGCCGAGAGACGCTCGGGAGATCTAGGCGTCCGGCCTCTCGCTCCCAATTCTCTTCTGAATCCTTTTAGGGATCCGGAGAGACATACTTAAAGTCCGGCCCTCCTCCCCCAATCCCAGCTCACTAGGTCCTCGGGTACCCGCCCGCCGGTCGGCCACGCTTTGAGGCTGGCGGGACGCCGGGGTCCAGCGCGGCAAGTCGGTAAAGGTCTGCAATGTCCGGCTCCTTCCACGAGGGGGCAGACGAGCACTAGCCTCGCCTCGCCCGATCGTCTCCACCGGCTGGGGGTGCGCTGTGACAGGGGCGCAGGATCTGTTCGGTCCGAGCGGCGAAAACCTTCGGCCTCCCGCACTTTGCGGTGGCTTATTTTGACCCTCTATCTCCTAGGAAGGGAGTAATGTTGGGCGGAGAGAAGGAGAGTTAGGGAACAGAAGGGACTCCCCCAGGCGGATTCCTACCTGGGGAAGGGGAAGGGTGGATTGGACTTTCCTGCTTCCCTAAAACGGGGGCAATGAGCTTGATTTTCTGGCCGCTAGCCTTTTGGGGAGTTCCCCCCTCCCGGGTGTGGAAGCGAGAAGTCCTACCTGGGGTGAAAAACCGCGGGCTTTTGGGAACAAGGGCAATGGGTGGGAGAAGGAGAGGGACCTGAGTTCAGGACTTTCTTTTCTAATCAAGACAGACGCTATTATCCAGAGGTGTTTAGAGGTGCGTTTTTACGAAAATTGGGTGGGGTAAACAGAAAGAAGGGAAAAGAATGAGGTTTCCAGGAGGTAGAGAGGGCAGGAGGGGCCTGCTAACCCTATCTAATAGATAGGCATGGGCACCACCCTCAGATTTTGTTTGAGCAGACCTTGGGGGACCAAGGTTTATTTGGAGAAGGGGAGCCAGAGCTAAGTCCAGCTGCAAAGCAGGAGCACCTTGGATTTGGGCTCAGGAGAGTCTACAGTTGACCAGGAACCACTGACCACTGTCCGTGGAGCTGCATGTTCAGGCCTGATCCCCTCCCCCTTTTTAGATTTGAGAATGTCTTTATTTGGGGGGCACAAAAGAAGAGCTGAGAAACTGGGAATCAGGGACCACTAACGATTCAGGATGGTAAGGAGGCTTTCACACATGAGGGTTGTCTTGAGTGATCTCTGCCCAGTTTGGGGGTGGGAATTAGACTAGGGAGGGGCTTCGCTTTGGTATCAGGATGGAACTGATATTCTGTTATCCGCTCAATTGTGGGGTGACGTGCCTGCTTATTATGGGGTGTTGAGTTGGTTTGATTGTTATGAGCACTTGGGATGCATTCTGATTTGAGGGCCTATGGTAATTTTGAGGCATAGGGCTCCTTTTCAAGCTAGATTAATTCTGGGGGTTCTGACGTCTACAATTTGGAGTTTGTACCCATCTCTGTCATCTTGGAATATCAGGAGAGCCTGCTAGGTGTTCTTTGGGAAGTGGATGAGGGTTTTATTTTAGGGGTTCATAGTCACTGGTGTATATTGTCAGTTGAGGTTCTTATCAGCCTGATTTTAAGTACAGAAGTCATGCTTATTTGGGGGTGCAACCTGTTTTGGGGTACAATATAAGTTTCAAGGCTCACATTAGCTTGTCAAGGTTATGAAGTTCAATTTGGCATTTTTTATTAGCTTGAGGTGGAGCATAATAGGAACCTGGCAGCAAGTTTGAAGGTCTGTTGTAATTAGGGGGTGATATTTTTGCGGGGATTAAAGCTTTGTATTTGAAAGTTGTGGAAAACTTACTTGGGGGGGACATTCCCATATATGCATGGATAGCTAAGAAGCCTTTTCTGCGGGGAAAAATGACGGGAGGCCCCCCCAGG
Organism: Trichechus manatus latirostris; assembly: GCF_000243295.1. NCBI lineage: Eukaryota > Metazoa > Chordata > Mammalia > Sirenia > Trichechidae > Trichechus > Trichechus manatus. The sequence continues at coordinate 12,575,645 of NW_004443976.1, forward strand.
GTGGGAGAGAAAAGTTTTGGGGTACCCTTATTTTGGGGGTATTTTGCTGCATTTTGGGTGCATTTGGTGAAGCTGAGGAGTGGAGCATAGGGTGAGATTGATTTGGGGGCTCGTTTAATTTGAGAAACGATGTTGCTTTGGTGATGTCTTTTGCTTTTAGGTCTCTCTCAGATTCTAGAAATCTCTTTCTTTACTGAACCCCCAAATAAGCTTAGTTTGGGGATGGGAGTTAGAACCCAGATTTGAAGGGAGAAGTTTGGAAAGGGAGTGCTTTCTCCTCTTATTTTTATGTGCCTTGGCTAGATCTGAGGGTGAAAGGGTGGTTTCAGGCTGCGAACCCCAGTTTCTTAAGGGAGCACATCTCGGTTTGGGGGAAGGTGGGAAAAATGGGGTATCTTGTGGTTAACGGGACACCCCTGACCAGAACAGTGCTGTTAGAACTGTGGCAAGGAGGGGTAGTGGTGGGGTACAAGGAGATGATTCATGAACCCTGGTTTTCTAGGATAAGAGCCCTGAACAGAAAGCAGACAGAGGACCCGGAGTGTGGGTGAGATGCAGCGGGGAGGGGTTCCCAACGGCAGCAGGGGCTAGAGGGTAAGCCAGGCCAGCTCTGAAGCCTGGGTCCCCGCTCTTTTCGGCTCTCCTCCCCTCTCTCCCTCCCACCGCCCACCCCCCCAACCCAAGGAAAAAAAAACTGCCTGTGCAACAGCAATGGCAGATTCCAATCCTCCAGGCTTTCCTTAACCACCACCGAGACCAGCCAGGGGGGAGGGGTGGGGAGGATCGGGCTTTCCTGCTTTCCTAAGACAGGGGCAATGAGCTTGACCTCCTGGCCCCTAACCCTTTGGGCAGTGCCCTCTGGTCTGGAAGCCAGGTGTCCTGGACCCTAGCCCCTGAGCGAGGGGGGGGGCCTGGAGAGACGGGGAGGAGGAAGGAGGGAGTGACTTCCAAAATTGGCATATGGACAGAGCAGGGCTGGCGGGAGGCAGGCGAAAGGCAGAATTTTCCTGAAAAAACGGGGCTATCTGAGGACCCCAAATTTGGGGAACTAGTCCAGGACCGTCCTCCCAACATCCTAGATTTTTTTGAGATTTTTTGGGGGCTCCAGGACCCTTCTAGATGGGGTGAGGAATGTAGTGTTGGGGGAATCTGACTGGGGCATTGCAGCTGCCTCTCCCGCCGAGTTGGAGACGGATGGGCTGGGACGGGTTTGGGGGGGGTGTCCCCAATTCTGACTGGGAATGGAGAAGCCCCCTCCTGAGCTCTGTTGTGGGGGTCCCCCCTCCCTAGAGCACTCCCCACTCTCTAAGCCAGTCGAGAGGAAGGAGGCCAGCGATGCGACTGGGGCGGCTCCTTTCTCCTGCACCCCAAATGTGAGGGATGCACCCCAAATTTTTCTCCCTCCAAAAATAGGGGACCAGGATCTCAGGGGAGAGTAGCTGAGGTAAGTGGGGAGGACAGTGTCCCCTGTTTTCAGGAGAGACGTGGCGGTTGGGGGGGAGGTTTGGAGGTGCGTGCTGGGGTGGGGTTGGGCTTTGTGAGTCTTGGAACTGGGGAGATGATTGGGGAGACTTTCTCTTATGCCCCTAAACTGCAGTTCACCAGATGGAAACCAAAAACTGAGACCAGAGGGCCCCCCAACATCTCCCAGCCGTTACTATAGTGTTTGATTTCTGTTTCACCCCCTACAGAGGCTTTGCCGAGGATGGGAGCTGGGGTCAGCTGCTCAGTTTGGGGGCTTCAGAGGGTGGAGTAAGGGGCAGGAGGCCTTGGCAGGATTTGGTGTAGGACATACAGGCGTTTTGGGGGAGGGGGTCGGGCATTCTTCAGGGCCTAAAAAGACTGCTTAGATACACCATCGTAGAGCTTTTTGATTGCTAGGAGTTTCGGGGGGTGTGTCGGAGGGGGGTGGAATGGGAGGTTGGAGGATAACTTTTGGTTCTTAGAGGGTATTATTTTGATTTGCATAAGGGATTTTGGTCCTTAGATTTTGCTTTCTGGGGGGTGTTTTTAAAAGAATCAAATCCTGGACAGGAGAAAAAAGCTGAGGGAAGGCCCAGGGTGGGGGTGGGGAGAGGCATGTTTGTCTCAGCTTAAACGTGGCTCTCTGGGGTGGGCCCGCCCGCCTGGGCCTGGTGGATGGGCTGATGAGGGTTGTTGCAGGGGTGAGGCCTGGGTCCTCGGAGGGGGGCAATGGGGAGTGGGGACAGCGCTGGTGGTTGAAGACCTGACCCCCATGTCCAGATGACCCTCTTCCTGGGCCCTGCTGCTCCCCTTTCCCTCTGGCCTCCATTTCCTGCCTTTGGCCTCCATCTTGTGGCAGGCCCAGGGCCCAGGGCGACTTCCGGCCCCCCTCTCCCAATCATGTTCCGGCCCCACCACCTCTGGACTGCCAACTCCCAACCCTGCTGTCCTTGGCCCTCTTTCTCTCCTTGCTTTTCTCTTGGGTTCTGACCCAGGGAGGGGAGGAATGGACACAGGAAGCTTGGGTCCCTGCCCTTGCTGAGTCGGAGGCAGTTCGTTGGTTCCCCCCCGCCCCCACCTAGTCATTCCCTAGTTCCTCCGCCTGACCCCACCCTAGAGATCCTGAGGTGAATCCGTTCAGGGGAAAATGGCTCCAATCTTAGGATACTGTGAGCTCATCTCTTAGGCCCCTCTCCCTCCAGTTGCTCAGCTCTTATCCCTGGCTTCTTGTTTTTCCCAACCTTTCTTGGGCCATGTTTGCTTTTGAAGTCTTCTCTATCTCCCTGCTCTTGGTGGTTGTCATGGTGAAGGGGTCTTCACAGACTGTCTTGTCTTCTCTTCCTGTCAACCCACCCAAGTCCTGCTCCCGCCCCAGCAGCACACTGTGGTTTGTACGGCACTGTGGCCACGTCCAAACCACACTGTGGTGTTAGAGCGAGGGTGGGGGAGGCACCGCTGAGGCCTGGCCCTGGGAGGCCACCCTGGAGACTCGACACAAAACCCATCTAGGGCCTGTGACAAACTCCTTGCAGGCGGGGAGGAGAAGGAGGCAATATGAAAGCACTGGAAATAGCTCTCCAAAATCCCCAAGGTAGTCTCAGGAATCCGACTGCCAGAGACCCTGGGATAAGTTCTAACTCCAGAGAGCCTGAAGTGGAGTCATTGTTGCCCACACCCAGCTCCCCTGGCTCTAGCAGCACAGAAATATTGGCATGGGGAAGAGAGTCTACCAATATTGGCTGTGCTGCTGCAGACAGGGTGGCTAGCGCTGCCCAGGAGGGGCTGAGCCCCTGAGGGCTAAGGAGAGGAGATAGAACCGCCCCTTGCATTCCAATAATGTCAAGCCGAAGACACCAAGCCGAGAGGGTAGTTTTTATTGTTTTCTGTATAAAAATGTCCATCAGGTGGAGGTCAAAGGGATTGGAGGCAGATGCCTGCCTATACAGGGACAGTAAGGTGGACCTTCCCAGCCCCAGCAGCCTTTTGACTTTCTCTCGTGTAGGCCTTGGTCCGAGTCCCAGATGATCCAGGGGTCCAGGGTGAACAGTGAGAGGGGTCAGAGGTGGAAAGCTCCGTGGGAGAGCAGAGGGTCAGCAGAGGTCATGAGAAGTCCCAGAATCTAGGGTCAGGCTGTCTGGAACAGGAAGTAAAATAAGCAGAGATGGAGCGAGCCCCAAATATGCTTTCAAGAAAACGCCCACCTCGCCAAAGCACCCCGCTCCTGACTGACCCAAACCCCTGCACCGTGTATAAGAGAGCACCTTCCTTTCCAAAGCCCCTGTACAAAGGAGGGGGCTCCAGCTGAGACCCGCCCTACCAGCCAGGTGAGCACTTCCTCCCCATCCCCTTCAGCTGGTGTTGGGGGAGGAGGACTCCTACCCTGGTCGAAGTTGAGTTTCTTGGCTGGAGGGGTTTCTCCTAGCCCTTCAATATCCACTAGGTCACTGTTGGCGTCGGAGTCATTCAGAGCACTGAGTGTCACATCTGGGAGGGGGGCATAAGCTAGGTTCTAGCTTCCCCTGGCTGCCCTCCAGCTTCCCAAGGCTTCATGCCCCCCACCCCAAGTCCCTCTCTGGGAACCTCCACAGGGAGAGGAAGAGAGATTTGTCCTTCTCTGACCCAGGCCCAATTCTCTCACTGAACCTCAGCTGGGATCTTTAACCCCTAGGCAGCAACTCCACAGCCCTCACCAGCCTTCTGCTTCTTTATGGGGGGACCCCCGGCCTCAGGGACAATGGAGCTGCTGGGTGGAGGGGCTGCTGGAGGAGGCGACAAAACACCAGATGCCACCTTCTTGGGCCCTTTCTTGGGTGACTCAGCAGGAAGGGGGATGCCAGAGTCTTCATATACCTTGCGTTTCACGGTGGCCTTTATCTGAGCCCTAAGAGAAGAGAGAGGAAGGCGTCATCAGAGAGGCTGAAGGAAGAAAGGGAGGAGGGGATGGAGTAATGGGTCCTTCTGAAAGAATTCTGGGGAGCCCCTTCCTAAGAATCTAGGTCAGGGCCCCAACCTTTGGTAGGGTTCTCATTTTCCTGAAGCTTTGAACTCAGGGCAGATGGAGTGTGAAGAGTCAAGTCCCTGAACTGAGTACCGGGCAAGGTCCATCACCTAATTCTCTTCTGGGAGAGTAGTGTGGATGTGGAAGGCTACCAGGTAAGGCTTGGTGATCTACAGGTAGACTGAGAATTATTAGTGGATCTTGATCAACTAGTTCAGAATCACAATATTCCTGGACACACTGTAGTAGTCTCAAAAGATTTATATAACTAACTAACCAGGGAACTCCCACAAAGCTCTATATAAATAACCAGGCAACTCCTATTATCAAATTCAATAAGCGGGTATCTCAGGCAACCTAATGTCAAGTTCTTGATTACCATTAGAAACTTCTGACCAATTGTGACAATTCTTGTATTCTTTCAGTTCTCAAGGGGATGCTAACAAAACTAGCCAGCGAAGTAGGAAAGGTATTGAGCTGGTTGGGAGTTCTGAGGAGGATGGAACAATGGGTTCGGAGGAAGAAAGCTGCCCACCCCCTTTCTCTGCCAGCCACCCTCCCTCACACTGTCCGTTCCTTGATGACACAGCTGATGTGATTAAGATCGTCCCCAAATCGCTTCACAGCAGCCCTCAGCATCTCTATTTCCGTCTCCGTCCACTTCGCACTGTCAGAAGGGAGAGGGGGGACAGCAAAAGAGGAAGGAGGGATGTGGAGCCAGCCCATAGCTATGCAGTCCCCAGCCAAACAGCCTCCTCCATCCCAATCTCTGGGGTCCCTCCCATACATATATCATAGAGATCCTTTATAAAAAGCTTTTAAGGTCCTGTGGGAACCTCGAGGTCCCTCAACCACGATATCCCAAACCACCTTAGAACACCTCTCTCTCGCATCAACCTGCTGCTGTGTAAAGCCCATTGAAACCAGTTCAACAAGTAGGATAACAAATAGAACCCCTGAACACAAAGTTTGCAGCAGTCTGAGAAATTCCACGTGATTTGGGTTGGTTGCGGTCTGTGATCTCCCGGTACGCACGCAGCAGGGTATAGCTGTAAAATATGAGTCCCGCTGATGCGCCTTCGTCTGTGTTTTCATCTGTCATTCATTCATTCATTCAACATTTATTCACACCTACTCTTCGCTGTGCCAGGCACAAAGGGAAACTAACATCTATCTGTCCCTGCCCTAGAGAGTGTCCGTGTCTGTGATCGACTCCAAGCGTCCTCACTCGGTGTTCACGTCCCAGCCCGGGCTCACGTACCCCGCGGGAGAAGAGTCGGATACGGGATGCAGCTGCATCGTCAGCTCCCCAAGTTTCGTGAAGGCGGCGCCCGCCGCGGAAAAGATCTCTCCGACCTGGGGGCGGGGCAGCATTACCGGGAGCCGGCGCACACCCTCCGCGCCGTCCCGCCCGAAGCCCCTAGCCCCACCCCAGGCTCGGCCCTCCAGGTCACTCCCTCGCCCGCCCCAGCACCCCGCCCCGGGCGGATAAGTCAGGAGCCAACTGGGGGGCCCGCCCTCCCGTGGCCGCCAGAGAGCGCTGTCGCAAGGGAGGCCGAACCTTGGTGGACGCTGACGTCATGGCACCGCGCGCCTCCTCACGGAGACACTGCTGCTGCCACTGCCACGCGAGCCGGGACCACAGAGGGCCCGGCGACCGCACCGCTCCGGCCACCGCGCAGGAAGTCCCGCCCCACCCCACCGCTGATTGGCTCGAACTCGTCGGCCAGCGGCCTCACCAACCACAGTCACTTAAGCCGCCTCCGCGCCCCCAGGGAAAAGGAGGTGGAAAACACGCCCCACTTCCGGGTTCTGCTTCTACTTCCGCTGAGGGGTCCACAGTTGGAGGCCGACGTCCAACGTTAGTCCCGTGTCCGCCACCTCACACAAGCACGGACACAAGGCTTAAGAGAGCAGTTTCTCTTTATTGTGGTACGGGACGAGGCAAGGGGGCCGGGCGCCGTAGAGTGAAGAACAAGGGATTCAGTCCCTCGCCAGGGAAACCCAGTCCTGCAGAGGGCGCCAAATGGGTGGCGGCACCGAGCGCAGGCAGAGTCTTTAAATAGAGGAGGGGGCTGGAGGTGGGAACAGGTCTGTGCCCTAGCGCACCATGTATTCCTTGCGTTTATTGAGCCGAACTTGGCAGAAAGAGAAACCTCCGAGGAGGAGGTAAAGGCCCGCGGCAATGAAACAGTTGTAGCTGACTTGCTCGTAAAGGTTGTATATGTTCTGGGGGCCATTCCTGGGGGTGGGGATTAGACAAAGAAATGTCAGAAATATTAACAGTAGCCAACATTTACTAAGCACTTATGTGGCAGATACTGTTCTAAGTGCATTAACGTGTATTACTCATTTTCCACAACACTATGGGGTGAGTTCTATCATAGCACCCATTTCGCAGAGGTGGACCGAGGCACAGAGAAGTCAGGTAAAATACCTAAAGACGCCACACCTAAACTGGTGGGTTTAAGAATGCCTCTGAGGTCTGACTCCCAAGACTGCTAACGCTCCCAGTAGCCTTGGGGGGTCCCCAAGTATCCAGCTTCCCTCAATTCCCCGCCCATAATTCTGATCACAGGCCCAGCCACCTCTCACTTGCCTAGCCACCTACCACTTGCCCGCCTTCCTTACACGACTACTTACTCAAAATCTTTCTCCGTGAAGGGAACGTCCTCAATAAGGACAGCGGAATGGACGTTGAAAAAGATCCCGAGCATTATCTGAAAAAAAATGAATGAGTTGGTTGTAGAACTCAGGTACCTGCCCTCCAGGTCACTCCCTAAGCCCCTCCCACTTCTGATGTTGCCGCACCACCTGGAGATGGGAATAACCAGAACAAGCTAGGATTAGGGGTGGTTACTGCTGGATTCAGACTCAGCCACCTGGAAGAGGGTGTAAGGCTGTGACATTGAGATGAGTAGCTGAGGCAAGCGCAGGAGTAGTGAGCAACCCATCTTTCCCAGAACTCAAGATTATCTTCCTCCCCAGGGGTGTCACTATCACGGGACAGGGCGGAAGGGATGAGTGGAAATCGGCACTTCTTCATATGATTGTATTCTCCCGGAGTGGGGGCAGATAGGGTCCTGGGGAAACAGGGCCCCAGCTATCCATTTCAACTCCTTCCATTCAGCTCAAGCATCTCTCGGGGCTATAACTCTTTTTTCTTTTACCTTGAGGAGTCCCCAGATTTACCAGTCCCGGCTCCCATTCCAGGTTCCAGCACCCCCGCTCCCCTCCTCCGCTCCGGTTCCCCATTTCTCAATCTCAGTTCTGCCTCTTTCTCTAGAGGCCAGTTAATCAGGCAGCCGTTCCAGTTTGCCCCTGCTTTCTAAAACCCGTAGTCTCCTAGCCTCCCAGCCCTCCAACCCCGGAGCCTCTCAGGCCCTCTCGGTTCTCGCCGGGCGGTCCTCTCACCAACATGATCACTCCCCAGGCACTGAGGACGATGCCGCAGGCGGCCAGCTTGGGCCCACAGCACAGAAGCGACGCCATGAAGAAGGGAGTCGAGGATCGACTAGATGTGGGCCTACTAGAACGGGAGGGAGAGAAAGCCAAGAATGCGCGGAAGGAAAGCAGGCTTGACTTGGGGGGCTCGCGCCGCGGAAGATGGAGAGCTGGGAGGGCAACCAAGAGGCGTGGCCTTCGGACCCAACCACCGTTCCGGGGTGGGGGCGGGCGGAGAACGCTGGGTGCCTCGGAGTCCTGTCGGAATTTGGCATGATAAGGCAGTGTGTGAAATGACAGAAGATTTTCTGGAGGCCTTTCTTGACCTGTGTTGCTGGGGCATGACTACCGGTGGAGCGAGGGCCTCCTGCTTCTTGGGTTCACCCCTATGCAAATGGCAATGGAAGGAGCCGGTTCCTCACGTGACTTGGTTTGGCCGGTCACGTGACGAGGAACAGCCGTCATCAGGCCTCGGAAAGAGTCTAGCGTTGTTGAGCTGCTGGTAACCTGGGCTCTTAGGGATGGAGGACTGGAATCGTCTGATTTTTCCTTCAGATACCTTAGTCTGGGGTGGCATCCTGTGATGGGGCAATGGTAAGTGAGATATAGAGATTTGCATCGGTAGAGGGAGGGCCTCTGCCCTCTCTCTACTAACCCCTCCCCTTTTTATAGATACTCAGACACAGTAGAGAGAGACTGGAGCCCCTTCCAGAAGCCAAGCGTGCTGTGGTGGCCAGAACCCTTTAAAATTGCTGAGAGTTCTCAGGAAAGGCACTGGAAATGCTTCTCTTAAGTAAAATTTTGTTACCGACACTTGGAAAACTGTATGCTAAATCTAGAAAACTGTATGCTAAATCTAGGAAAAGTGCAGAGAGCAGACTGGACTAAAAAATTGTGAAGGCGAGCAGTCCTGCTAAATGTACTGAAGGAATGAAACTTCTTTCAGATATCTTCCAGTCGGTTCTGACTCACGGCGACTTCATGTGTTGCAGAGTAAAACTGGGCTCCATAGGGATTTTGGAAGCAGAGCACCAGGCCTTTCTTTTGTGGTACCTTCGGGTGGGCTTGAACTGCCAACCTTTGGTTAGTAGCTGCGAGCTTAACCGTTTGTGACACCCAGGGACTCCTGGAGAAACGAATAAGTACACAAAAATATCACTTTGCTTCCTTACTGTAAACTTAGGAAACTGTCTATAGATCCTTTGAAGTAGGGTACAAGATTTTAAAAGAACATGATTATTTCACCCCTTCAAAAAAAAGTTTGTATACTTAATTAGTGAAAGATTTGTAATAAGTACTCAGGGAAATGGAGGGGTTTGACAGCCACAGTTTTGCAGTGAGCTAGTGAGGACAGTGATCACAGCCTGACTGAGAAGGATCATTTTGATCCTGAGGTTCCAGAACCAAACAGACATTCAGTGGTTAGAATCACTTTGTGGTATTTTTCCACTTATTTTATGCAGGTTGTTCTTAAAGGAGTTGTATAAGAGAACTTGGAACCTGGGAAACACATGGAGATCGCAGGGTACTAAAGGGCAGGAAGAGTGGCCTTGAAACATGAATTTCATACTTCTTTTGTTTGGGACTGCCTGTCTGGGGAGGGAAGCCTATTTCGGGTGAAGGTTTTTATTCTGCCCTACAAACATCATTCGTTTTTTTTTTTTACAAAACATTTGCTAACTTAACATTTTTACATGTACAATTTAGTGACGTCAGTTGCATTAACCATGTTGTGCAACCATCACCAATATCTGTTGCCAAATTTCCATTACCGTAAACGAGGACTCAGTGCTTCCTGAAGAATGACTCCTACTTTCTCCCTCTTTCCCACCCCTGGTAACCACTAATAAACTTTGATCTCTATACATTTGCCTATTCTAGCTCTTTCATATGAGTGAGATTATACAATATTTGTTCTTTTGTGATTGACTGACTTCACTCAGCATAATGCTCTCAAGGTTCCTCCATGTTGTAGCATGTATCAATACTTCATTTCTCTCTATGGCTGAGTAACATTCCGCTGTATGTATATACGTACCACATTTTCTTTTTTATCCATTTGTCTGTTGATGAACATTTAGGTTGTTTCTAGGAACACTATTCTTATTTAGGGACTTTTGGGGTACATGTGTGAATAGGAGGAATAGGGGTGGCGGGAAAGTTGTTAAGAACAGAGTCAGGATTTTGTAGGTTGGCCACCAAGGATGAAGTCTGGTTCCTGGGAATGGAGAATTCGCCAAGGTAATTCATTTCTCCAGAAATGCTCCTCCACCATCCCCAGATGATCTGGGGTGATTTGGAAGTAGAGTCAGTGCCTCATGCTAGTGCACGGTATAGCTATGAGGGTCAAAGCCAGCCTATGCACAGCCCTCGAGCTATGCATGGCTTTTGCATTTTTCAAATGGTTGGAAAACAAAGGAAGAATAATATTTTGTGACACATGCAGCTCAAATTTCAGTGTCCATAAATAGTTTTATTGGAATACAGTCACACTCATTCCTTTCTGTTTTGTCTGTGGCTGCTTTCTTGCTACAGTGGCAGAGTTGAGTAGTTGTGACAGACTGTGTGGCCCACAAGGCCTGAAATACGTATTTTCTGGCCCTCTACAGAGGAAGTCTGCTGCCCCCTGGGCTCGTGGGATGCTGATGTAGGTGGCTTAATTGGGGGAGGAAATAGAGCCTTAGCAGCAGGACTTTATGGAAGCATGAAACTCAAGATGTAAACACCAGTTCTTGAGCTGATCTGGAGTCTTCTGGCTGGGGCAGCTGAGGGCTCAGATAGTGACACTGTTCTCTATGCGGCTGGGCTTCAGGTATTCATAGGGCAGGTCAAGTTGCTCATTCCGGGCTGTAATCTCCTTTTCCAGGTTTTCCAAATCTGTTTGGAATTGTTTTAGCACAGCCTTGGCTTTGGGGCTTGAGAAATACTTTTCTTTGTGATGTCCCAGAGGCACCTGAGACAAGAACAAAGGAGCAGTCAGCTCCCAGACCCAAGGCAGATGAGCTCAGAGCCCAGCCCCTCACTCTAATGGTTCCCTTCCAACATTTCCCCCTACGCAGAGTCCCCTCTCACCATGTCTGGCTGCTTCCGACCCAGATGCCACGTGATGGTCATTTGAAGACAGGCCTGCCGGACATCAGGTAGTGACCCCATCACCGTGGCCATTGTTACATCTTCCTTGGTGGTGGGTGGGGGCATCCGCATTGTGCATGGGGCATTAGGGACCCAGGCATACCAGTCCAGCTGGGGGAAGAAACTGCAGCCCTCAGAACGCTGGTGCTTAGGGTCCTAACCCTCACCTGTCTGCCTTGGGCATCCCAAGGTCCAGACACTTGCCCTCAGGGTCCTGGGCTTTTGGCTGTCCCTACCTGGCCCTGGTTGATGGCTGCATGCTGGGCAGTGCAGGTGAAGACACACATGGTTAGGAAATGGCAGAGTTGAGCCTGGGACTGAAAGGAAACAGGGAAACCTGGCCAAGAAAGAACAAGATTTAGAGGCTCCAGCATGAAAGGAAAGAAAGGCTGATGTCTTGGGATGGCCGTATTATATAATAGATGGGTGTTGGCTCATTTCTTAAAACACATTTGCATCAGACATGGATTTCAGTCCTAGCTCAAGCATTTATAGCTTGGGTTAAAAACTCAGTGCCATCAAGTCAATTCCAATTCATGGCAGCCCCACGTGTGTCAGAGTAGAACTGCACTCCACAGGGTTTTCCTATAGCTCGGGTTACCTTAGGCTAATTGTTTAATCTCTCTGAACTTCAATTTCTTCACCTGTAAAATCTGGACCATCCTACTTTATAAATGAGGAGTTCTTGTGGTGCAAACAAGTGCTTGGCTGCTAACTGAAAGGTTGGCTGTTCACGCCCCTCCAGCGGCTTCAGGGAGGAGAGACCTGGTGATCTGCTTTCGTAAAGATTACCTCCAAGAAAACCCTATGGGGCATTTCTGCCCTTTCAAATGGGGTCACTAGGAGTTGGAATTGACTGGATGGTACCCAACAACGACCTCATAAATGAGATAATGTATCGATTACCTGGCATGTAGTAAGTGCTCAATAAATAAAAATTGCTGTTTTCATGGGAAGATTTGGGGATGAAAAGGTCTGAGTGATCAAATGTCCCCTGCCCCAAAAAATGATAAAGAATTTAGGGATGCTTCCTCCTGTTCCCAGAGAGGGGATTGTAAGTGTCTAAGTTATAAGGTGGGTTAAGAAAAGTCATGGGTTTCTAGTGGCACATCTAGGAGGGGCTTCCCAGATGGTTACCCCAGGCCACTCATTTTACAGTGAAGGTGGGGCTCAGAGACCCCATAATCCCATCAGTTAAGTAGAACAAATACAATTATTCCCATTTTATAGAGAAGAAAATTAAAGGCCAGAGAGATTAAACTGCTTGTCAGGATTGTATAGTTGGCAAAAGGCAGAGGCTGATCTTGAACTCGGGTTCCTGACTGCAGATTCCATGCTGTTTTTAATTGTAGCAAGCTTCCTCTAAAAAGGATGCTGGGAAAATTAGGCAAAGGTGAACTATGACAACGAGGGAGAGTAAGGGGAGAGGATAGTGAGAGACAATTAGTGGAAGTTAAAATGAACTCGAGAATGTTTATTGTAAATTTCCAAATGTAAATATTGTTTGGGGAAAAGATGGCCAAGGGAAGGGAGTAGAATCTTTTGGGGCATGTGGTGCCTGAGGGATAGTACTGAGAAGTGCTAAAGAAAGTTTGGTCCTGCAATGGTAGGGGGTGGTGGAGCCCCAGATCCCCCAGGGCACAGGTGTTGGTTTCTTGCTTTCAGCATTCCCAGGGCCTGGCCATAACAGCTGCCCTGTAAATGCTTGCTGTGCAGCCCTGGTGGTGCAGTGGTTAAGAGCTACGCTGCTGACCAAAAGGTTGGCAGTTCGAATCCACCAGCTGCTCCTTGGAAACCCTATGGGGGCAGTTCTACTCTGTCCGATAGGGTTGCTATGAGTCGGAATCCACTCAGCGGCAGTGGGTTTGGTTTTGGTCGCACGGAGGCAGAGTATGCAATTCAAGGTGTTGGTCAGAAGTACAAAGGGGCAGGGGCTGCGGGATGATTCAGAGCGCTCCAGGCTAGCTCACGGGTGCTAGAGGAGTATGAACCTGGGATGAGCTCAAGAGAGGCTGCTTCTTCCTCACTGATTACAATGAGGGAGGGAATAAAGATAGTGACTGGATCATAGTGGGGGTGGACTGGCTAAAGAAATGTGAGCCCTGGGGTCTAGGAGCTAAGTTCAGGTGTCAGCCAAAGCGTAAACAGTATTGCATTTGCATTTAGAAATGACCTTGTACTTTGGTAAGTGTGGGCCACCTGTGTGTGCTGGACAGTAGCAAGCAGGAGGAAAAGAGAGGGAGAACCAGAGTGGGACATTATGGACTTCACTGGGAACATCTCCCCATTTATATCCTTAGGTAGCGAGGTAGGGAACCACGAAGAGATCTACAGGGGCTGGACAGAAACGGTTCGCTGTGATTCTGGCCTGGTTGGTCCCCACGCTGTGACAAGTTAGGGGCATCTGTGACTGCAGCTGGGGGATGGGAATAGGGGTTGACAGCCAGGGTATCTGGGAGGACAATTGTTGGGTATCTAGAAGTGTCCTCCACTGGGACAGTCTGTTGGGCGTGAATGGGATTTAGAGGCTTTGGTGTGGAGGGAGGGGTGTGCTGAGGGGTTGGGGTCTTGTCCCCAGAAGGGCAGGGCTGAGAGGAGCTCCTGTCTCTGGGGAGGATAGTACCTCGGTCCTGGGCCTGGCACAGTCCCACCTCAGTGATCTCCCGGCACCAGGCCTGCAGCTCAGGGTCCCCTCTCACGACGTCATCCCTTTGGTAGAAGAGGTGGACGATCCCCTCCACGTACCTGCCAGGGACAGGGAGGTGAGCTCTTTGAGAGTACGAGGCTCTGACCTCTCCTCTTTTCTGTGGCCTCTGCCCAGCCGCCCCTCACTGCATCTTGGAACAGATCCTGCCAGACTTGCCTTTTGGGACATTGCCCAGCCCTTGCTACTCACTACTGTAGAGAGGTCAGGGAAGTGGGTCATTAGTTTCTGGAATTCCCTGCATATGGTCTTCCTAACAAAAACCCTGATCCCTGCAGATCCCAGAGTCTCCCCACCCACAGCTTTCCCCACTGGGGCTCTCTCCCCTATGCCAGTCTCTTCCTTTTCAGACCCTCCCCACCGTCTCCTCACTCTTCTTCATCCTTCCGTAGGCTTTATCTTTGTGCTAGTCCTGGTTAGACCATCTTCCTTTTTCTCCTTTTTTTTTTTTAGCTTTTTTTTTGCTTCATGCAGACCTCAAGCCAGAGCCTCTCACCACTCACCCCCACCTCCCTCCATGTCTCAGCTCCCGCTCTCACCTACCGGGCAATGATCTCCCAGAGCCTTAAAGCATCATGGGCATAGAGAGCACATGGGAGTCCCAGCAGGCGCCTGTCAGCCAGGTCATCAGGAACACAGAGGGAGCAGTAGGTCAGCTGTGCCCCTGCTCGATGGAGCAAGACCACATGGCCCCCTCCTCCTGTGCTCATAGCCTAGAGCAAGAGAGTTGAGAGGTCTTGAGGGACAAAGCAGGTCTCAGAGTCATGGAATACCATATAAAGGGTTCAGCTGTTGGGTTTTCAGATTTAAAGTCAGGGGTATAAAAGGGGCAGGGCATTTATACATCACTGGTCTGGGACCCTGAAGGTAGCAGGAGGTCATAGAGAGAATTAGGAGGTCATAGAGGATTAGGTGGCCCCATATCCCATTCCTTCCTTACCTACCTTATCAAATATGCCTCCTTCTGAGATGAGTTGGGTCCGGGCCCGGGTGTTGATTTCCATGGTGTAGCGGATGTGGGGGACCAGGAGCTAGGGCGGAGTGGAGTGGAGGGGGTGGTTAACGGAGGCCATGCTTGGGCGCTTCTGTGTAGGAAGTGGGGCCCAGGTGGTGGCCTTCTCTCTCTAGATGCCTTCCTCCTTGTGGCTGCTTGGACCAACTGGTCTCCTGCTTCTCTGATCACCCACTCTCATGCTTTCTGAGGCCCCTGAGTCGGGCTCTGGAACCAGACTGACCATGGTTTGAGTCTGTGGTTCACCACTCTCTTTGAAACTTGGCCAAGATAATAAACCCTTAATTGGTGATCTTCTGTTCTGTCAAAGGGGAATAACAAGGTCTTTTACCTCAGGGGGCTGGAGTGATGCTTAGGTGAGTGATTATGAGGAGTGTTAGCACAGTCCCTGGCACACAGAAGTTCTCAAATAGTACTTGTTATCATTGCCTTTGTTAATTCCACCTTGAGTATAGGTGTCTGTTAAGAATCAGCCCCTTGACTGTTGATGTTTTTTGATACTTTCTCTGTTATTCACATCCTCAAAGCTTAAACTAGCCTCTCTGTTCATTTTCAAAGCAGACCTCTGGTCCTTTTACTCTTGGTGATTTTAGTTTTTTTGGGTGAAGGATGGAGAGGGTATCTTCAGCCAGAGTTAGGGGAGCCATATCGAGCTGCCTGCTTCAGTAGAGGAGTGTTGTCAGCCTGCCACAGCTCCAGTGAGGCTTTTCCTGAGCTAGTAAAAAAGGCCACCTGATCCTCATGTTCATCTCGTTTGTCTTGGACTATTTTGTCTTCATATTCCACCAGTTGGTATACAGGATTCATGCTATTTTAGTATTTATCTGATTTATTCAATCTATATGCTGAGCAAATAATCTGAGAAGCTGGACTATATGAAGAAGAACGTGGCATCAGGTTTGGAGGAAGACTCGTTAACCTGTGATATTCGGATGACACAACCTTGCTTGCTGCAAGTGAAGAGGACTTACTGATGAAGATCAAGGACTACAGCCTTTGGTATGGATTACACCTCAACATAAAGAAAACAAAAATCCTCACAACTGGACCAATAAGCAACATCATGATAAACGGAAAAAATATTGAAGTTGTCAAGGATTTCATTTTACTCAGATCCACAATCAATGCTCATGGAAGCAGTGGTCAAGAAATCAAATGATGCATTGCATTGGGCAGATCTGCTGTGAAAGATCTCTTTAAAGTATTGAAAAATAATGATGTCACTTTGAGGACTAAGATGTGCTTGACCCAAGCCACGGTATTTTCAGTCGCCTCGTATGCACGCAAAAGCTGGACAATGAATAAGGAAGACTGAAGAAGAATTCATGCATTTGGATTATGGTGTTGGTGAAGAATATTGATTATCACCATGGACTGCCAGAAAAATGAACAAATCTGTCTTGGAAGAAGTACAGCCAGAATGCTCCTTAGAAGCAAGGATAGCGAGACAAAGTGTCTCTACTTTGCACATGTTATCAGGAGGAACCAATCCCTATAGAAGGACATCATGCTTGGTAAAGTGGAGGATGAGCGAAAAAGAGGAGGACCCTTAACAAGACGGACTGACACAGTGGCTGCAACAATGGGCTCAAACATGCCTACTATTGTGAGGATGGTGCAGGACTGGGCAACGTTTCATTCTGTTATATGTGGGGTTGCTATGAGTTGCAACTGACTTGATGGTATCTAACAACAACAACATCTGACTTGTTGATCCTGGACACAGGGAAAGACCCAAGTGATACCCCTGGTGCCAAGATCAAAGCAGCTCACCTTGGTCTGAAACTTCAGAAAGTTCATGGAAAGATGCTGAGTGTCCTAGAAAGCCCAGAGTCCACACGAGGAGAAAAGATACCCAACGACAAACAACTCCTCCCCCTCCTTGCCAGAATTGTTTTTTGTAGCATTTAGTCTGTGTCACATCATTTGATTATGTCATTTAGTCCTTTAACAACCCATGATAGAGATCCTTTTATCCCTGTTTAGAGTGAAGACACTGAAGCACACATCTGGTAAGTACTGACCCAGGATTCAGACCCTGGCAGTCAGAATCCACAGCCTGCACAGGTAACCTGATGACATGTGCAGCCTTAGCCCTCTTGTGTGTCCTAATAGAGACACATGGGGAGGGGCTGAACTAATAATGGGAGGCTCAGGTGTGAAGAGTGGCTTAACCTATTCAGGGCAAAAGATGGCAATGCAGGAGACAGCATGAGATCGATAAATCCAAGACTATTCATCAGAGTGGTCTTCATCTTGTCTGTGTTATCCCAGAATCCAAAGAGGCCACATCTACTCTTGGCCAGGTTTGAGGGTAGAGGTGGAAGCCCCAGCAGAAACGCATTCAGTTGTTATGCCTGCCAAGTACTCAACTTGCGGTCTTGCCAACACTTCAAACTCGGTGTCTAAAACTGAGCACTTCATCTTTGACCCCAAACTTATGACTTCTCCTGTTACTGCTTTTGACAGTTTCCCTGGTTCAGAAACTTTTGAAAACATTTTTTAAACTATCACAAGTCTTATTTTGTTGCCTTCTGCTTGACAAATGGATACTGGACTTACTGTTTTTTAAAATTATAGTATAGGCTGGTAAAAGACACCCAGCTCCTGGGTGTTGCAGAAGCACTGATCTTTCTCATTTCAGTCTTACACCCAGGTCTGTTGCAGCTGCTCTTTCTCCCATCACCAAGTCCTTGATTTTTTCCCTTCCATTCCCATCACCACCATGCTAATGCATGTCTTTATCCATCTCTCTCTTAGGCACATGTAAGTAGCCCTACTGGGCTACTCTCCTTGCTTTATGATCTGTTTCTGTTTAGCAGAATCTTTAGTTGGGTTGATACTGATATTTCTCCATCTATACTATAGTGTTGATAGGCTGTCTCTATTGATTTTAAACTC
This sequence comes from Trichechus manatus latirostris, assembly GCF_000243295.1. Classification (NCBI taxonomy): domain Eukaryota; kingdom Metazoa; phylum Chordata; class Mammalia; order Sirenia; family Trichechidae; genus Trichechus; species Trichechus manatus. Next base: position 12,593,300 of record NW_004443976.1, read on the forward strand.
TATTTCCAGATATTGTTCTCTGGTTGGTTCTTATGGATACCACTTGTCTTCCTAGCTAAATAGTAAGTCTCCTAAAGCAGGAATAAGGCTTTTGTTTTACTAGCTATATTCCTGCTATACTCCAAGCCAATTTCTAGATTGTTAGATTTCTGAGAGGAGCCCTGGTGGTGCAGTGGTTAAGCACTCAGCTGCTAACCAAAATGTTGGCAGTTCAAACCCACCAGCCGCTCCATGGGAAAAAGATGTGGCGGTCTGCTCTCATAAAGATTACAGCCTAGAAGAGCTTATGGGGCAGTTCTGCTTTGTCCTGTAGGGTCTCTGTGAGTCGTAATCAACTCGACGGCACACAGCAACAGATTCTGAGAATTTCAGAGGCCTGCCTTATAATATGTCCTGAAGAAACATTAAGTGACTTGACTTAATAAAAATACAAAAGTCAAGATACTGTTACATCCTTCCCTCTCTTCACCCCTTCTTCATTTGCAGATTGTTATAAAGATTTTTTGTTGTTGCTATATCATTTCGTATTAGGCTGTTTCCCTTCTCTGGGGTCTAAGAGAGATGGGACCGGGAGGGTTGAGCCTGTACCTTGAAGAGAGGATGCAGTTCTGAGAGGCACCTCATGGTGGCAACAGCGATGACCTCAGCCACCAGATGAGTGTTCAGCAAATGATATTGGAGCTGGTGCAGTTGGAAGTCTGAATTTCGGACCCAGGACTTTGCCAGGAGCCAAGCAAGTGGAGGATCTGAGGGTAGGAAGAGTGGTGGGGTGGAGGAGCTGGAGTTGGGAGGCTGGAGCTGGGGAAAGAGAATTAAGCATTTATTGAACTTCCAGTATACATACGACACTATGCTTAGCATTCTGGAGGAAACAGATGACTAAAATAAGATTATTGCCTTCCAGGAGGTTGTAATCTAACATGAGGAATGAAAACCCTTCCACCCTGCCTCTAACTAGCTGTGGGGCTGTGTGAGTGCCATGTTGGTCAGCCTGGATGGAGGAGAGACTGGAATCAGGGACCAGTAAGGGAGGCCTAACAGTGGTTTGGAAGAAATGTGATGGGGGTCTGCATTAGGATGGTGGAATGGGAAGGAGAAGCTGGATTGTGAGATAATTGACAGAACTTGTCAGCTGGCTGGTTGGTGGAAACGGAAAAGATACTGAAGAGAGAATGGGTGTCCAGTGTCAGAGGCCTCTGAAAGATTGAATGGTGATTCTCAAAGCATGGCCCTGAAATAGCAGCATTAGTGTCACTTTAGAACTTGTTAGAAATGCAAGTTCTCAGTCCCCATCTGTCATGGATTGAAATTGTATCCCCCAAAAATAATCTGTCAACTTGGCTAGGTCATGATTCCCAGTATTGTATGATTGTCTACCATCTTGTCATCTGATGTGATTTCCCTATGCATTGTAAATCCTGTCACTGTGATGTAATAAGATGGATTAGTGGCAGTTACATTGATGAAGTGTACAAGATTAGATAGTATCTTAAGCCAGTCTCTTTTGAGATATAAGAGAGAGAAGCGAGCAGAGCGACAGGGGGACCTCATGCCACCAAGAAAGCAGTGCCGGGAGCAGAGCACGTCTTTTGGACCTGAGGTGCCTGCGCTGAGATCTCCCAGACCAAGGGAAGACTGATGACAAGGACTTTCCTCCAGAGCCAACAGAGAGAGAAAGCTTCCCCCTGGAGCCGGCACCCTGAATTCGGACTTCTAGCCTACTGGACTGTGAGAGAATAAACTTCTCTTTGTTAAAGCCATTCACTATGGTATTTCTGTTATAGCAGCACTAGATGACTAAGACACCATCCTAGTCCTACTGCATCAGAGTCCGGGGGTGGAGTCTGGCAACCTGTGTTTCAACAAGCCCTTCAGGTGATTGTGATGCACACTAAAGTTTGAGAACCACTGGGCTACAGGATAACTCCAAAAGACCACAAAGACTGTTGAACAAGTAATTCCAGTTAAGTGAGTAAAGGAAGACCAGGCTGCAAGCAAACACAGAGTGACGTGAAGATAGGTGTTGCTGAGTGAGGTTGGGATTTGGGAGCCAAGAGCCAGGGGTCTGGGTTCCTGGGGTGGAAGGTGATGGGGACAGAGAAGTGTTGGGAGGGGGATGCCCAGGGGCTCACCTGGATGACCATGGGTAGCAGCTTCCCATTGGGTTCCATCTTCAGCATGACGAGGGGAGCAGCCAGATACTGCTTCTCGCCTTGGATCACATTGGCTGGAATCCCATCCAGCAGGATAAAGTCAGCCTCGAACAGGGAACCGTTCTGGGGAAAGGAGGAAGTATCCATAATTAGAATTCAAAGTCTACCCCCAGAGAACAAGACAAAGGGCAAGACATTTAAAGGTATTGAGTGTAGCTTCTCGCTATCATTCTGTATCAGTACCAGAATCCTACTGGCAGAACCAGATCATTAGGTCCAATTCTTTCATTTTAAAGTGAAGAAACAAGCCTAGTGAGGGGAAATGTCTTGCTGATATGTGGTTGCTGATATGAATTTAGGACCATGGGAGGTATTTCCTAAGCACCCCCCCTTGTCAAGATGGCCAGGCCCCTTTCCCCATCATCTCCCAATCTCTTATTGCCTGCTACCTGTGTTTGGTCCCACCAGCCCAGCAAGTCCTCCTTTACTCCTTGCCCTTACCTCCCCCGATCTGTCAAGGAATTGAGGGAGGTTCCCCTAACTGCCACCAAACACAGCACACACATGTATATGCACATACACACATCTGCCTCGGCTTGTCCTCTTCATGTCCAGTTCATCTCTTGGAAACCCAGCTCTTCTCCAGAAAAGCTCCCGATTGTCCCCACCTGACAGCACACTTGCCCACCTTCTCCTTGCCCATGGACACTGGTGTCTAAGCACTGATATCCAGCCAGGAATGTTGTCTCTACTAATATTTCTGGCCCCATCCATGCCCTTAGGATCCATCCTACGTCCTTCATGCTGGGAGCTCCTCATAGGTTTTTCTCTACATACTTTAACATCTCTAGATTTTTTAAGAGGTGCAGGACTCTGCACCAAGGGCAGTGGGTTCCTGCAGCCTCCCTTCCACTGCATTCATCTTTGGTTTCTCCTCTTCACCAGTTCTCCTTACCACATTGTCAAGGAGAGAAAAACGGAGGGTGGGAGGAGGTACCTGGAGTTCTTTTTCCAACTGGGCCCGAAGCTCCTCTGTCCCCGAGGGCAGCACTAGCCGGGAGGGCAGAGATGTGGAACGTCTCAACAGCATGGGGTTGGCGCCATTGAGGAACTGGTAGCCAAAAAGCTCATCGTCCTGCCAGCACTGGTGAACCTTTTCTGGGGGGTGGGGAGGAGGATATTGACCACAGCCTAGATGTCTCTCCTCCAGGGATCCAGGCATATGACCACCCCTATTCAGCCCCTGTCTTTACATTCTTGAGGCCTCTGTGAGATGACCAGGCATGATAGTTCTCATTTGGCAGGGAGTTATGGGGGTTGGGAGGGAGGGATACGGAGTATGGTGGATGGATGGGTCATCAAAAGGGGCCATTAGGGGGTTATGGAGACCTGGGGAATCACTGACCAGCCAGCACACTCTTTTGGCTGCAGAAGATCTGATTGAAATTCTCCAGGTGGTTCCAGGAGCTCAGGAGGGTATAAACACGCTTGTGGGTGAACTCCAGAATCCTAAGACAGGTATCCAAGCATGAACCCATCATCTGATCCCTCAGCCCCTCACCACATACCACCCCATTCTTGGATCTTCCAGCCCTCACTCCACCCTGACCTTTTCCTTACCCTGCCTTTAGTGTCAATTCAAAGTCCAGCCTCTTCTCCTCGTGGAATCTCTCATTTGGAGGTAGCTCATCCTTAGAGTTTGCAGCTATTGTCAGGGGTAATCCTTCCTTCCAGGTGGCCCAGCTAGGAATTGGGGTTAAGGGTTCAGGGAAGGGGTAGGGTCAGTGATGGGCGCAAGGTTGGGGACGGGATAGGCCAGTTGGGAGGCCTGTGGGTGGGTGGTTACCGGTAGATCTGCTGTCTTTCTTTCAGTTCCTTCTCTCGATGCCTCTGGAACACGTCCAAGGGGTTGTCTCCCGCCAGGCAGGCTGGGCAGGCATTAAGAGGATTCACCACACTGCTTGGTCTGGTCTTGTGCTATCCCCTGCTGTCATTTCCCATGTTTACTGTCAGCTCTGTTGCTTTTAACTCTGCCTTTGCTTCACTTGATTGATCCCCAGACATGTTAATCCCATCTTGCACTCCTGTTTGCCTTGCACTCCGGTTTCACCTATCTCAGCTCTTGCCTTGAGACAGAAATTCTATGTTTGACACCCTTTCTTGTCCCGTAATTCATCTTCCCCTTGCCCGACGCTATTTCATCAATCTCTATGATTGGATAAATCACCTTAATTAGGGTGATAAAATCTTAACCACCCACATGCCCATACCTATCTTTGATTACATATTACTTTGGTTAATTTCACATGTCCTGGCCTCACTTGTCCACACCTTCACCTGTCTTTACCTGATTTCACCTTTCCTGGATTTACCATGGCAGTCTCTATTTAGTGACCTGCTCCTATTCTCATCTGTTCTTCTGCTCACTTGTCTCTGAAAGACACATACTTCATGTTCCCATCCTTACCTCCACTTGCCCTCAATTCTCTATTCATCTCTCTTCCCTGTTTCCCACGGTAACAAATTCCATAGTTTCCATCTTCCTTCATCCCCACCCCCTGCCAACATGCTCTCTTGTCCCTACAGTTGTCTTCCGTGGCCTTCCAGCCTTACCAGCTCTCCAGTCAGAGCTTATCTCCCTTAGCTGTCTCCTGCTTACCCCTCACTCATCACTCCTATTCCATGTGTTAACCTCACCTGTCCCTGCCCTAACTCTCTCTGAGTCCCACAGACATCACCTTTATACTTTTACTCTGGCTCTTCTGTTCGTCATCATCTCTGCCACTGATTCCCTGTCCTCACCTTCTTGAAGACAGAATCTCCAGATCACTTACTTCCTGGCCGCAGCGTCACCAGCTGCGCCTTGTATCCCCATGTGAACAATTTATTTTCCCATTTGCTCTTTAGCATCCCGGATTTCCCACAGTTAATCTGCCTCTGCCTACCCCTTCTCTAGACCCCTCCGACCTTCCTTAGCCTATCCTGACCCCTCCAGAAGTCTTCGAGGCCCTGCACCCCCTTCCCGACCCTGCCCCCTCACCGGTGCCCTCGGGCAGGCTCAAGATGCCCTGTCCCCGCACCCAGCGATAGCACGGGAAGGCCGCCTCTGCGCAGGCCCCGGGGCCCTGCACGGTGATGCGGTCGCAAAACCACGCGTCGTCCACCAAGGAGTGGTGTTTGCGCAACTTCACGAACTGCAGTGGCCCCAAGTCGTTGGGGACGTCTTGCTCAAACTCCTCCTGTGGGGTCAGAACCGGCGAGACTTAGTGGCGGAGACCGCAGAGAGGCGTTTTGTTGGAGGAGCAGCTGCTTAGTTTAGCAAGACCTTCAAAGACATCATCACCCCATTCTCTGCTTAGGACAACCTGCACCGTGGGTCTTAGACGCGCATTTCATCGGGAAGACGAGAGAGGCATTGCGTGGCCCGCGGTTCGGTTCGTGTCTCTAATCATGTTTAAGCATCCTCACTCACATGAGAACCTTCAACTGAGCTCCCTCCCTGCTTTCGGGAGGAGTGTCACGTCTGACCACTAATGGCACATTTGTACTGGCTCTGGGGTCACTTGGAGGCAGGAGTAGGGAGAAGGGGCCTGAGCCCCAGTCTGGATCCCGGGATCCTGACCCTTTCTCTGCCCCGCCTTCGGCGCCGGCGCCCCTACTGCCTGGAAGACCCAGCCGCACCTGTCGCCTCATCTTGTCCTCGGCCTCCCGCGTCCTGACCCTGCCTCCCGCTCGAACCCCGCGTGGCCGGCCCGGCTCCGCCGCTGACCTCGCCCCGCATGGGCCGCAGCTGCAGCTCCAGCTCCGCCATCCCTCGCGCCCCGACCAGCCACATCTGTATGCTGTTGTGCGACCCGGAGAACAGCCAGGCCCCGGTGGCCACGCGGATGCGGTAGCGGCCCATGGTGCCCCAGACAGCGCAGGCGAGCGGGAGCTCGGTCCGGCGCTGCACTCCCGACCGCTGCCCAGAACCACTCGCTGCGGTGTCCAGGCGCCTCGAGGCCAGTTCCGGACCTTAAAGAGATGGATCTGCGTCCCCGCCCATCGCGCAACAGGAAGGCGCTGCCATGTCCCCGCCCTAGACTAGCCCGAACCTGCACTTCGTGAAGCAGGGCTGTGGGGAAGGGCTGTGCTTCCCCTTCGGAGCTCAGCTGCAGGAACATAAAGGGAACCTGGCCACGGTGAGGCCAAAGGGTGGGTATGGCGGGGCCTCCCTGAACCCCTTGCCCTATCCCAGGAGGCCTGGGTGCAGGAGCCTCGAGGCTGGAGGGAGCAAGGGTGAGAGCAATTCCCCAAGTTTCCAGACATTTTGGGGAGCTAGGGGGAAAAGTGTGTGGGGGCGGGGGGAGGGGCGGGGCAGGGGGGTGGCTGCGTCTTAGGTAAAATGGCGAAAGCCTCAGGTTTTCTCGGCTGGGACCTAGGGAGGGCAGTGGGCCCGGAGTGTGCTCAGCTGCTAGACTGGGACCCGGTACCGGCCCAGGTCCTTCAGTTCCTGATCTATACCACCTTTGAGCACAATCTCTCAATAAATGACAAGGCTGCACAAATAAACACCGCTTCCGTGGAGTTGATTCTGGCTCTCAGTGACCCTATAGGACAGAATAGAACTGTCTATAAGGTTTCCAAGGCTGTAATCTTTACGGAAACAGACTGCCACATCTTTCTCCCCGAGAGCTGCTACCTTTCGGTTATCAGCCCTTTGCCTGATCACTGTATTACCAGGGCTCCTTTTCAGGCTGCCTAGAACCTGGAAAATAACAGCGCAAAGACTTTCCCTTTTCCCCACCCCCAACCCCATTCCACACATATGGCGTTAGGACCCCAGGTGAAGTCCCTGGGAGGCACAAATGTTAAGTGGAAGGTTTGTGGTTAGAATCCACCGAGAGGTGCCTTGGAAGAAAGGTCTGGTAATCTACTTCCAAAAAATCAGCCATTGAAAACTTTATCGGACACAGTTCTACTCTGACACGCATGAGATCATCATGAGTCAGAGTCAACTAGACTCGACTGGCACCTGGTTTTTAGGATGTCAGGTAGACCCAGACACCATGGACCGGACATCTTGAGAGGCCTAACTGAGGCAGGGCAGTGAAAGCCTCATTTTCTCCAGCCTCCATAGTGGGTGCAGAAAATGTTAGGGACCAGGACAGGTGTTAGGGTGCAGTATGGAGTCATTTAGGGACCCAGCATACAGTGGGCTATGACCATGAACTGAGGTGGATGTAGCTCCTTCCCCCTCGGTATGTTCCAGGTTCCTTTTCATTCTGGCCTCAGCTAACTAGCCCCGGTGCTTTCTTCCCAGCCGGAATTTCATTTAGTCCTACAAAAATTATATGTAAATAGTTGTATTGGGCATGAGGCTCTACTTCTTTCATCTTTCCTCTTATCCTTATCCCACTCTCCCCCTTACCCCCACCTAAGCTATTTTCTGGTCCCCCATGGATCTCAGGACAGGACACCAGGGAGCAGCAGTGGGACAGGTGCTGGTTAGGGACATCATAAACATTAGACAGTAGATTCAGGCTCTGGCTTATCACCCACACAGGTATCAGGTGAAGCCTCCTGCACAGGTCCCTAGCTGGGTCTTCTTGGTCCAGGGTGCTATAAGCATTTGGCTCAGAGAGGATGTGTCTGGTGACCTGGGTGAGGCCCCATACGCATTGCCATTGAGTTGCAATGGACATAGTGACCCTATAGGACAGAGTAGAACTGCCTCATAGGGTTTCCAAGGCTGTAATCTTTAGAGAAGCAGACTGCCACATCTTTTTCTGGCCAGACTTCCGGTTAGCAGTCAAACGCTTTAACCACTGCGCCACCATGGCTTCTTAAATATCTTCCCAGACCCTCAGAAAAGACTTGGAGCGTTGGTATTGGTGGGGATAAGTGAGAGGGGTTCTAGTCCTGCCTTCCAGCCTCCGAGCCCCCAGAAGTGTCTGATCCTTCCTCGGTGCCATTCCCCTTCTTATCTTCTAGGCCCACTCCTGCCGACATCCTCTGTGCTCAGAACTGGGTGTAGGCCACTTGCCAGCCCCCAGCTTTCTGGGGTCACCCTATTGGGTAATATCCACATAAAATGGCTCAAATTCCCGCCCCCTGTAATAGCAGGAGGGCCCCCTGGTGGCGCAGTGGTTAAAGCACTTGGCTACTAACCAAAAGGTTGGCAGTTTGAAACCACCAGCTGCTCTTTGGGAGAAGGATGTGGCAGTCTGCTTCCATAAAGATTATAGCCTTGGAAACCGTATGGGGGCAGTTCTACTCTGTTCTGTAGGGTCGCTATGAGTTGGAATCAACTCAATGGCAATGGTTGGGTTGGGTTGGGTTGGGTTGGGTTTGGTTTGGTAGTAGCAGGATCTGGCCTTTCCTCACACATCCTTCTTGGGTCACCTGTGCCTGGAAGAGTTTCCGCCATATCTACTTCCTGAATCATCCTGCTTCTCTGCTGTTTTGTGACTCCTTTTCTACCCACTCTAGTGTACTGCAAGGTCACATGCACAGGAGGAGTGAATAATTGGGAACAATAATCCCAGCGACTGCATATGCTAAATGAGGTAACGTGTAAAACGCTTAGAACAATGCCTGGCAAACAGTCCCTGGATGTATTAGCTGCTGTTATTCTGTGATTTACAGACTGGAAGCAATTTCCAATTGAATGTCAGCATCACTCTTGCTAGAAATCCCTCCACATTCCCCACCACATACTGTTTTTCCAAGTCCCTCCACAGGCTCCAGTCTCCCAGTCGGGCTCTTACCCTCCAGACCCTTCCTCCCACTTCTTTTGTAATTTTTCCGTTTTAAGAACATGCACTACCTTTTTGTTTTTCCGTGTGCCCCAGGAAGGAGCCAGGGCTTGATATTGCCGCGGCCCATCACAGTAGGGACGCTCATGGGTGCCGCACGTGCAGGTCAAAGCTGCAGCCTCTCCTCTTCCAAGCTCCCGTGACCCCACTTAGCAGAATGATTTATCAAAACTTCTCTCTCTAGGCCAGGTGGTGTGGGTGAGGGAGATGGACCTCACATTTCATAGCCTAAAAAGCTTGCCCAAGTGCTTTTCTAAACGCGAGAATATTTTATCCCCTTTTTTTCTCCTATGCCAATTTGGCTCAAACTACAGGAGGTTTTGAGGATAACTCACTTGTCCCTGCTACGTTAGTGTTCGGAGCCCTGGTGGTGCAGTGGTTGAGAGCTACAGCTGCTAACCAGAAAGGTCGGCCGTTCAAATCGACCAGGTGCTCCTTGGAAACCCTATGGGGCAGTTCTACTCTGTCCTACAGGGTTTCTATGAGTCGGAATCGACTCGACGGCAATGGGTATGTTAGTGTTTGGAGCCTGCATTTGGTACTGGGGTATATGTATTTGGACCTCTCCATTAAGGGCACCTCCACATTGGACATACAAACCTAACATTAGAAAGTATATAATTTTAAGTCATATAATCATATGAGCTGGTTTCAGAGTAGAAATTTATCACCTGTTTTTCCAGTTAGTAATTTGAGCACTCACCTGCCCCTATTAGCAGGAAGTCCAGCACTTCCTTTCCCAGTGCCGTCACTTGCTTCTGGCGCTGTCCCATGTAGCTGGGGAACCTTGTCCTGCACTATCCAGTGGGTCCTTTTCTAGTGCTGCAGGGATTCCTGCATAGGCCACAGCAGTGACACACACTTGGACTTCCACAGTGTTTTAGTTCACACAAGCTCAAGAAGGTCCCCAAAGCATGACTGTGGTGCTCAGATGGCTGGCCCAGGGGACCGTGCCAGGGCCATGTCCAGCCTCAGCCCCCTAAGCCTTTGGGCCTTGGGTGTTTAACGTGCTCATTAGACCAGACACCTACTTTCCTCACAGAGTGTTCCCTTTTGGGACCCTTGGTGTTCTCTCCTGCTGGTGAACCTCTGTTGGGACCTTCTCAATCTTTCAGAGAGAACTTAATTAATATTGAACAATGTCAAAAAGAATCAGAGTCTCAATCTCTTCTTCCAGGTAGTGTCTTGGGCCCTCTAGACAAATTTACCCCCTCCTCCTCATCTGCTGGCTAGGTGGCGCAAAAGTTTGAGCTCAACTACTAATCTGTTGTTAGGTGCCATCATGTTTATTTCAACTCATAGAGACCCCATGTGACAGAGTAGAACTGCCCCATAGGGTTTCCTGGGCTGTAATATTTACAGGAGCAGATCACGAGGTCTTTTTCCCATGGAGCAGCTGAGTGGGTTCGAACTGCCAACCTTTTGGTTAGCAGCTGAGTGCTTAACCATTGTGCCACCAAGGCTCCTTGACTGCAAACCTAAAGGTTGGCAACTCGAGCCTACCCAGTGGCACTGTGGAAGAAAGGGCAGGCAATCTGCTTCCATTAGGATTACAGCCAAGAAAACCCTATGGAGCAGTTCTATTCTGTAATACATGCGGTTGCCTTGAGTCAAAATCAACTTGCTGGTAACAGGTTTGGTTTTTTGCTTTTCCTCATCTGCATACCAAGGGAGTATTGGGGTAAGGAGTGGGGGATGGGAAGGATCAGGTGGGGAAGAGAGAGTCTTTGTGGGCTTCAAAAGGGTGTCCAAGAGAGGACACTCAGGGTTCAGTGAAGAGCGAAAGCTTTGCTTCCAGGTAGCTTTCTATGCCATTTAGAGAAAAAAAGCTGACAGATTCTTTCCCTTTCAGTATTTGTCTCCTTTTCCTCCCCGACCTTTGCTGCCCCAACCCTGGCAAGTATCCTCAAGTGAAGGTCAAAGGCTCAACTTTCTGTAGGTTCATAGAGTCATGTGCGAACATGCATATACTTACAAAGGTGTTTGGTTTTGGTTGTTTAAAAAATCTGTGCCCCATTGTTATGGGTTGAATTATATCCCCCCAAAATATGTGTTGTAAATCCTAACCTCTATGCCTGTGGTAGGAGCCCTGGTGGCACAGTGGATAAGTGCTTGGCTGCTAACCAAAAGGTCAATGGTTCAAACCCACCAGCCACTCCATGGGAGAAAGATGTGGCAGTCTGCTTCCATAAAGATTTCCAGCCTTGGAAACCCTATGGGGCAGTTCTACTCTGTCTTGTAGGGTTGCTATGAGTTGGAATTGACTCACAGGCAACAGATTTATGCCTGTGGTTATAATCCCATTTGGGAATGGGCTGCCTTTCTTATGTTAATAAGGTAAGATTAGTGTAGGGTGTATCTTGAGCTAATCTTTTTTGAGATTTAAAAGAGATTAAGCAAGCGAGTAAGCAGAGATGGGAAAAGAGAGATGCCAGGCCTCATGAAGGCCACTCAGGAGCAGAAGCTCAAAGAGACAAGGACCTTCCTCCAGAGCTGACAGAGAAAGCCTTCCCCTAGAGCTGACAACCTGAATTCAGACTTCTAGAATCCTAAACTGTGAGAAAATAAATTTCTGTTTGTTAAAGCCACCCACTATGTGGTATTTCTGCTATAGCAGTACTAGATAACTAAGACACTGCGGTAAGATGGATCGATTTTATATGGCCTTTCTCACCATGGTCTTCTAACTCCCACCCAAGTGATTGGGTGAGACTAGGCAAATAAGGTAATTGTGGCCCACCGAGGGGATTGGTCAGTGTTGCCATCCCACTAGGCTTAAAATGAGCCATCCCAGAGATGGGAAGAGAGGACCTCACCACCACCAAGAAGAAGTACTGAAAGTGGAGCATGTCCTTTGTACCCAGGGTTCTCTGTGCCAAGAACCTCCTAAAGAGAGAGCTGTAACACCTGAGATGGTGAGAAGCAGCACCCAAGAAAAGGTGTCAGCAGAGGCTGCAGAACCGGGAGAGCTGCAGACCAGCAGGAGACATCACCGTGGGCTTCCTGACCTGTTGGGCAAGATAGCTGAGGGCCTTTGGGCAGGAAGCTTGCTGGTGGAGTGGGGTGTCTCTGGGCACTTATTGTTGGAGCAGACCCAAGGAGCGAGAGAGCTGAGGGCCTTTGCGCTGAAGCTTACTTGGTGGAGTGTGTATGTGTGGGGTGCTTCTGGGCACTTGTCGGCAGAGCTAAAAGAACTTTGTAACCCTTGCCTCAGCAGGGCAGAGGCCTGGCGGAGGGACTGAGGGCCAGAGAGAGGCCTGCCTGTGGGCATAGTTGAGAAGAGGCTGTCCTGATAGAAGAACTGTATCCTGCCTCATTTCCTGATCCTGAATTGTAACCTGTTACCTCCCTAATAAACCCCATAACTGTGAGTATTGTCTGTGAATTCTGTGTGACCATTGCAAGGAATTATCTAACCCAGCAGAGAGGTGGAGAGTGCCATGGGAGGGAAGCCTGGTGTCAGAACTGGTTAAAAGGTTGGCCAGACGAGGTATGTCTGACCTCCCCCTCATTGCAGTCAGCCTCGGGCTGTTGATCTTGATTTTCTTCCCTCCTTGTGAAGTTAGAGGAGGTCAGATGACGCCTCTGCCATGCCATTTTTATAGACATCTGCTATACACAATTGTCTGCAGCTTGCTTTTCTCACTTAAGAGATACAGCTCATGAAAATCTTTGAAGCTCAGTCATTACACATCGGGCTCATTCGTCTAAACACTTGCATGGCATTCTCTCCTACGACTAGCTGGCAGTGTATTCAGCCGTTCCTCTGTTGATGTTTTGTGATATATCATCAATGCTACAAAGGCTGTGGTTTTATTTGTATGGGTTAGAGTTCAAGACCAAGGGTGCAAAGAATGAAAAACCACTAGAGCTAAACAAACAAATACACACACAAACAAAATAAAAACAAACAGCAAAGCTGATTCTCTTTACTTGTCAGACAGAAGGAATACACCAGAGAAGACATTGACTGAGTAGTTCGTGGAAGTGGTTAAGTCAGGGATTTTTAACTGCTAGAAAGGGCGTGTTCATAATGTTTATGTTAATTAAAACTTAAAAACTTATACCCTGGAGAGGCTGGAATGAATCCACAGGTTTGTACACAGTTGTCTGAAAGAAGTCCCACTGTTCTTTAGTTAGGAGGGTCTTAAGTAGGTCCACTCAGGGTCTAGCATACCAGGGTTACTTAAAGTTCGTGGTCATTTAAAAGCTTCAGCTGGCCAGAAACAGTTGGGGTGAAGCACAGCATTCAGTTTTGATATCTTGAAGTCCCTGTGTGGTACAAAGATTAACACGCTTAGCTGCTAACTGAGAGGCTGGATGTGCGAGTCCACCCAGAGGCAGCTTGGAAGACAGCCTGGTGATCTAATTCCAAGAATCAGCCATTGAAAACCCTAGGGAGCCCAACTGTATGCTCACACACATGGGGTCACCATGAGTCGGAATCGACTTGAAGGCAACTGGTTTTAGGCAAGTGCTGCTAAAAGTTCTTTTATGTGGGATTGCTGGATGAAAGAGTGTGAGTGTAGGGGGACACAGAGTTCATTGTGATACTATGGAGAACAGGTTCAGTAGGGAGATGGAGGCTGAATGCAGATTGGCGTGTAGCATGCCTTTCAAGAAACAAGGCTTTGAAGGGAACAGCAAGAGAGCCGTAGCTGGAGATGGGGGACCAGCAGAGCCACTGAGAGGGAGAGGTTGAGATGCAGGAGAAAGAGAGTGTAAAGGATAAGGGGAAAGCCCCGAGGGAGGAGACGAAATCCCTAGAATGTACGGATGAACTAGTCTTAGGCATTTTCAGAGGGGACTGGGCAACAGCATCTTCGATATTACAATAGTTTGCGGCCCTACAAAGGCCACAATATATAAACAGATATATGATGTATCTGTGGTATGAAAATTTCATGGGGTCAGGGTGGGGAGTGATTAGGAAAAGAATGTCTTAAAAGGCTCCATTAACAAAACAAAACAAAAACCAGTTGCCTTTGAATCTGTTCCCACTCGTGGCAACCCTGTGTTTCATGGCTGTGACCTTTCAGAAGTAGATCACCAGGCTTTTCTTTTGAGACGCCTATGGGTGGGTTCAAACCATCAACCTTTCAGTTAGTACTCAAGTGCTTAACGATTTGCACCACTCAATGACTCCTTAAAAAAAACAAACAAAAATATCTGTTGTGGTCAAGTAGATTCCGACCCATAGCGACCCTATAGGACAGAGTAGAACTGCCCCATAGGGTTTCCAAGGAGCGGCTGGTGGATTTGAACCGGTGACTTTTTGGTTAGCAGTCATATCAATTAACCACTGCACCCCGTTGCTCCATACGGGGAGAATAATGGAAAAAAATGATGAGAAACTCTGCCTTAGAAGGTGAGACAACTCTTACTTTGTAACAAGAGAAAAAGGAGAAAGAATGAGCATGGCAGCAGGTAAACTTTAAAATGAGGGGTGGGGAAACATCCCATTTGGTGACTTGTAGGTTCTCTGTGAAGTGGCTGGGAAGGACCTGGCTTTTAGGGGTGAAGCCCGTATCAGAGAAATGAGAGAGAAAAAGTTTAAAATAGACTCTGAGAGAAATGAGAGGGTGCTGATTGAAAAATTATAACAGGAATGCTGGGCAAACTTGAGACCCTGCTTGAGGTTGGTGACCATGAATTTACCTGTTTGCTCAGGGGTGTGATTTCCCTAGCAGTACTGCCTGCTTCCACTACCCATCTGTCAGTTTGTTGTACTGTGGTGGCCTGTGTGTTGCTGTGATGCTGGAAGCTATGCCACCAGTATTTCAAATACCAGCAGGGTCATCCGTGCTGGACAGGTTTCAGCAGAGCTTCTAGACTAAGACAGACTAGAAAGAAAAGCCTGGCTTTCTACTTCTGAAAATTAGCCAATGAAAGCCTTACGGATTACAATAGAACATTGTCTGACCCACTTGCTTTGGACACATCATCAGGAGGGATCAATCACTCGGGGAGGACACTGTGTTTGGTGAAGTAGAGGGTCCTCGAGGGTGAGGGAGACACTTGGTAATATGGATTGGCGCAATAGCCGCAACAGTGGACTCGAATATGCCAGTGATCCTGAGGATAATGCAGCATTTCTTTCTGTTGTACATAAGGTCACTATGAATGGGAGTTGACTTGATGGCAGCTATCTATCAACTCACTGCTTGATTGCCGACACAGGACAAATGAAAGGTTGGAGTCATCTAGAACATCAAGAGGTGGAACAGGGATACTGAGGCTCTGCCTGGCGGAGACTGACTCAGGCTCCTCTCCTGTACTTATCTCCCTGACATCAGTGGTGGAACAGGTATGAAATTGGGCCCCTTTCTTATATGTTGCCAATTTGCGTTTTAAGCAAACGTGGTATCCAGATAAGCCTTCTAGACTCCCTTCCAACCAGACTGGCATCTCTAAACTACTAGGATTTACTTATTCTGGAACTGGCTGTACTCAGCATTCCTTTAAAGAAGTTGAGAGGTTAATCCTGGTCCCTCCCTCCAGCCCCTGCTGTTTGTCTATTCCTCAGGGACCCAACGTCCAACCCTCAGCCTGTCTTTTCGTGACTGAACTGGAAAGCCAGGCCCAGGGTATCTTGGGCTTCTCCCTCCATCTTGGAGAAACAAATATTACGAGACAAATGAGCTGTGGGGTCCACCATAGTCTGTAAGGAATACAGACATTCTTCCCAACCTCTGGGATCCCTGCTAACACCCCCTAACTACCCCAAGTTCTGTTTATCTTTCTCTTTGCTCTAATGTTTCCCTTCTAATTCTACATTCCTCAGATTTCTTTCTTTGTTTTTAAATCTTTTCCCATACAAGAATTTATACATACATTGTTATGTGACTCTAATTGCTCTCCCTACACTGTGACAGCGCACTCCTCCTTTCCACCCCTGATTCCCCATGTCCATTCAACCAGCTCCTAACCCTCTCTGCCTTCCCATCTCACCTCCGGACAGAAGCTGCCCATTTAGTCTCTTGTATCTGCTTGAGCTAAGAGGCACACTCCTCACGATTATCACTTTATGTCCCACAGTCCAGTCCAATCCCTGTCTGAAGAGTTGGCCTCGGAAATTGTTTTAGTTCTGGGCTGATAGCGAATCCAGGGGCTGTGCTTTCCAGGGTAATTTCAGTCGCAGTCAGACCATTAAGTCTGATCTTACTAGAATTTGAGTTTTGCACCACACCTTTCTCCTGCTCCATCTGGGACTCTCTGTTGTGTTCCCTGTCAGGGCGGTCATTGGTGGTAGCTGGGCACCATCTAGTTCTACTGGTCTTAGACTGATGAAGTCTCTGGTTTATGTGGCCCTTTCTGTCTCTTGGGCTAATACTTTCCGTGTGTCTTTGGTGTTCTTCATTCTCCTTTACTCCAGGTGGTTGGGACCAACTGATCCATCTTAGAAGGCTGCTTACAAGCTTTTAAGACCCCAGACACC
>NW_004443976.1:12617700-12619204 GCF_000243295.1 Trichechus manatus latirostris
CTAGAGCATGTAGGTGGGTGGGTTTTGCAGCCAGACTATGAGCAGCTAATGCCATTGGCTGTAAGGACTAGGGGGCACCTCTTATTCATGGGCCCCTATCGCAGGTGGCTAGGTGGCATGGGTGGAGCCACCAGTCCTCAGGCCCTTGATGTGGGTAGGTGAAGACCCTGCTTAATGGGCAGAACAGTGTCAAATGTCAAGAACCTGCCACTTCACAGTTGAAACAGTTGAGGTTAGACTTCCGGTATATACCCTGTTGTACTGAGGTAATGAGGGCCTACGCTGTTGAGATGGGCCCACACAAGTCTCTGCAGGTGGAAAGGCACTCAAAGTCTGTGGATCTCTTATGCTTGTGCGTAGGCAAAGGAGCTGTTCCTACCCTGGCTTAGGGGAGCCGGCAGTTTATTTTTCACGTTTGTTTATTTGTTCACTTTCCAAGGCAGGGAGAATGGCTCCGGGCATGTGATGGATCCTACTTCTGGCCCAGGGGACTGAAGCCGGTCCAAGACCCAGTGCAGAACACGGAGGGGGGAGGTAGATGGGAGAGAGGTTTTTCCCTAAGGGGGGTGTTTTTGATCCGTGTGGTAAGCCCTACACAATTATCTTTTGCCGACGAGGGCTGCTTCTCATTGGTTCTGGGTGGCCATGTAGATTCTCTGGCACTAGGTCTCTCCTAGCGCAAAATATGCCTCCCGAAGACCGCTGCTTGCCTGCCTCACCACTCACCCCTGGGCTGGTGAGGCCTTAAGGGCTCAGGCTCTCGCTGGGTCAGGTCTGGCAACTCCTCGCTGCTTCCCAATTGTCTCTTCCTCCCCCTGCCACTCAATCCGGTTCCTCAATTCTGCCTTTGATGTTCAGGGCTCCCGGATTGCCATACATAATCAATTCACTTGTATTTTTGGGTCTTTGCTGTTAAGAGGGTCCACCGGAAGCGTCTGACTACTCAGCCATCTTGGCCCCGCCTCCTCCTCAGATTTCTTGTTCATGCTGATTTCTAGATAATTTGCACACCTTGGCTTGTGCAGATGGTCTCTTTGCTCCACCCTGTGCCGAACCATATTTAAAAGCTGTTACTAATACAAAGCTGTTCCATGGAACAGACTTTTAGCAAAGGTTTGAAAGGGCAACAGCCAGGGCTGGGACTAGGGTGAGGTGAGTGAGGCACTGTCCTTTGGCACAAAACTGAAGGAAGCACCAAAAAATCTCAGTAATCAAGATAATATGTTAATGCAATATTTAAAAAAATCAAATATAATGCAAATAATCCATTATGAATAACATAGCAAAATTTTAAATAATGAGAAGATCAGTTGTAAGACTTAATATTAGCCATCTATATTCTTAAAATTTTTTGCAACCATTCCTACTAACCAGAAATTTCTCCCTGGCTGACTTGACCTACAATACCCCCATCCCCAACCTATAGGTGCTTTGTTGCAAAAGAATCTTATTTTATCTTCTTTCTGCTTATTCCCAAGCCCTCTCACCTCCCTTCCCCACCTTC
>NW_004443976.1:12619511-12636790 GCF_000243295.1 Trichechus manatus latirostris
TGGATCAGGATAGAGGTTTCTCCTGATTCATGTAGCCGCAGGGGCTGGCGAACCCAAGAGTGGCAGGTCAGAGAGCAGGGCTTTTGCTCACAGGCTATGAAAAGGTTGACAAATCCCAACATCGGCAGGCAAGACCACAAGGCTTCTCCTGATTCACATAGCTGCAGGGGCTGGTGAACCCAAGATCAGCAGGCCAGACAGCAGGAATCTTGCTCACAGGCTGTGAAGACTGATGAATTCCAAGGTCAACAGGTAAGCTGCTAGCTTAAGTCTCAAGAACCAGAGGTCAGATGAACAAGAGGCAGCTGCAGGATCCAGAACAAGCCAAAAACCTTGGCAAGGGGAGCAGGAAGGAAGTAGGCGGTGGAGGGCGGAGAGATGAAGTCTGAGGGGGCAGTGAGCCACCACAGGCCCCTCCCCCACCGGTAATATTCAGCAGATTCCATCATGGGGGTGATCACATACCAGATTTCAACAGGGAAATGATCACAACATTATACAGCTGCCAAAACACTGAGAATCATGGCCCAGCCAAGTTGATACACAATCTTAACCATCACAGGCCATCTGCTACTTTAGCAGCATAAATAAATGATTTTCCAAGATCAAATTCTCAGGCATCACTGTCTTTTCTACTAGTATCTGTAAATTGAAGACGGCAGAGATTGACTCTCTTAAGATTCACACACCCTCACCCCCATCCCCAAAGAACAATTGTGTGTGTGTTTGATGGAAGTAAGAAAATTTAATCATACAAAACTCTGAGAAGTTGATATTACTATCCCTGTTTTATAAATGAGGGCACTTAAGCTCAAAGACGGGCAGGTATGTCCTCAAAGTCACACAAGTAGGTGGAATAGTCCTGAAAGTGTCATGGGCTTGATTCATATTCTCATCACCCATTCTCTTTTTGACCCATTGATGTTGGCTTCTTCCCTCA
Source organism: Trichechus manatus latirostris (assembly GCF_000243295.1). Lineage (NCBI taxonomy): Eukaryota > Metazoa > Chordata > Mammalia > Sirenia > Trichechidae > Trichechus > Trichechus manatus. The sequence continues at coordinate 12,620,452 of NW_004443976.1, forward strand.
TCACTATAATGAATTTGTTCCCAAAGCTTATTTCTGACCTCTCAATTCTTAAATCTCAAGGCTTTTTCTGGGTGATCATTGTTGTCAAAGTCTACTGCTTTGACTAGGACTGTCCCTAGGGTGTGCAGGGTCACAGGCAAATATATCTTTGCAGGAACCCTGTCTATATAAACAATTTGATTAAAAATGTATTATAAAATTCATGGGCCCATGTGAGGTATGGTCATTTATCAGTGAGTATTTAGAATAATGGGTAGAGAGGAAGTACTTACATATTTCTTTTTCGTGCAACCAGTGCACCTGGAGTCTGGTATGAGCATTTGCTCCAGTAGTCTTCTGAGAAGGAGTCCTTAAGACTTACATTTTTTTTTAGACCTCACGTATCTAAAAGTTCCCTTATTCAATGCACACTTGATTGTTAGTTTGCCTAGGCATTGAATCCTGGGTGGGAAACAAAATTCTCTCAGAATTCTGAAGGTATTTTTATTAGTGGAAGTGTAGGCTAAGCTCCAGTAACAAAGCAACCCCAAAATGCTGTGACTTAAACATCTGATGAATAGTTCCTGTATTGTCTCTTCTAATCCCCAACTCTATGTCTTTTTCAGTACTTTCTTGGAGATTTCCTCAACTTCATTTCCATTTCTTCTATTAAATTAAAAAATAACTCTGCTACCGAATCTTCTGTTTTGTTCTTTATTACTTTTAGATAGCTTCCTGATCTTGTTTCAGGGATGCTAAATCTTCTGAATATGGTGATTATAGTTTTAGAAAATCTTCTGTTCCTGCACTGTCCCTGTTTTCTCTGGGTTTCTTTCTCTTTTTAAACATTTGGTGATTCTTGACTTTCTCTTCATATTTAAGAGTGAGGCACTAATAAGGTGATTTTATCCATTGGTTGAGCTTTTCAAAGTGATAGACTTCATTGTGAGGTTAGTGGGCACAGATCTGGCCATTTTGTTTGAGACCCTTAGTGGTAAGTATTTGTAGGTCTTTTCTGTTGAGATGGTTTGTTTCTCCAGAGACCAACCTTCCAATTTCCTCTTTGGGGTGTTAAGCATGACCATTGACATTCTTGGAAGCATTCTGAAGACTCACCATTCAGAGTGTTGGTTTTCACTTAGATTTTCTGTTTTTAATAGGGCACAAGTCTGTTAAAAGTTCAGAGTTCTCCTGCTCTGTCAGAGGATAAACTTCTAGTCTTCTGTTGGTGAGAAGGGAGAATTTCTTCATTGAATGGGTCAATAAAGAAATATGGGGCCATTTGCTTCTCATATAGATTTTCAATCAGTTCTACTGTATTCAGCCCCAACTATACCCCAACCTTCAGGGTTCACTGAAACTCCAGTCCCTGAGCCTTTCTGGGGATTTGTGCTTATTGGTCCATCCATACCCTGCAAGCATTTGACTTTTAAATTTCTCTGGTTTGCTAAATCGGTCACCTGCTTTCAGCTTCCAAAATATAGTTGCCATCTCTTATTTACTCTTGTATCATCTCTTAATTCCCTTTGTCCTAGTGGGTTTATACCTTTCTTTTTAAACCTTAACTGGCATTATACTGAGGAAATGAGGAAAAGCAAAGAAGGTAACAGAGGTTCAATTCTTCATTATTAACTTCAAGAATATTTCTTTAAATATTGCCTCTCCAAGTTTTCTCATCTCTACTTCTTGAACTTATAGATGGATGTCAGAATTTCTGGATATATTTTCCATGTTTTTTGACTTTTCTTCCTTACTTTACAATGCTTTATTCCTGTGTGTTGCATTTTCAGAGAATACCTTGGCCTAGTCTTCCAACTCACAAATTTACTCTTCAGCTGAGTCCATTCTGCCACTGAGTTATAATTTCAACAATTATAACTTTTCATTTCCAATATTTCTAACTGCTTCATTTAATAACTTCCAGTTCTTGTTTCATGATTGTACTATGTGCCCTTATCTCTTCGAAGATATTACTTATTTAAAAAAACCCAGTTTCTATCAAGTTGATTCTTACTCATTCTGACCCCATGTGTGTCAGAGTAGAACTGTGCTCTATAGGGTTTTCCGTGGCTGATTTTCTGGAAGTAGATTGCCAGACCTTTCTTTCATGTTGCCTCTGAGTGGACTTGAACTGCCAGCCTTTTGGTTAGCAGCCAAGCATGTTAACCGTGAATACCACCCAGGGACTCTGATAATGCTTATGCTTATTTTAAAGTCCTATCTGGATATCTCAAAGTGATGTCTTTGCTTTTTAACACTTTAAAGAGGTCTTTTGCAGCAGATTTGCCAAGGCAATACATCATTTGATTTCTTGACTGCTGCTTCCATGGGTGTTGATTGTTGATCCAATAAAATGAAATCCTTTACAACTTCAGTATTTTGTCTGTTTATCATGATGTTGCTTATTGGTCCAGTTGTGAGGATTTTTGTTTTCTTTATGTTGAGGTGTAATCCATACTGAAGGCTGTAATCTTGGATCTTCATCAGTAAGTGCTCCAAGTCCTCTTTGCTTTCAGCAAGACAAGGTTGTGAATTGAAACATTTGAATTATGGTGTTGGTGAAGAATATTCAATATACCATGCACTGCCAGAAGAATGAACAAATCTTTTTTGGAAGAAGTACAGTCAGAATGCTCCTTAGAAGCAAGGATGGCAAGACTTTGCCTCATGTACTTTGGACATGTTATCAGGAGGGACCAGTCCCTAGAGAAGGACATCATGCTTGGTAAAGTAAAGGGTCAGCAAAAAAGAGGAAGACCCTGAAAGAGATGGATTGACACAGTAGCTGCAACAATGGTCTCAAACATAGCAATGATTGTGAGGATGGCAGAGGACTGGGCAGTGTTTTGTTCTATTGTACATAGGGTCACCATGAGTCAGAACTGACTCCATGGCACCTAACAACAACAAACAACAATTTGGATACCTTATTAATTCTATTTAATTGGATGTAAGTCCTCCAATTTTTTGAGTTTGTATCTCTCTTATGATGTTAGAAACTTCTCAACTATTTGGTGATTTTTTTTTTTTTTTTGCGTGTGTGTGCATTTCTCTTCACAATTGATATTATTTGCTAGGCTGTCTGTCTTGACTTGCACAGCTTAATTGGGGAGAGGGGCTGGTGCTGCTGTCGGGATTCTCTCTGTATTGTTTCCACTGAAAATTGGGGGTGTGCTGCTGGTGAGGTACGGGGACAGTGGATGTTAAGGGTATACATGCTCCATATTCCCTGTGGATGACTTCCTTGTGGCTGCCACACTTCAGAGCATGGGCTTCCTTTATCATGAAGGAGAAATCTTCCTTATATTCCTGCCTGTGTTCTAGGCTACAGTTTCCCATTTCAATCAGATATAGTATGACTTTTGTCTTTTAGCAAGTTCTTTCTATTCCACCAAGCATTCACCTTCTAGTTTATTAATTTATGTATAATATATTTCCTATTGTTTCTATGGTTAGGGTTTGGTGTAGGAGGGTAGACACCAGTATTGATCAGTCCACCATCTTGGAACTGGTTTTGGATATTTATTCTACACCAGATCCCTATGTATCAGTGACTGAAAAGATATTTTAAAACTATCTTGTGATCTTCAAAGTATAAACCAAAGAAGCTGAAAGTAGTTGAACCAACATATCCTGATTCACCAGTTTGTTACAAAATTAGGTCACATTGCTTTTAATATTTAAACTATCCTGAGCCCTCACCCTGCCTATTAGGATGTGTACTTTTTCCTTCTTCCATGATGATAGTGAACAGTTCTATAGTACTTACCTCTCCAAAGTGCTTTTTATGTATATTAATTCACAACAACTCCAGACTCCTCAGGGAAGCTTACTCAGTTTAATGGGTTAGTACTTGTCATTACTATCTTGAGAACAAAATCTGAAAACCTACTCAGTCATCCAGATATTCCCGTTCTCCTTGGCTGTTGTTGCTTTTACTCCCATGTGGTGTTGCTGGTGTATCTCCCAACTGTCCAGTGATTTTGCTCCTTGTCTACTGTTGAACAGTGCGTTGAACACTGGTCAATAAAACTACTGCATCTTCTTGGACAGTAGAGGTTCAGAGGTTGACACATGGCCCAGGATGGGCTAATCAGTCAAAGAAGCTCAGTGCTGGGACTTTGAGAGAAATAGAGAGAATGCAGGCTTTGTTTTCACTGTGGCTGCAAGCTGGTAGACTAGACACCTGTTGACTCCAGTGGCCCCTGCTTGGAGAAAGCCTATCACAGAATAAAGCCAACATAAAGGAAAGCAAATCTGGGTCATGGAGGAAGCGGGAGCACTGATGGTATTGTTCAAACCTTTTGATCCAGTCATACCTGAGGTCAACTACCAGTGCTTTTTGGGGGTGTATTTTGGGTACAGTTTTCTAAATCTCTATTCCACAAATCTACTCTAAAGCATTAATCTGTGAGCAGCTGTGGGCTCTAACATCAAAATGACCCATGAAAAGCCAGTGATATCATCAAGGTTTCACTGATGGATGCTCCAGAAATGCCACAATGCCTACTCAGGCCACAGTGTCACCAACATTTAAAAATAAAATAAATTCAATGATTTATTTTACAGAACAATAGAGTTTTAAAAAATAAACTTTTAATTTCACAGTACTTTTAGATTTACAGAAAATTGTGAAGATAGTACAGACCGTTTGTTACAAACATGTTGAAATTTGTTTTAAAATTTTTAGGTTAGGGGTTTTCTCTGGGGTCATTTGGTGGTGACCTTGTGCTTTTGTATACTGGCTAAGGAGAATATTTCAGGCAGCAGCTGGATCTCAGTCTCCCATGGAATCTGGGTGGATTATAGTAAGAAACCCTTAAATTGAAGAAGTATTTTCCCTTCATAGTATCTGTGCAACTGTGCTTGCTTTTTGGTTTCTGGTGGAATATGCTTCTACACAGTCAGTGAAGTGATGGATCAACACAAATAGACTTCTAAGGTTCCAGCTCTCAGCTTTGAGAATAATATGAGAATACACAATTTATGTCTATTACTTTAGAAGGGATATACAGACAAAGTGTTGATGTTAGCCAGGTTTTTGTGAATGTATTAGTTATGTTTTACAGTTGGATTTGACTTTCTTAGTCATCCTGTACCAAAATGGCAACGCATGTAATATTTTATAACAAAAAGGTACAGATAAATATTTTACTATATCTTAAAATATTTTGCTTTTTTTCCTATTTATAAACTATATGATTTGATTCTCTTTTTTGTTTGATTGTGAAGTGATTGTAGATTAACTCTATTGAGGTATAGTTTATGTACAATAAAATGTATTCATTTAAAATGTACATTCCTATGAGTTTTGACAAATTTCTACACCCGTGTATCCATCACCACATAAATATATGGAACATTTTCACTACCCCAACATGTTTTTTTGTGCTCCATCCCAGTCAACCTCCCCGGCCCCAGGCAACCACTGGTCTGCTTCCTGCCACTATAGATTAGATTTGTATTTTCTAGAGATATATATAACTGAAATCATACATCATGTACTCTCTTGTATCTCGCTTTATCCATTCAGCATAATGTCTTTGTGATTCATCCACTTTATTGTGGGTTTCAGTTTCATTCCTTTTTAAAAATATTTTATTTTGAAATAATTATAGATTCATAGGAAATTGGAAAGACAGTACAAAAAGGTCCCAAGTGCATCTTAATGTGACTTAGTACAATATCAACCCCAGGAAACTGACATTGGTACAGTGTGTGTATATAGTTAGTTCTATGCAATTTTATCACATGTATAGATTAATGTAACCACAATTGCGTTTGAGATACACAGCTATTTATTTCATCACCACAAAGAATGTTACACAAATGGAATCATACAGGATGTGACGTTTTGAGATTAGCTTTTTTTTCACCCAGCATTGTTGTTAGTTGTCACCTGGCATGGTGCCCTTGCATATAGTTGGGCCATGTTTTTTCACACTCTGCCAATATCTGTCTTTTAATTGGTGCATTTAGACCATTTATATTTAATATAATTATTGATATGTTATGACTAAAGTCTGCCATTTTATTTTATGTTTTCCATCTGTCCTCTTTGTTTTTTGTTTTTTTGTGTTTTCTTTTTCCTGTCTTACTGTGGGTTTCTTTAACAATTTTTAGAATTCTATTTTTATTTATTTATAGTATTTTTCAAGGTCTCTGGGTGGTGTAAACAGTTTGCACTTGATTACTAATCTGAAGGTTGGTGGTTCGAACCCGTCCAGCAGCACTGCAGAAGAAAGGCCTTCTGATTTGCTTCTGTAAAGATTGCAGCCAAGAAAACCCTATGGAGCAGTTCTACTTTGTAACTCATGGGGTTGCCATGAGTCAGCATTGACTCAACAGCAATAGGATATAGTATTTATTTATTTTTATTGTGCTTTAAGTGAAAGTTTACAGCTCAAGTTAGTTTCTCATACAACATTTATACACACATTGTTATATGACCCTAGTTGCTCTCTCTATAATGTGACAGCACACTCCTCCTTCCCATCCCGGATTTCCTGTGTCCATTCAACCAGCTCCTGTCCTTTCTGCCTTCTCATCTTGCCTCCGGACAGGACCTGCCCATTTAGTCTCTTGTATCTACTTGAACTAAGAAGCACACTCATCATGAGTATCATTTTATGTCTTATAGTCCAGTCTAATCTTTGTCTAGAGTTGTCTTTGGGAATGGTTTTAGTTTTGAGTTAACAGAGAGTCTGGGAGCCATGTCTTCCGAGCTTCCTCCAGTCTCAGTCAGACCATTAAGTCTGGTCTTTTTACGTGAATATGAGTTCTATACCCCACTTCTCTTCTACTCCGTCAGGGACTCTCTGTTACATTCCCTGTCAGGGCAGTCATTGGTGGTAGCAGGGCACCATCTAGTTCTTCTGGTCTCAGGCTGATGAAGCCTCTGGTGTATGTGGCCCGTTCTGTCTCTTGAGCTAATATTTTCCATGTGTCTTTGGTGTTGTTCATTTTCCTTTGCTCCAGATGAGTTGGGACCAGCTAATGCGTCTTAGATGGCCGCTGGCTAGATTTTAAGACCCCAGACACCACTTACCAAAGTGGGATGCAGAACATTTTCTTAATAAACTTTGTTGTGCCAATTGACCTAGATGTCCCCTGAAACCATGGTCCCCAGACCCCCGACCCTGCTACTGTGTCCCTTGAAGTGTTTGGTTATATTCAGGAAACTTCTTAGCTTTTGGTTTAGTCCAGTTGTGCTGACTTCCCCTGTAGTGTGTGTTGTCCTTCCCTTCACCTAAGATAATTCTCATTTACTATCTAGTTAGTTAATACCCCTCTCTCTTCCTCCTTACCCTCATAACCATCAAAGAATGTTTTCTTCTGCGTTTTAAACCTTTTCTTGAGTTCTTATAATAGTGGTCTCATACAATATTTGTCCTTTTGTGACTGACTAATTTCACTCAGCATAATGCTTTCCATTCATCCATGTTATGAGATGTTTCAAGGATTCATTGTGGTTCTTTATCGTTGCAAGTATTCCACTGTGAATATACCATAATTTGTTTATCCATTTGTCCATTGATGGGCACCTAGGTTGTTTCTATCTTTTTGCTATTGTGAACAGTGCTGCAATGAACATGGGTGTGTGCATTCTTATTTCTGTAGGATATATTCTAAGGAGTGGGATTGCTGGATCATATGGTACTTTTATTTCTAGCTTTTTAAGGAAGCACCAAATCAATTTCCAAAGTGGTTGTACCATTTTACATTCCCACCAACAGTGTGTAAGTGTTCCAGTCTCTCCACAACCTCTCCAACATTTATTATTTTGTGTTTTTTGGATTAATGCTAGCCTTGTTGGGGTGAGAAGGTATCTCATTGTAGTTTTGATTTGCATTTCTCTAACGGCTAATGATCGTGAGCATTTCCTCATGTATCTGTTAGCTGCCTGAATGTCTTTGGTGAAGTGCCTGTTCAAGGATATAGTGTTTTTGAGTATATCTCTTTGTATAAATTATTTTAGTGTTTGCATTACATTATACATTCATAACTTACCATAGTCTACTGGTGTTGGTATTTTACTAGTTTGAGTGAAGTATAGAAAAATTACCTCCCTTTAATTCTCTCCACCTTTCCCCATATATAATGGTCTTAAACATTTCCTCTACATACATGGAGAACCAGATCATACAATATTATACTTCTTACTTTAACTCTCAAACGTAACTTAGAAAACTCAAGAGGGGAAAGAAAGTCTATTGGTGACCAGTTCACTTAGTTTTCCATTATCTGAGAATGTTGTTATTTCCTCTTCATTCATGAAGGATAATTTCACCAGATGCAGTATTTGGGGCTGGCAATTCTTTTCTTTCAGTGCTTGAAAAATGTGCCATTTCCTCCTGGCTTCCATGGTTGCTGATGAGAAAACCACTGTCATGTGAATTGTTCCCCCCCATAGGTACAGTGTTGTTTCTCTCTCACTACTTTTAAGCTTCTTTGTCTTTAGTTTTCAGGGGTTTTATTAGGATGTGTCTTGGCATATATTTCTTTGGGTTTATCATGTTTGGTGTTTGCTCAGCATTTTGAATCTGTATGTTTAGGTTTTTTGCTAAATCTGGGAAAATTTAAGCCATTATTTTTTAAAGTACTTTTTCAGTCCCACATTCTTTCTCCTCTCCTTTTGGGACTTCAATGATATGAATGTTAGATTTTTTCGTTATAGCCTCTCAGGTCCCTGAAATTCTGTTCATTTTTTTTTTTTTAAATTTGGTCTATTTTCTGTCTGTTGTTTAGATTTGATAATTTCTATTCTGTCTTCTAGTTCACTGATGCTTTCCTCTATCTCCTCTATTCTACCGTTGAGCCCATTCACTGAGTTTTTATCTTGGTAATTATATTTTTCAGTTCTAAAATTTCCATTTGGTTCTTCTTAATATCTTCTATTTCTTTACTGAGACTTTCTGTTTTTTCAAGTTTGTTCATAATTGCTCATTGAAACATTTTTATAATGGCTGCTTTAAAATCTTTCTCAATTACTTCCAACATATACGTCATCTTGATGTTGGTGTCAATTGTCTTTTCTCACTCAAGTTGAAGTTTTCCTGGTTCTTATGTGATGAATAATTTTTTTATTATATCCTGGACATTTTGTGTATTATGTTATGATATTCTGGATCTTGTTTAAATATTCTGTTTTAGTAGGCTTCCTCTGATATCATGTCAGTGGGGGAGGGGCTATGGCCTCATTAATTCCAGTGAGGGGTAGAAGTCCAGGTTCTCCACCCAGTGTTCATTGAAACCCTCATTACTACTAGGTAGGGGTGGAAGTTCAGGCTCCCCCACTAGGCCCTGCTTACAGCAGCCTGGCTGGGAGGGGAAAGTGCACCTTGTTACTGCTCCCCACATGGCCTCTACTGACACTAGGGTGGATGGAGGGAGGCCTTGTTACCAGTGGATAGTAGTGAAAGTTCTGGCTTCCCACTCAGCCTCATTTTACTCTAATGGGGAGGAGGAAGGCACCTTCTTATGGCTGTGAGGGGATGCAAGTCCAGGACCCGCAAGTGGTCTCCTTGACATTTTGGAGAAGAGCCTCATCATCACCAGGCAGGGATGAAAGTTGTTCTATTGTGATACTGAGGTGTGATGGATTGCTTTTGTATGGCCTTTCTCACCATGGTTTTGTAACTCCCACCAAATGACTAGGTGGGACTATGCAAATTAAAGGCTATAGCCCACCAAGAGGATTGAATAGCTCACTAATAATGTAATTAAGGTGCATGGCACTCTTGTGGGGGTGGGACCATGTAAATAAGGTATATGGAACCCTAACGAGGGGATTGGTCGGTTTTGCCATCTCGCTAGACTTAAAGGGAGACACGAAGAGAGAGAGAGAGAGAGAGAGAGGAGCTTAACATGAAAGACAGTAAGAGACAGTGGTATGAGATGACAGGAATCAGGAGACCAGTGCAAGATGGATGCAGCGGCGCTTGCTGACCCACAGAGCTAAGACGTAGAACACTTTCCTGAGAAGGTCCCAAGCAAGGCTCAGTGGCAGAAGGCCCCCAGCAGGGCCTGGTGACAGCAAGGCCCCAGCAGGGCCTGGAGGCTGAAGGCCCCCACAGGGCCTGGCAGCAGCAAGACCCCAGAAGCATAGGGTGAGAAGTAGCTGTCCTGATACAGGAACTGCGTCCTGAGTTGTTTCTGTTACTTCCAAGTTGATCCCAATCTTGAGCTGTACCCTATTACTTTCCTGTAAATCACTTAACTGTAAGTACAGTTTGTCAGTTCTGTGAGATGTTGCAGCAAATTATTGAATCCAAAGATGGGAGGGAGAGTACTGATGTTAGAGATGATGGAGTGGTACAGCAGTTTGGAAAAGTTGGACATTTGGGACATCTTTAATCTGTGCCTCATAGGAACCAGCTTTGTGCTGATCCTAATAAAAGAACTATTCATTTAGTTGGTATAAGAATGGTGGGGTTCGCTGCAACAATCCAGGCTCACTGGAATATGTGGTTTTGGAAAAAAAGTGAATAAATGGGAGAACAAGAAACCTTTGGTTTCTGGATAGGATAAAAAACACCCATGAATTGAAGCAGCTATTATGTTGCAATCAGTTACCCAAGGCAAAAGCTGTTCATGGGAATTAGAAGTGGTGGATCTAACTCCTGAGGAATTGGCTAGTTGGATGCATATGGAAATACAAAGTGATAAGGAAAGAGACACACAATTCCTTGGTTTCTGTTATCAGTAATAGCTGCAATGGCAGGGAAAAAGAATGTAGGGCAGATTTCAGCAATGACCCAAGCCCAGATCCTGTCCAATCAGAGTTACAGCCACTAGTCTCAGGGCCAACTCAGAAAGGAACAATCATGTTGGAACAACAGGGAGTATCCCTATGACTGCTGGTCACCAAGAAGGTAGTCTGGGAGGGGAACGAGCAAAATCAAGAAACTACTGAAACCAGGGGGTATAATGTAAAGGAATTGCTTCAATTTGTAGATCAGTATTGTCAGCTTTTTGGGGAACCGTTATTAAAATGGATTGTTGGAGTGACTAATTTATGGGCAGTGTCGTTGGTTTTGAATGCTACAGAATGGAAGAGTATGTTTGGGTTGATGCGATACCCACAACTCTATATGGAACAGTCAAAACTGATGATATAAAATCCAGTTACACAGCAGGTTAACTTGGAGGGGACAACCAGCCTGGTGGACTGGATAAAACTTGCAGTGAGATTTGTTTACCCTGCGAAAGGAAACTACCCCTCTCCCCCTCTAAATACCAAATGGAACACTCCAGAGAAAGCAGCCAATATGCTGCTTTTGCAAGCTATGCTGGAATGGCTTTATGGTGATCAGGATTTTCATACAATGAATATGCCCCTACACAGGTCATGGCAGATATGGTAATCAAGGGAGCCCCTTCTCCATGGGCACCCTGTGTAACCTTGCTATGTGAAACAAAGCAACAATCTGAGAAGCCTCTTTGGATCTGTAAGCAGAGCTTCCCCACATGGGTCTTACAGATACAAGAAACATAAGGGTGATTCATAAAAGAATGGGAAGAGGCAATGGGGAAAGAACTTACCTCAGCAGGATGGAGATTTTTAGATGGTTACTAAGAAATGGGATGAATATAGTGGACATTGATCGAGTGGAGACAGAGTCTTTAATGCAGCACTACAGGAGGTTGAGTGGACCAATGGGAACTCCTGCTAGTCCCACAATGTTAAAGAGTCTGAAACAAGTCCATTCTGTTCACTCCAATCAGGAGGAATTTATTGATGGGAAACCCCACTTGGGATCACTTGAAGCAGAGGCTTAGCTAGTTGATCAAGATAACGATTGATGAGGGGGCCAAGGTCTTCTGGTCCAGCCCCCAGCAGAGGAACCAAGGCCATATGCACATGTGTGGGTTAAATGGCCTGGGGGTGGGAAGAGACATTTTTGGGGCTCCTGGACCCAGGAGCCCAATGTACTGTAATCCAAAAACCTATCAATAAAATCTTGAAGGGGCCTAAGGTTAGACTGGGGTGATATGGTTGATGGGACTAAAGTGAGAGTTTGGATGAGAATTGGAAAATTTAAACAGATCTTTTATGAAGTAGTTGCATCTCCCTTACCTGAATGTATTATTGGTATGGATATTATATCTAATTGGGGAATAGCCCTCTACCTGATATTGTAAAACTGAAGTTGTGTAAGTCTGCCATTAGCCAGTATTGATTGAACATGATAAATGGGAACCATTAGAATTGCCCAAATCCACTCAGGTTGTTAGTTTGAAACAATATAGGATACCTGGTGGACAAAAGGAGATTATTGCTTTGATTAAAGATATGCTAAAGGCTGGAGTATTGGTGCCAACAAATTTTGTGTATAACAGCCTTGTATGGCCCTTGAAAAAGGCAGGTGGCTCTTGGAGGCTGACAGTAGACTATCGAGGCCTATATAAAGTAGTGACACCTGTGGCTTCAGCTGTTCCAGACATTGTATCAATGGTACAGAAAATACAGCAGGCTAAAGGAGACTGGTACTCAGTGATTGATCTTAAAATATTTTTTTTCTTGATCCCAATCTCAGAAAAGAGCCAGCCACAGTTTGCTTTCATGTGGGAAGGATCCCAGTTTACTTTCACTGTATTTCTGCAGGGTTACTTGAATTCATCAGCTTACTGTCATAGTTTGGTTAGAAGAGTCTTGGACTTGGTGTAGATCTCAAATGTAATGATACATTACATTGATGATATTGTGTTAATATCAAACAACAAAGAATAGGCTAGGGTTGACTTGAATACAGTGGTGGCCCGCATGACCAACAGAGGCTGGTTAATAAATCCACCAAAACCACAGGGCCCTGCCCAAACAGTGAAATTCTTGGGAATAGGTTGGTCAGGAGCCACCTGTAACATTCTGCAGGCAACCAAGAATAAGTTGCTTTCACTACCTACCCTCAAGACTAAGCAGGAGGCCCAATGTTTAGTTGGCCTATTTGAATTTTGGAGAATACATATTCCACATCTGGAAATATTGCTGGCTCCCATCCATAAAACCACTTGGAAGAAAACTGCATTCAAATGGGGGCCAGAGCAACAGCAGGCTATGTCTAGATTACAGAAAGCAGTCTCACTCTCCCTGCCTTTAGGCCCTATCATCACATTCAGACGTGATTTTGGAGGTGTCTGACACACATGCTTATGCAGACTGGAGTTTATGGCAAAAACCTGAGAAGGCTGCCCTATGACGACTGTTGGGACTAGAAAATTTCCAGATGCTGCAGCACAATACACTCTATTTGAAAGGCAATTACTCACCTGCTGTTGGGCATTCACTGAAACTGTCTCAGCGAGACTCAAAATACCCATAATGTCTTGGGTAATGTCAGAGAAACACTATAATAAGGAGGGCAGTGCCCAAAACAGTTCCATAATAAAATGGAAATGGTTCATACAAGAACAAGCTACTGGGGGAATGCAGGGAGGCACCCACCATATCCATGAGTAGGTAGCCTCTTTTCCCATAGATTCTACCCTGGAACCACCTGAGAAGCTACCAGAGCCCGTTGCCGCATGGACAGTGCCCTGTGAACAACTTTCTGCTGATCAGCAGAAGGCTGCTTGGTTCATGGATGGCAGTTCCAAGGTACTAGGACAAATTTGATATGGAAATCTGCTCCATTAAGACTAGCAGATGGAAAGACCCTGACTGAAGAAGGTAAGAACAAGTCAGCTTAATGGTCTGGATGGCATGCTGTCTTCCTAGCTGTGATGGAAGAATTGGGCAATAGTGAGAGCCCATACGTCTGGATTTTTTACTGATGCATGGACAATGGCCAATGGCCTGACTATATGGTCAGGTAAATGGGCGATGGAAAATTGGACCATTAAGGTGACCCCGTGTGGGGCATGAACCTATGGAAAACACTGTGGGGATTTAGAGGGTGCATTAGAATAGGACGTATCAATGGCCATCAGAAGAACCTCCTTCCTGGATTGGAAGGTGATTGGAATCAGCAAGTGGACCTGTTGGAACACTCATTTGAAGTGGCCAAGTGAGTTGATGAAATGAGCGGACATGGGGTGCTGCAGCAATGCAGAGATGGGCTGAATCTAGAGGGCAGGGCCAAGATGATGGAATAGTCAGAACTTCTGGTGGACCTTCTTACAACAAAGACCTGAAAAAACAAGTGATTTGATTATATATAGTGATCTGGGAGCCCTGAACATCAAAGGCAGAGTTGAGGAACCAGACTGAGTGGAAGGGGAGGGAAAGATGGTTTGGAAGCAGCAAGAAGTTGCCAGACCTGCCCTGGCAAGAGCCTGAGCCCTTCAGGCCTGATCAGCTCAGGGGTGAGCAGTGAGGCAGGCAAGCACCAGTGCTCAGGAGGCATAGTCCACACTGGTAGAAACCCAGCCGCTTAGAGTCTACTTGGCAATGCAGAACCAGTGAGAAGCAGCCCTTGAGGAAAGATAAGTACTTGTGTATGGCTTCCCGTGTAGATTAAAAACACCCCGCCCTTAGGGAAAAACCTCTCTCCCATTTACCTCCCCGCTCCCTGCCCTGCTCTGCACTGGGTCCCAGACTGGCTTCAGCAATTTCCGAGTCCCCTGGGCTGGAAGTAGGATCTGTCACATGCCCGGAGCCATTCTCCCTGCCTTGGAGAGTGAACAAATTAACAAATAGGGGAAAAAATAAACTGCCAGCTCCCCTAAGCCAGGAACCCAGGGTAGGCACAGCTCCTTTGCCTAGGCACAGGCATAAGGGATCCACGGACTTTGAGTGCCTTTCCCCCTGCATAGACTTGTGTGGGCCCATCCCAACAGCATAGGCCCTCATTACCACAGTACAACAGGGTATATACTGGAAGTCTAACTTCAACTGTTTCAGCTGTGAAGTGGCAGGTTCTTGACATTTGACACTGTTCTGCCCATTAAGCAGGGTCTTCACCTACCCACATCAAGGGCCTGAGGACTGCTGGCTCCACCCATACCACCTAGCCACCTGCGAGGGGGCCCATGAATAAGAGGTGCCCCCTAGTCCTTACAACCAACAGCATTAGGTGCTCATAGTCTGGCTGCAAAACCCACCCACCTATGTGCTCTAGGGATCAGGGACACACCTTCCTCCTGGACACTCTGGGGTGGCCGTCAGCCCCCTGCCTTGCTCAGAGTGTGTCCCCCTGCAGTAGCCAGATGCCTGTGCCTACACCAGTCACCCATGCCTGTCTAGAACTGTGAGAGCCTACACCACACACTAGGTGGCTATCTATCTGGGCACCTGAGCTGAATCCATACAGGAGGAGTGGGAGGACTCCTGAGCTTACATACCTAGTAACAGATCTAACCACCTGATGACAGAACATTAGAGCTTCAAAGGTGCCAGTAATCAAACTAGCTCATACGAGCAGCCTATTTGGGCATATCAGAACAAGAAGCTAGGACACAGTAAGCAAACATAAAATAAATAAATATAATAACTTATTGATGGCTCGGAGACAACATTCAATATCAAATCACATAAAGAGGCAATCCATGGTGGCTTCAGCAAGCTCCCAAAATAAAGAATCTGGAAATTTTCCAGAGGAGGAAAATTTCTCAGACTTACCAGAGGCAGAATACAAAAGATTAATATACAGAACTCTTAAAGAAACTAGGAAGGAAATAAAGCAAAATGCAAAACACGCAATAGAGGAAATTAAAAAGATTAGAGAAGCACATAATGACAAATTGAAGAGGCTGTAAGAATCCATAGAGAGACAGCAATCATAAACCCAGAAGATGAACAATAAAATTTCAGAATTAGACAACTCAATAGAAAGTCATAGGAGCAGAATTGAGTCAATGGAAGTCAGAATTAGTGAGACTGAAGATAAGGCACTTGCAACCAACTTATTTGAGGAAAAATCAGATAAAAGGATTTAAAAAAATGAAGAAACCGTAAGAATTATGTGGGATTCTATCAAGAGGAATAACCTACGAGTGATTGGAGTACCAGAACAGGGGGGATAACAGAAAATACAGAGAGAACTGTTGAAGATTTGTTGGCAGAGAACTTCCCTGATATTGTGAAAGATGGCAGGATGTCTGTCCAGGATGCTTATCAAACCCCACATAAGGTAGATCCCAAAAGAAAGTCACCAAGACATATTGTAACCAAACTTACCAAAACCAAAGATAAAGAGAGAATTTTAAGAGCAGCTAGGGATAAATGAAAAGTCATCTACAAGGGAGAGTCAATAAGAATAAGCTTGGACTACTCAGCAGAAACCATGCAGGCAAGAAGGCAATGGGATGACATATATAAAGCCTTGAAGGAAAAAAAAAAAAAACTGCCAGCTAAGAATTATATATCCAGCAAAACTGTCTCTCAAATACGTTGGTGAAATTAGGGCATTTCCAGATAAAC
>NW_004443976.1:12640292-12646541 GCF_000243295.1 Trichechus manatus latirostris
GACAGATGCGAATGCCAGAAACACCATTAAGGGATTAGAACAAAAGATACTGTACCAAGTAGGTCCACCAAGTTATATTTCATCAGACCAAGAGTAAAAATGGCATGGGGGAGGTGTCTGACCTCCTCCAACCCCACAAGGGAGAAGGAGAACCAAGATCAACAGCCCAAGGCTGATTCCTATGAGGTGGCAGTCAGACACGCTTCCTCTCTCCACCATCTCTACCAATTCTGACACCAACTATCCCTCCCACAGCACTACTGGGTTTGATAATTCATCGCAGTGGCCACACAGACCTCACAGACCATAATCACAATTATGGAGTTTATTAGGGAAGTCACAGTTACAATTCAGGCTCAAGAGCACTCAGGATACAGTTCTTCCATGAGGATAGCCTCTCCCCGGCTATGCTCCCAGGCACGCCTCTCCCTGGCCCTCAGTCTCTGCCCAAAGGCACTTATCTTTCTTGCTCCATGGGCCAGGAAGCCCACCACACAGTCTCCTGCTGCTGGGTCTCTGCTGCTGGGTCTCTCCTGCTGGCTTCTCCTTCCCTGGTGGTGGTGGCCTCCCCCTCTCTGCTCTGGAATTGGCTCTCTTTTAAGGCAAAACCGACCAATCCCCTTGTCGTTGTTGTTAGGTGCTGTCGAGTCAGTTCTGACTCATAGCGACCCTATGTACGACAGAACAAAACACTGCCCAGTCCTGCGCCATCCTCACAATTGTAGTTATGCTTGAGCCCATTGTTGCAGCTACTGCATAAGTCCATCCCATTGAGGGTCTCCCTCTTTTTTGCTGACCCTCTACCTTACCAAGCAGATATCCTTCTTCAGGGGCTGATCCCACCTGATAACATGTCTAAAGTATGTGAGATGTAGTCTTGCCATTCTTGCTTCTAAGGAGCATTCTGGTTTTACTTCTTCCAAGACAGATTTGTTTGTTCTTTTGGCAGTCCATGGTATATTCAATATTCTTCACCAGCACCACAATTTAAAGGCGTCAATTCTTCGGTCTTACTTATTCATTGTTTGGCTTACTCATGCATATGATGCGATTGAAAACACCATGACTTGGGTCAAGCGCACCTTAGTCTTCAAGGTGACATCTTTGCTTTTCAACACCTTAAAGAGGTCTCTTGCAGCAGATTTGCCCGGTGCAATGCGTCTTTTGATTTCTTGACTGCTGTTTCCATGAGTGTTGATTGGGGATCCATGTAAAATGAAATCCTTGACAACTTCAATCTTTTCTCCATTTATCATGATGTTGCTTATTGGTCCAGTTGTGAGGATTTTTATATTCTGTACGTTGAGGTATAATCCACACTGAAGGCTGTGGTCTTTGATCTTCATCAATAAGTGCTTCAAGTCCTCTTCACTTTCAGCAAGCAAGGTTGTGTCATCTGCATAACGCAGGTTGTTAATGAGTCTTCCTCCAATTCTGATGCCCCATTCTTCTTTATATGGTCCACCTTCTCTGATTATTTGCTCAGCATACAGATTGAATTGGTATGGAGAAAGGATACAACCCTGACGCACACCTTTCCTGGCTTTAAACCACGCAGTATCCCCTTGTTCTGTTTGAACAACTGCCTCTTGATCTATGTACAGATTCCTCATGAGAACAATTAAGTGTGGAATTCCCATTCTTCACAATGTTATCCATAATTTGTTATGATTCACACAGACAAATGCTTTTGCATAGTTGATAAAACACAGGTATTCCCTGCTTTCAGCCATGATCCATCTGACATCAGCAATGATATCCCTGGTTCCACATCCTCTTCTGATTTCGGCTTGAATTTCTGGCAGTTCCCTGTCGATAGACTGCTGCAGCCACTTTTGAACGATCTTCAGCAAAATGTTACTTGTGTGTGATATTAATGATATTGTTTGATAATTTCCGCATTTGATTGGATCATCTTTCTTGGGAATAGGCATAAATATGGATCTCTTTCAATCAGTTGGCCAGGTAGCTATCTTCCAAATTTCTTGGCAGAGATGAGTGAGCACTTCCAGTGCTGCATCCATTTGTTGAAACATCTCAATGGTATTCCGTTAGTTCCTGGAGCCTTTTTTTTTTTTTGCCCATGCTTTCAGTGCTGCTTCCTTCAGTACCATCAGTTCCTCATCATATGCTGTCTCCTGAAATAGTTGAACAGCGACCAATTCTTTTTGGTATAGTGACTCTGTGTATTCCTTCCATCTTCTTTTGATGCTTCTTGTGTCGTTTAATATTTTCCCTGTAGAATCCTTCAATATTGCAACTCGAGGTTTGAATGTTTTTTTCAGTTCTTTCAACTTGAGAAATGCCGAACATGTTCTTCCCTTTGGTTTTCTATCTCCAGGTTCTTGCATATGTCATTATAATACTTTACTTTGTCTTCTTGAGCCACCCTTTGAAATCTTCTGTTTAGCTCTTTTACTTCATCACGTCTTCCTTTCGCTTTAGCTACTGGACATTCAAGAGCAAGTTTCAGAGTCTCTTCTGACATCCATTTTGGTCTTTCTTTCCTGTCTTTTTAATGACTGCTTGCTTTCTTCATGTATGATGTCGTTGATGTCATTCCACAACTCATCTAGTCTTCAGTTATTAGTGTTCAACATGTCAAATCTATTCTTGAGATGGTCTCTAAATTAAGGTGGGACTTGTTCTAATTTTTTTCAGCTTCAACTTGAGCTTGCATATGAGCAATTGATGGTCTGTTCCACAGTTGGCCCCTGGCCTTGTTCTGACGGATGATATTGAGCTTTTCCATTGTCTCTTTCCACAGGTGTAGTCGATTCAATTCCTGCGTTTTCCACCTGGTGAGGTCCATGTGTATAGTCGCTGTTTATGTTAATGAAAAACGGTATTTGCAATGAATAAGTCATTGGTCTTGCAAAATTCTGTCATGCGATCTCCAGCATCATTTCTATCACAAAGGTCGTATTTTCCAACTACTGATCCTTCTTTGCTTCCAACTTTCAAATTCCAATCGCCAGTAATTATCAATGCATCCTGATTGCATGTTCGATCAGTTTCCAACTGCATAAGTTGGTAAAAATCTTCAATTTCTTCATCTTTAGCCTTAGTGGTTGGTGCGTAAATTTGAATAATAGTCGTATTAACTGGCCTTCATTGTAGGCGCATGGATGTTATCCTATCACTGGCAGTGTTGTACTTCAAGATAGATCTTGAAATGTTCTTTTTGATGATTAATGCAATGCCATTCTTCTTCAAGTGGTCATTCCCGGCATAGTAGACCATATGATCGTCCAATTCAAAATGGCAATACCAGTCCACTTCAGCTCACTAATGCCTAGGACATCGATGTTTATGTGTTCCATTTTATTTTTGACAATTTCCAGTTTTCCTAGATTCATACTTCCGACATTCCACGTTCTGATAATTAATGGATGTTTGCAGCTGTTTCTTCTCATTTTGAGTCGTGCCACATTGGCAAATGAAGGTCCCAAAAGCTTGACTCCATCCACGTCATTAAGGTTGACTCTACTTTTAGGAGGCAGCTCTTCCCCAGTCGTATTTTGATTGCCTTTGAACATGAGGGGCTCATCTTCTGGCACTATATCAGACAGTGTTCTGCTGCTATTCATAAGGTTTTCACTGGCTAATTCTTTTCAGAAGTAGGCCACCGGGTCCTTCTTCATAGTCTGTCTCATTCCGGAAGCTGGGTGACCCTCCTGGTATCTGAATACCAGTGAATAGCTCCCAGCATCATAGCAAGCCCCCAGAGTATGACAAGCTGACAGATGCATGGGGGAATCCCCTTTGTAGGCCACAGTTACCCTATCACACAGTCACCTGGGTGGGAGTTACGAGACCATGGCTAGAAAGGCCACACACAAAAGTAATTAATCACACCACACCAAGGAACACACTTTACAGCCCACAGGGTGCAGCAGTGGGCCAAGACACATCATATTAAATGGACGTACCATGTTGCATTCCACTCTCAGAGTAATGGTCCGATAGGTAATTGGAATGGGCAATCAAAACATTTGTTATCTAAAATGAGGGGAGATACAAGCATGAGGGACTCGTTCACATGCCTTCACGAGTGTGTGCTCACACTCAATATGAGGGGGACAGTGGGAGGATCACCACTGGACAGATTTCTGTGTTTCTCCGGGCAGTCTGGGGAAGAGAGGTTGGGGGAGGATGCTAGTACCACTGTACAGTTCTTCCCCACATCACCTAAAATTGATTTTTTCCTGACAGATGCTACAGTTTCAGGAGCAAGAATGCACCTGCAGGTGCCGGAAACCACGGATGATCCCTAAGCAAGAGGCTGTAACTATACCCTTGAACCTGTGTGCCAGAATTCCCAAGGGCCTGGTGGGATGGATTGTACCTTCCCCATATCTGTCAAAATTGGGGTTAACAGTGAATACTGCCATGTTGCTTAGTGGTCAAAACAGCCCACTAGTGTTCTACCTATGTAACCCTATCCAATATAAATGGGAGTGCACTGAGGGGGAAGAACTTGCTAGACTGGTTTTGCTACCAGCAATTTGGACTGGCACAGTAGCTGAACCTGATGTCCCTTCCCAAGGTGGAAAAGTTTGGGTAAAAATAAATGACAAATAGAAGGAAAGCTGAAGGTAAAGGAATGAATAAATTGGTTATGCAGTGGGGGAATTCTAACATTATGCTTATACATTGAGAGAGACTAAGAGCAAAGGAATAATCTTCTTTCAGTTAAATTTTATCAGAGGCCAGAGAGAGTAAAGCTGAGACAACTTTTAGAGAACCTGACCTGATCAGATGGATACCTGCAGCAGACCTGAATAGCTGGTACCTGAGTAACCTCACCCTCAGGACTCTGTCCTTCTGAAAGACTAATTGTTAATGAGTGTTTTGGACTGTTGAAATGATTGGGAGGGGTAGGTTATCCTCCAAGTATGAAAGAACCATGGCTGGAAAAGCCAGGGGGTGGCTTTCAGGGCAATGGATCACTTTTATATGGCTATTCTTGCCATAGTTTTGTAACTCCTACCAAATGACTGGGTGGGACTATTCAAATTAAGTGTTTGTGGCCACCAAGGGGATTGGTAGCTTGCTAATAATGTAAATAAGGTGCATGGCACCCTTCTGGGTGTGGGACCATGCAAATAAGGTGTATGGAACCCTAACGAGGGAATTGGTTAGTTTTGCCATCCTACTAGGCTTAAAGGGAGACACAGAGAGAGAAAAGTGGAACATGGAAGACAGAGAGAGATGGTGGCGTGAGACAGCAGGAATCAGGAGACTGGTGTGAGATGGCTTGCTGACCCATGGAGCTAAGAGGTGTAACACTTGCCTGAGAAGGCCCTCAGTACAGCCTGATGGCAGAAGGACCCCAGCAGGACCTGGTGGCATCAAGACCCTAGCAGGGCCCAGTGGCAGTGGGCGAGAAGAAGCTGTCCTGATCCAGGATCTGTGTCCTGAGTTATTGTTCCTGTTACATCCAAGTTGATCCTGATTTGGAGTTGTGCCCTGTTACTTCCCTAATAAACCACTTAACTGTAAGTACGGTTTGTCAGTTCTGTGAGATGTTGCAGGTAATCACTGAACCCAAAGACAGGGAGAAAGAGTACTGAGGGGAGGCGGAGTAGTTGATGTTAGAGATGGTGGAGTGGTACAGCAGTTTGGAAAAGCTGGACACTTGGGACATCTTTAACCTCAGCCTCATAGGTAACAGCTTTGTGCTGATCCTTATAAAAGAAATTATTCATTTAGATACCAACCTAGCAAGGGTGTGTTAGGGGTGCCTTGTTTCAGCTGAACGAGGGTGGAAGTCTAGCTTCCCCACTTAGCCTTTGCTGATGGGGATGGGGCTAGGGCTGTATTTTTTTTATCCCCCATGGTGTTTGAGTGGAAGAGGGTGATTATTGTCTAAAAGTTTCCATTTTGCTAGGTTGCCCCTTTTCTGGTCTTTTGGCCTGCAAGAAAAGACTTTCTTGGGGATTTTTTTTTTTTTTGTACACCCATTGGTGCTTTTTGCTTGCTGGCTTTTCCAGCATCCAGTCCCAGATATATGAGGCAAAAGAAAAACCAGGGAACTCACTGCCATGTCACTTCTCAGGTCCCAAGGTCCCTAGTTAGTCTGTCTTCTTCTCTGTACCTTTTAGAGTCTTCTTGCATTTGTTTTATATACAGTATCTGGCATTTTTAACTGTACTTAGTGACAGGTATAGGGAAAAGTATATCTATTCTATCTTTAGTTGGTTCCATTTTTCTTGCTGAGTAATATTCTATTGGATAGTTACTGTT
>NW_004443976.1:12648915-12650473 GCF_000243295.1 Trichechus manatus latirostris
CTCAATATTTGTCCTTTTGTGATTGACTTATTTCCCTGAGCGTATGTCCTCCAGTTTCATCCACGTTATGAGATGCTTCACAGATTCATCATTGTTCTTTATCATTGCATAATACTCCATTGTGTGTATGTACCATAGTTTGTTTATCCATTCATCTGTTGATGGGCATTTGCGAAGGCTAATCTTTTGTTGAAAAGACTTTCTTATATTGTCATCTTTGTTGAAAATCAATTGACTGTACATGTGTCAATATGTTTGGTGAAGTAGAAGGCCAATCTGATATATCAAGGTATTTGTGGTGAATAGTAAGTAGTTTGTGGGACTGGAGTGTAGAGTTCATGCAAGAATACAATAGGAGGGTGCAATTGGAAAGGTAGATAGGGGCCAGATTACAATGGGGTTCATATGTATAGATAGATAGATAGGTAGATAAATAGCTGCCATAGAGTCGACTCTGACTCTTGGAGACCTTATGTATAACAGAAGGAAAAACTGCACTATCCTGCATCATCCTCATGATTGCCGGCATGTTCAAGTCCATCACTGTAGCTATTGTGCCAATCCAAAAGGTTGGAGATTCAAGTCCATCCAGAGGTGCCTCAGAAGAAAGATCTGGCAATTTACTTCAGAAAAATAATGAGTCAGAATCACTTGATGGCAGCTGGTTTCTCACGGATAAGGGCTTAAAAACAAACACACAAACATAGCTACCATACTGTTATCACACCAGTAATGCCACAGTATCCTTTAGTACTCAGCACATATTCATGTTTTCCCAGTGTTTAAAAAATGTCTTTTTTTAGTTGGTTTCTTTGAATCCAGAGTCAAAGAAGGGCCACACATTGTATTTGGTTGATGGGTCGCTTGTCTCTTTTAATCCCTAGAAGTTCTCCCTTTTGTATCCTTTCATGCCATTAAAATTTTAAAAAATTTTTTAAAAAAGTCATACAGTAAAATTGGCTGATAAGCAATTCTATGAATGTTAACACCTGAATAGATTTGTGTAACTATTGCCAAGATCAGCATACAGAACAGTTGCATCACTCCCCAAAAGCTATCTGGTTTTAGTCATACCTTTCATGAGATTTTATTTGTTAGAAAATTGCATCATGTCTTGTAGAATTTCTCCAAATTTGAATTGGTTGACAGCACTCTTACAGAGTGACTTAGCCTGTTTTTCTTTTTCCTCTATTCTCTGTAAACTGGTAGATAAATATAGAGGTTTGATTAGATTCAGGGCCACTTTTTGGGGCAATTATTTTGTGCTGTGATTTTCCTATTGCATCGTATCAGGAGACACACAATGTCTGATTGTACTACTTTTAATGATGCTAAGACTGATGGTTGGGTTCAGGTGTTACGGGCTTGATCCATCCATTCAAAGTGCGCCATCAACCATCCACGTAATGGTCTTAGCAGCTGTTCATGATCACCGCCTAGATCCATTCTTTCATTGTTGTTGCTGTTGGGTGCCATCAAGTCAATTCCAACTCATAGCAACCCTATATGACATACTGTAACTGCCACCTAGGGTTTCCTAGGCTGTAAGTCTTTACGG
>NW_004443976.1:12651391-12653473 GCF_000243295.1 Trichechus manatus latirostris
GAGCTGTTTGAAAGGACCCCACCCACAGGCCCACCTGCTGCCTCTGTGCGGTGCAGCGGCCGAGGGGAGTTGTAAGATGGTGGCATATCACCCATATCACATAATTGTGTCCGCTCAGTGGCTCAGGTGGAGGAGTATGACCAAAATCCCCTCCAACGTGCCCTATCAGAGGAAGAGCCAGAATCAGGGCACCTGTCACAGAGAGGACATGATACCACCTCACAGCAGCAACGGTCAAGTTTCACCTCACCCTTTCACTTCTCATTCTTCCTCCCACCCTGATTGGAGGCGCCAAAGGCAGAGTAATAAGTGAGGGAGAGGAAGTATGGAAAAAATAAGGAGAAAAGATGTTAAAGACACAGACCACCCCCTCCATTTTCCCCTTTGCAGGCTTCTGAGCCTGGGTCAGACCTGAGCCGGGGAAAGAGAATATCTTTAAATTGGATAAGAAATGCAAAATAAATTTGACTAGACCTTTTAATCCACCCTGCATCTGTCCCTTTGCCATACTCTGATGGCTTGTGTGTCGCTATGATGGTGGAAGCTATGCCGCTAATATTCTAAATAACAGCGGGATTACCCATGGTGGACAGGTTTCAGTGGAGCTTCCAGACTAAGACAGACTAGGAAGAAAGACCTGGTGATCTACTTCTGCACATTAGCCAGTGAAAACCCTGTGGATCCCAGCAGAACATTGTTCAGTATAGTATTGGAAGATGAGCCCCCTAAATGGGAAGGAACTTAAAATACACAGTGGCCACAGCAATGGACTTGAGCAGACCAATGATCGTGAAGATGGCACAGGACCAGGCAGCGTTTCATCCTGTTGCGCATATGGTCACCATGAATTGGAGCTGACTCGACAGCTGTTAACAACAGACTCCTAATACCTGAAATAATTATTGTTCTAATCGCCAAAGTGACATGAAAAGCTATAGGAGTTTGGCTGCTAATTACACAGGTGTGTTTAGTTTGTGACGATTCATTGAGCTGTATGCATCTGTATATTATATTTCAATGAAAATTTGAAAGAAAGCTACAGATTGTGATATCACCCAGAGATGCGGAAGGGAGATCCCACAGAGCAGGTTTGAGGACAGTGGGGAGTTAAAAATAAAGTGATGTTACGGTTGTGCCCTACTGAGTCCTGCCTGTGTATACCAGTTAAACCTAAAAAAAAAACCAAAGCAGTTGCTGTCAAGTTGATTCCAACTCATGGCGACCCCATGTGTGCAGAATAGAACTGTTCCATAGGGTTTTCAAGGCTGTGACCTTTTGGAAGCAGATCACCAGGCCTTTCTTCCGTGGGTTTGAACAGCTAACCTTTTGGTTAGTAGTCGAGCACTTAACCATTTGCACCACCTAGGGACTCTTTATACCAGTTATAGGTTATTATCGTGACCCTCATTGTACCCACAATCTGAGGTATCCAGGGAAACATCAGCTATGTATGCCTTGCTGGGTAGTTTGGATTTTATCATGAAATTAATGGAAAGGGTTTCAAGCCCAGGAGTAACATTTGATAACATTTATTGTATCTACTGTGCCAATAGATTGGAAGAGAAAAGTGGAATTAGTGAGGGCAGTCAAGAGGCTGTTGTGAGAGTTCAGGTTGAGTTGGAGCATTATAGTAGGGGTGGGGGAGAGGATAGAGAGAACTCTCATATTTACACCTCTGGCCCAGACCTCTCCTTGGAGGATCAGACCCCTATACACAATTGCCTACTATATGTTACTTTTTTTTTTAATTTAATTTTTTTAATTTGGTGAAAGTATACACAGCCAAAGATACACCATTTCAACAATCTCTACATGTACAGCAGCGACACTGGTTACATTCTTCCGGTTGTGCTACTCTTCTCACTATCCTTTTCTGCATTATCCCACCGCCATTATCTTAAATTCACTTCCCTTTAAGCTGCCCATCCAGCCTTTTGAGTTGCTCTTGTCAATTTTTTTTTCTGTTTCTATGCTTGAAATTTATTTTTGTAGTTTAAATGAAGTTTACATTTCAAGTTAGTCTCCCATACAAAAATTTATGCATACATTGTTATGTGACCCTAATTGCTCTCCCCATACTGC
>NW_004443976.1:12654528-12658430 GCF_000243295.1 Trichechus manatus latirostris
GTTGATGGGCACTTAGGTTGTTTCCATCTTTTTGCTATTGTGAACAGTGCTGCAATGAACATGGGTGTGCCTATATCTATTCGTGTGATGGCTCTTATTTCTCTAGAATGTATATATTGACTTTTACATGTTAAAAGTCATCTCACATTCAACATGTTCAGTCTGAACTCATGATCTTCCTCCTCAAACCTAATTCTTATTCAGGTGTTTCCTATCTCTGTGACTCACTTCCTTTATGTATCTAATTATGCAAGCCAGAATCTAGAAGTCGCCGTTAACCTCCTCCTCTTCTTTGCCAAGGCCTGTTAATCTTATCTCTGAAATATTTCTTGAAATCTTAACTATCTTTACCTCTGTTGAAGCTGTCTAGTCTATTGCATCAGACTCCTAATTGGTCTATCTTTGTCCACTCTGACCTGCATCTAATTCATTAACCACACGAAAGCCAGATTGATGTTCGGGATTCTCATGGCTGGATCCATTCTCAAGAGGATTCTCTCCATGTCCACCTGGTGGCCCCCAGGGGCTCCAGGCTTACACCCCGCTAACTTAACTCCAGTACAGCATATAGGTAGTGTGAGGTGTGGAATCACCTTGCAGAAATTTGGCCTTTATTCTCAGTTCCTTCCAGCCGAACCAATACCTGAGTCTAATGAGTTGGGGCTGACCAGACCAAGAGGGACCACCTGGGGGCCTGATACTAAGCCTTGGACATGCTGTCATGGCCACATGGAGAGGCCAATAAAAGCCCTGAACCCTTAGGCTCAGATGGCGCTTCCTGGTTGCTAAGAGCAAACATCTGCTCTTGGGAGGGTAGCCTGACCCCTTGGGACATAAAAAGTGCACTGGGACCCCTCCTAGACCTTGCCCTATGCATCTCTTCATTTGTATACTTTTTTTGTTCTGTTAGAGCTATTATTGCAGGTATGGTGTTTTCCGTGAGGTCTGTGAGTCATTCCAGCAAATTTTAGGACCCAAAGGAGTCTTGGGGGCTGGCTGGTCTGAAGTGGAGGGAGTCATGTGGACTCCTGAGTTTGCAACTGGTACCCACTGATCTAGCCCTGGGTGGCTAGGGTCAAAGAGAAGAGTTGTGTGGGCAGCTGGGGTCTGAACTGAACAGGGAAGGGAAGCTAATATTTCCACAGTTGGTATGTGGAGTGGGATTTGTTATCCACCACACAATTTGGCTTCAGAAGTGGATTATCTTACTCTCCCTGGGCTGATTTGCACAGGTGGTATTTGAAGCATCAGAATAGATGAGCTCCTCCAGGGATGGTTATGAGAAGAGAAGAAGACCAAGGACAGACTCCTGGAGGCACTGGCTGCACCTGGCTGCTAGATATAGAAATAGGATGCTTGTTGTTCCTAGGACCCAATTCCAGCCTCACCTGTCCAAAAGAGAGTGTCCAAAACATTAGGCCAAATCCAGGAGTCTGTACGCCCCTCCCCCCCTTTTTTTCCCTTCTCTAAGTTTTATTTCTGTGGGTTTTAGGGGCTATACGTCACCCAGAGGAAACCACTCATATATTGCTTTGCTCACTTACTCAGGTTTCTGGGAATTTCACCTCCCTGCATCCACAAATCAACAGGGAGAGGAGCCATGTTCACACTCTTTTCCTAGGTAAAATTGATTGCTCTGGAGGTAAGCACACACCTGAAGCTGGGCCAGTCCTTTCTAGAAATTTGGGAAGTAAGGCTCAGAGTGATTGCCCTCTTGAATGGGCAAGCTGTAGACTTGGGAGCTGTTGATTTTTCATTAAGAGGCTTGGAAACTAAAGGAAGCCAATTTATGTTGAGATAGAAAAATAAACACAGTGAACAGAGAGAAACAGACATGAAAGTTGAGATAAAGAGGACTTCCTGTGTTCCCTGAAATGCTCCAGTTCCTAGTTCCAGGGTTTTCTGCATATGCTTCTGAGTCACGTCTCCGCTCTTGGGTTTTGTGAACCACCCACCCCAGGATCCTTACAATACAATTCCCTTACAAATTTAAGCTAGCTTAAGTGGGTTTCTGTTACTGGGAATCAGAATATTTCTAACTCAGAGAAAACTGTTTAAATTCCTTTTTATGAGCTTAAAGACTGCCTGACATAAAATTGTTTTATTTTGTTTCTCCTGGATAAAAAGATGGAGATAATAGATTGTAATTTATTAAATTACCATGAGGTTCTTACCCCCTTCTCAAAAGATAGATGTTACAACAAAGGAGAAACTTCATTGTTTTCAGAATTCTTACTACAACTCTCTGTTTTATTATAAATCATGTTCCTATCCTTACTTTTAACGGAGCCCTGGTGGTGCAGTGGTTAAGTGCTTGGCTGCTAACTGAAAAGTCGGTGGATTGAACCTACCAGCTGTTCCGTGGAAGAAAGACATGGTAATCCTGCTTCTGTAAAGATTACAGCCTTGGAAACCCTATAGAGCAGTTCTACTCTGTCCTACAGGGTCGTTATGAGTCAGAATCGACTCAGTGGCAATGGGTTTTTGTGCTAATACTGTGCTGTCATCATAAGCATGGTTTTTCCTATTGATGTCTGGCTCGATTGCTCACGGTAGTGATAGCAGAGATTGCCACGATTGCAATATAATTTTGTTGAGTCTTTCTTTATTGTCCAGTGTGGTTAATATTTTATAAAGGTTCTGTTTGTTCTTGAAAAGAATGTGTGTTATGCAATGTTGGGTGCAATGTTGTATTAATGTCCAGTTGATCAAGTTTGTTAATTGTATTGTTCAAATCTGTATTCTTACTGATTGTTCATCGGCTTTCTTCTATCAATTACTAAACTACTAAGAGAAGGGTATTAAAATATCCCAGTGTGATTGTGAACTTGTCTTCTTTTCCATGTAGTTCAACGGTTTTAATTTCATGTATTTTTGAGATTTTATGAGGCTCATAGAAATTTGGAATCATTATATCTTCCTTGTGAATTGAACATCTTATCATTATAAAGTTAACTTTCTTATCTCTGAAAATACTGTTTGCCTTCGAGTATTTTGTTTCTGCAGTTAACAGAGTGACAAGTATTTGCTGGAGATATATATATATGTGTGTGTGTGTGTGTGTGTATCAAAACAAACAAACAAACAAACAAACAAACAAACAACCTGTTGCCATCGAGTCGATTCTGACTCATAGCAACCCTATAGGACAGAGTAGAGCTGCCCCATAGGGTTTCCAAGGAGCAGCTGGCAGATTTGAACTGCTGACCTTTTGGTTAGCAGCCATAGCTAATTATATATAATTCCTGGATGATGCAAATGGTTAATAGGCTCAGCTGCTAACTGAAATGTTGGGGATTCAGGTCGACCCAGAGGTGCCTCAGGAGAAAGACCTGGCTACCTACTTCTGAAAAATCAGCCATTGAAAACTCTATGGAGCACAGTTCCACTCTGACACACATGGGGTTGCCACGAGTCGGAGTCCACTCAACAGCAATATCCTTTAATATCAAGTATTTTTGAGATTTTATGAATTTTTATGAGATTTTACAGGTATAATATCCTGTAATTACTGAGGCTCAAATTCCAAGTAAGACATACCAGTGGACACTCCCATAATGACGAGGCATGACTCTTTGAGGTTGATGTTGACTGGGAGTAAAGCTGAGAGGAATTTGTTACAAGTTCCTTAAAGACGGGCTTGACTAGGCCTAACGGTTCTATGGATGGCCACACCTAGCAGTGGGTATAATAATTCTCTGTTTGGAACTTCCATTTCATTACACCCAAACTTTTCCTAGCATATGTTCTAAGTTGAAATTTGCTCTGTGTTTGCCTAAGGAACCTAAAAAGACAGGCTAAAATGTCATATACCCTAGTACATTTAAAAATGAACCAAATAGAACATATTTTAAAAATACCTAGACCAAGAGGTAGTTATTTGAACAGAACAAAGGGATACT
>NW_004443976.1:12658650-12659965 GCF_000243295.1 Trichechus manatus latirostris
GGTCAGGCATCAGGCTGGAGGCTTTTCCTGACTCACTTAGCTGCAGGGGCTGATGAATCCAAGATTGGCAGGCAAGATGGCAGGCTGCTGGCTGAAGTTCCAAGAACCAGAGGTCAGATGATGAGGAGCAGGATGCAGGATCCAGAGTGAGCAAGAGCCAGTGAGCTTTGCCAGAAAGTCCATATATATTGGATGCAGGCCACACTCCCAAGGAAACTCCTTTCAACTGATTGGCTGCTTATAGCAGATCTCATCGGAGGTGATTACATTATATCAGATCTCATCACGGAGGTGATTACATCATTACATAACGGCCAAACTACATCGTAACTGCCAAACCACTGAGAATCATGGCCCAGGCAAGTTGACACATGACCTTAACCAACACAGTAACCCTTGTCAACTTGGCACCTGTACACACCTCTTTAAACCACACATAATCTGTAAATAAAGACAATTATAAAGTCATACTTGTGTGTCACATAATACAACTAACACACATACAACCAAGAATGTACTAGCCTTGTTTACATTTTACATTTTATAAGTGAAGAAACCAAAAATACTTGATGCACACATACGAGGAAGAAATACTCATAACAATTACAGTCCTCGTTTCTGTAACTGGTCACATGGTCGTAACTGTACTTAGAACTGCCTTCTTCCACCACCTATTCTGTATTCCCTTTTCCCTTAGCAAGCACGTCATCTGGTCATGGTTCTTTCTCTGGTTAAGTGACCTAAACCTTCATTCCTGAAGGGTCTGGGCCATTAGTAGTCATGTCAGAATTGGATTGCTGCAGTGTTCCATTGACTTTAATCACAGGGCATGGTAGTACTAAGAGACGTAATATTCCAGACACTCTTCTGTATCTCCATTATGTAACATCAATCTGATTTCCTCTTGGTAATCAGGATCAGTCATACCAGCCAACACAATAACGACTTTCTTTGGCTGTTGATCCAGAGGCATGATCCAGAAGCAAAGTGGCTAGGTGGCATTCTTAACTTCCAGTTAAATGGAATCAGTGTTGTGTCTCCTGTGGGGAGCATACCTCCCTTTGGAACTAAGACCTCTAGACCCTCAGAGCATAGGGACATGAGACAGGAAGCAAGACCCTCAGAGCATAGGGACATGAGACAGGAAGCAAATATTTTGTGAGTGGGTTAGTAGTGGTAATAGTGAGTAGTGGTGCCACTCCCATTTCCACCCCTTGATTT
Source organism: Trichechus manatus latirostris (assembly GCF_000243295.1). Lineage (NCBI taxonomy): Eukaryota > Metazoa > Chordata > Mammalia > Sirenia > Trichechidae > Trichechus > Trichechus manatus. Next base: position 12,659,872 of record NW_004443976.1, read on the forward strand.
CTGGGCCCATGAATCCTGGCTATAGGGAGAAGCAGCACCATATATTGTATGCTGGTTTAGAGCATATACAGCCTCCTAGAGAACATTGCCCCAA
>NW_004443976.1:12671959-12686229 GCF_000243295.1 Trichechus manatus latirostris
TAGTCAGTTACAAAAGGACAAATATTGTATAAGACCACTATTACGAGAACTCAAGAAAAGGTTTAAACACAGAAGAAAACATTCTTTGATGGTTACAAGGGTGGAGGAGGGAGGGGGGCATTCACTAACTAGATAGTTGACAAGAATTAAATGAGGGGAAGGACAGCACACACTACAGGAGAAGTCAGCACAACTAGACTAAACCAAAAGCTAAGAAGTTTCCTGAATACAATCAAATACTTCGAGGGACAGAGTAGTAGGCGCAAGGATCTGAGGACTATGGTTTCAGGGGACATCTAGGTCATCTAGGTCAATTGGCATAACAAAGTTTATTAAATCACTTTGGTGGGTGGTGTCTGTGTCTTAAAAGCTAGCGAGCAGCCATCTAAGATCATCAATTGGTCCCAAACTAACTGGAGCAAAGGAGAATGAAGAACACCAAAGACACAAAGAAAATATCAGCCAGAATATCAGACAGAAAAGGCCACATAAACAAGAGACTCCATCAGCCTGAGACCAGAAGGACTAGATGGTGCCTGGCTACCACCAATGACCACCCTGACAGGGAACATAACAGAGAGTCCCTGATGGAGCAGAAGTGGGGTGCACAACTCAAATTCTAGTAAAAAGTCCAGACTTAACGGTGTGACTGAGACTGGAGGGACCTCAGAAGACATGGCCCCTGGACTCTCTGTTAGCCCAGAACTAAAACCATTCCTGAGGCCAACTCTTCAGAGAAAGATTAGACTGGACAATAAGACATAAAATGATACTTGTGAAGAGTGTTCTTCTTAGCTCAAGTAGATACATGAGACTAAATATGTAGCTCCTGTCCAGAGGCAAGATGAAAATGCAGAAAGGGACAGGAGCTGGTTGAATGGACACAGGAAATCCAGGGTGGAAAGGAGGAATGTGCTGTCATAGTATAGGGAGAGCAACTAGGGTCACATAACAGTGTGTGTATAGATTTTTGTATGAGAAACTGACTTAATTGTAAACTTCCACTTCAAGCACAAAAAAAAAAAAAAAAAAGAAAAAAAAACCAAACAAAACTTCAAATTAAAAAAAAAAAAACATGGCTTAGGTCAGGTGTACCTTAGTCTTCAAGGTGACATCTTTGCTTTTTAACACTCTAGAGAGGTCTTTTGCAGCAGATTTGCCCAATGCAATCTGAAATTCAAGCCAGATTCAGAAGAGGACGTGGAACCAGGGATATCATTGCTGATGTCAGACAGATCCTGACTGAAAGCAGAGAGTACCAGAAAGATGTTTATCTGTGTTTTATTGACTATGCCAGGTCATTTGACTATGTAGATCAGAACAAATTATGCATAACTTTGGGAAGAATGGGAATTCCAGCACACTTAACTGTGCTCATGAAGAATCTGTACATAGATCAAGAGGCAGTCATTCAAACAGAACAAGAGGATACTGCGTGGTTTAAAGTCAGGAAGGGTGTGTGTCGGGGTTGTATCCTTTCACCATACCTATTCAATCTGTATGCTGAGCAAATAATCCAAGAAGCTGGACTATATGAAGAAGAACGGGGCATCAGGATTTGAGAAGACTCATTAACAACCTGTTTTATGCAGATGACACAACCTTGCTTGCTGAAAGTGAAGAGGACTTGAAGCACTTACTGATGGAAGATCAAAGACCACAGCCTTCAGTATGGATTACACCTCAACCTAAAGAAAACAAAAAGCCCTGACAACTGGAGCAATAAGCAATATCATGATAAACCGAGGAAAGATTGAAGTTGGCAAGGATTTCATTTTTCTTGGATCCACAATCAACACCCCTGGAAACAGCAGTCAAGTCAATTGAACATATAGCATGGGTCTATTTCTGGACTCTGAATTCTGTTTCATTAATTTATTTGACTTTCCTTAAATGTCATACTGTCTTAATTTCTGTAGCTTTATAATAAGTCTTTAAATCATATAGGAGTCCCTGAAGTGGTGTAAAAGGTTACCATGCATGGCTGCTAATGGAAAGGTTGGAGATTCAAATCTACCCAGAAGCACCTTGGAAGAAAGGCCTGGCAGTCTGTTTCTGAAAAATCAGCCATTGAAAACCTCTGAGTGCACAGTTCTACTCTGATTCACGTGAGGTTGCCATGAGTCAGAATAGACTCCATGGCAGCGTATTTAGTGTAATGTAAGTCCTCCAATTGTATTCTTGGCTAATCTAGGTACCTTGCATTTCCATATAATTTTTAAATGAACTTGCCAATTTCTACAAAAAATTCTGGGATTTTTATTGAGATTGTGTTCCATGTGTAGATCAATTTGGGGAGAATCTAATAGTAACAATATTAAGTCTTCCAAACCATGAACAGAGTATACCTCTCCATTTAAGTCTTCTTTAATTTCTCTCTGTAATATTTCTTTTAATTTTCAGTGAAGATGTCTTATATATCTTTTATTAAATTAATTTCTATATATTTAAATTTTTGATGCTATTGAAATGAAATTGTTTTAGCTTTATTTTCAAATTACTTGTTGATAGTATACAGGTATGTAATTGATTTTTGTATATTGACCTTGTATCCTGCAACTTTTCCTGGTGATGCAGGTGAAAACAGGAAGGCCAAAGCCCATTTTGAGATTGGCCCTGTATCAGGAATTACCTCAATATTGAAGTCAGTAGGGTGTGACACCCAGTGTTACTCCCAATCAGGGGCCAACTCATAGAAGTGACACAACAACTCCTCAGGTCACATACAGAGGCAGCCATTTTCCTCTAGGTAGGCCCACAGTGTCACGGGGATTGGATCCGGGATATTGCAAACACGAGACAAAAGATCTACTCTCTCCAATGATAACCGAGCCCTGCTGTTGATTCCAGGCCACTGTTCCAGACCTCCTGCTCTCTTATGGTTTCTCTTGGGTCATTTTGTGCTTTCTTGCCAGCTCACTTCACATGGGGCTGTTCCATTTTTTATCAGAAATATGTCAATAATTTAGAAACTAAAAGGGAAAATATTTAGGTCCTTATTCTCTTGCTTCCTGAAGGTTCTTGTCTTTAGGATGCAAATAGATGATATAAGGGGATACTGCCTAATTTTTTCTACCAACAACACTTAAACTTTTGCCCCCAGCAAGGTAAAAAATAAATCTTGCTATTTTTCTTGCTTCAGAACAACAGGTTGGTACTCGCTTTAGTTTTGTGTAACTAAATGACTAGACCAAATAAAGTCAGAATCCGGTCGACAGCAAACAACCACGATACTCTGAGGTACTTGTAAAACTCTCTTTCTAGAAACGTAGATGGCTAGCAAATTTAAAATACCAGATTCACTATTAAAAGATTTTGTTTCACAAAGCACTCATTACAGTAGGTAAAATACTCAGGATATTTTGTGACTCATTAAAAAGGATTCCAAAGTGATAGCTACTATTATTCTTATTTGATAAATTTTGTTTTGGCTCTGAGAGGTCCTAGTTCCTGACCGTATGCTTCAAGAGTGGGCTTTAATTAGTCAGGACCCATTAAGTTTTAAGTTATAGGAAATCAAATTCAAACTAGCTTAAACAGAAAATGATATTTTTTGAGGGGGGTGCTCACATAACTGGAAAATCCAAGAAGTAATTTGTCTAGATCCAGGGGTTTAAGTCATATTAGGAGGGCACGGAGCTCTGGTGGCACAATGGTTAAGAGCTATGGCTGCTAAACGAAAGGTCGGCAGTTCGAATCCACCAGCTGCTCCTTGGAAACCTTATGGGGCAGTTCTACTCTGTCCTATAGGATCACTATGAGTCAGAATCGACTTGATAGCAACAGGTTTGGTTTTGGTTTGGTGTCCTCTCCACATCTCTCAGCTTTGAGTCCCTCAAATCCACTACAGAGACAGTCTCTTTCTCTATAGGGTGGCAAGATGATCTTCAGTAGCTCCACACATACCTTATTTGGTAAACAACCACAGTGGAAAGAAGTCTTTCCTAATACCTTCCAGAAGACTTCCAGGGAGAACTCTGATCTAGGGCTGAGAAATACTACTTCTCAAATGTCCCAGAACCACTTGCAGAGAAGAGAGGTCTCAGGTGCTGGACACATCTAGCCCCCGGCCTGCATGTTCCTTGTAGCTGCCTCTTCCTTGGATACCCAGATTCCAGCTTCCACATCAAACTACTTGTGTGGTCTTGATATTGGGGGTCAGTAATTTCCGGTTCATCTTCTATCCTGTATCTCTTACCATCCCTGCATCTCCTGCCTAAAGTGGAACAAGTTGAACAAAGACCACTGGGGTGTGGAATTTTCAAGACACTGCCTGCTGGGGGAGCCCTGGTGGGGCCATGTTTAAGGGCTTAGCTGCTAACCAAAAGGTTGGCAGTTCGAATCCACCGGCTGCTCCTTGGAAACCCTATGAGGCAGTTCTACTCTGTCCTGTAGGGTCGCTATGAGTCGGAATCGGCTCAACAGTAACGGGTTTGGTTTTGGCCTGCTGGGGAGCAAAACAGTGAGCTGGAATCCTGGGGGAGACCTGGTCCATAGTTAGGGGCTTCAAAAGAAGGATAAAGGGTAATTTTGACCCAGTCCCAGTGTTCCTTTCCACACCTGAATGCAATGCGCAGAGATGGAGGGATTCCCCTTCCTGAACTCACTCTCTGGTGCGTCACAGACACAGCCTCACTGCTGCCTCCTCCTGGTCTCCTTTTGGCATCCCCAGGGCTCAAGGGAACCAGCCTGGGACCCGTCTATGCAGGTGCACAGACCTTGGGAGCAGGGGGACAGGAAATGGATCCATATAGGCATCCAGCTCTTGGTGGATCGAAACCACCCTGTGCCCTTATATTTTCACCTGCTTCACATAGGTCTATGAGCATAGCAGCCCCTTAATAAAAGTAAGAAATGAAAATCAAAGCAAATTAAAGCCTGTATTTTTGTTGGGAAGGAGAAAGAAGCAAAGCCATTGCCAGCCCTGGAAGAAGGGTGTGACTTCCCTTAAAGCAAGGTTGAGATGCAGTTTAACTGCAGAATGTCTATGGGCTGAGAGAATTCTGAGCAAAGGAAAAGGTCCATTATACAGGTGAGGTAGGGCTTCCTGAATGGGAGGTGATGGGCTAAGATTTGAACTGGTGGGAAAGAAAGGAGTAGATAGTTCTATGGGTGTTTGACTGGCTGCATCAGCAAAATTGGAAATGGGGAGTTGACACTAGGTGGGACAGGCAGAAGGGAGCCAACTCTCACTTCCTCTTTCTTAACCCATTTCTTCCCTCTCTTTTCCCCTGGGCAGGCATGTCTTTGCTATTCTTTTCTTATTTAATATTGCACCGTAAACATTTTTGTTCTTATGTTGCCAATGTGTTTTCTTATAAACTTTTTGTTTTGAAATGAATTTAGGTTTACAGAGAATTTGCAAAGATAGCAGGGTACAGTTCCTGTACATCCCTCACCCCAGTTTGTTTCTCCTAATGCCATCATCTTCCATTCCAGATCTAGTGGAGTCAATCCTAACTCATGGTGACCCCATGTTTATCAGAGTAGAACTGTGCTGCATAGGGTTTTCACTGGCTGATTTTTTGGAAGTAGATCACCACCAGAAGGTCTTTCTTCTGAGGAGCCTCTGGGTGGACTCAAACCTCCAACCTTCCAGTTAGCAGCTGAGCATGTTAACCGTTTGCACCACCCAGAGACTCCTTCATCAGTTGGTGCGTATTTTCATTTCCCACACACCTCCTTCCAGGAGCCCACACGGTTAGTTCCTTGTATATCCTCTTAGAATTTCTTCATGCATGTTGTTGTTGTCAGGCGCCTTCTAATTGGTTCTGACTCGCAGAGAACCTACATACAAAGGAACGAAACACTGCCCAGTCCTGCACCATCCTCACAATGGTTGCTGTGTTTGAGCCCATTGTTGCAACCACTGTGTTAGTCCATCATGTTGAGGGTCTTCCTCTTTTTCACTGACCGTCTGCTTTACCAAGCATGATGTCCTTCTCCAGGGACTGGCCCCTCCGAATGACATGTCCAAAGTATGTGAGAGGAAGTCTTGCCATGCTCGCTTCTAAGGAGCATTCTGGCTGTACTTTTTCCAAGACAAATTGGTTGGTTCTTCTGGCAGTCCATGGTATATTCAATATTCTTCATCAACACCATAAATGAAAGGCATCACTTCTTCTTCAATCTTCCTTATTCATTGTCCAGCTTTCGATTGCATATGAGGCAATGGAAAATACCATGGCTTGGGTTAGGCACACCTTAGTCCTCAAGGTGACATCTTGGCATTTTAACACTTTAAAGAGGTCTTTTGCAGCAGATTTGCCTAGTGCAATACGTTGTTTGATTTCTCGACTGCTGCTTCCTTGGGCATTGATTGTGGATCCAAGTAAAATGAGATCCTTGAAAACTTCCAATATTTCTCTGTACCATGATGTTGCTTATTGGTCCATTGACGAGGATTTTTGTTTTCTTTATGTTGAGGTGTAATCCATATTGAAGGCCGTAGTCTTTGATCTTCATCAGTAAGTGATTCAAGTCCTCTTCACTTTCAGCAAGCAAGGTTGTGTCATGTGCATATTACAGGTTGTTAATGAGTCTTCCTCCAATCCTGATGCCACATTCTTCATTTGGCATAGAGCAGCAAAATGAATGCATGTGAAAGAGAGCATGTCAATCACTCTGTTCTTATTATTATTGTCTTTTCACTTGTATCTTCAAAACCTTTCTGTATCAGCACAGAGATCCTCCTCATTCTTTTCACAGCTGCGAAGTATTCCATTGTATGAATGTACTATGTATATTTAGCCAGTCATCTATTGATGGAAATTTAGAGTGCTTTCAGTCTTTTACTAATGCAAGCCATAATGTAGTGATTAACCTTCTACACTTGTTCAAGTTTATCTGAATAATGAATTCTCAGAAATGCTACTGCTGGATCCAAGGGTGTACACATTTGTAATCTCGTGAGATAGTACCAAATTGCCCTCCATAGGGGTTATATCCGATTTATATACCCACTAGCAACATATGAGTGTAGTTTCCCTATTGTCCTGTCACACATAAAAGTGTATTATTAAACATACAAGGAGTTAATATGTCTAAAGCACTTAGAACAGTGAATGGCACATAGCAAGCACTATGTAAGTGTTAATTTTTTTTTTTTTTTTCAGTTTCAGAGACTCAAAATCTCACTTTATTTTATTGTTGTACTTTTAAGTGGACGTTTACAATTCAAGTTAGTCTCTCATACAGAAATTTATACATACACTGTTACGTGACCCTAGTTGCTCTCCCTATACTGTGACAGCACACTCCTCCTTTCCACCCCTGATTTCCTGTGTCCATTCAACCAGCTCCTGACCCTCTCTGCCGTCTCATCTCACCTCCGGACCGGAGCTGCCCATTTAGTCTCATGTATCTTCTTGAGCTAAAAAGCACACTCTTCACGAGCAGTGTTAATTACTTTTATTATCATCATTATTATTAGAGTTTTGCCAATCCAGTTGGGGAAAATGGTACCTCAGTGTCTGTAAAGATCATTTGTGGTTTCTTTTCTGTGATCTCTTTTTGCGTGTCTGTTGCCATTTGTCTATTAGGTTCACGATCTTTTTTTTTTTCTTCTTCTTCATCTCTCATTTCATAGGAACTCTAAGTATTAGGAAGATTAGCCCCTTTAGGTATGAAGGCAAGTATTCAATCCCAGTTTGTCATTTGTCTTATGCATCTTTGCTTTTATGGCTTCTGGATTTTGAGTCATAGTTTAAAAGGCTTTCGTGGTTTCATTTTTTACATTTAACTATTTTATTCATGTGGGATATACCCTGGCAGATGGTATGAGGTTTGGAATGTTTAAAATTTTTGTTAATTTAATAACTATAAGTTAGTACTGTGGTGACATTTTCCTCTGTATATTTATTTATTGGTGAGGTGGAACAGTATTCTCGGTGTTTGTTTTCTGACTGTATTTCATCCCATGTGAATTCTCTGTACCTACATTTTCATAAATTAATTTCGGGGATCTCGATAATTTTTTTTTTTTACCAACGTGCAAATGTTCTTTGTATAATAGACGGTGTGCATTTATTTATTGTAAATATTTTCCACAGGCTATTTTTTGTCTTTTTATATTTATTATGTTCCACAAAGTTTGAGCTTTTTATACATTAAATATTTACCTTTTTACTTCTGTTCTTCATTTTGGATAGTTTCTGTGCTATGTCTTCAAGTTCATTGACCTATAGTGTCTCATCTGCTCTTAATGGTATCCAGTAAAATGTTTATTTCAGTTACTATGTTTGTAATCTCTAAAGTTCTATTTGGTTATTTTTTATATCTTTTATATATCTTTTTTATATCTTTTATAACTTCTCTTCTTATTATATGCATGTTTTACTTTAAATTTTTGAGTATATTTACTATATTTATAATAACTGTCCTGAAGTCCTTGTTTGCTAATTGTGGTGCAGTGAATTACTTTATATGGCCCTACTAGCCATGAATGGTCTTGTAACTCCCATAAAATGATTGGGTAGGACTATACAAATAAGGTACTTGTGTCTCACCAAGGGGATTGGACAGTTTTTGCCAATGCAAATAAGGTGCATGGAACTCTTGCAGGGGATTGGTTAGTTTGTGGTCTTGCTGGGAGGGGGGCTTGCCTTGAAATTGATAAGGAGGTTACTATGTACTGTATTTTTATGCAAATAACACACACTTTCTACGTTTGTTTGCCAACTGCTTCCTCCCCCCGCAAGGTATTTTTGTAAGCACTGCTGTGCCAATTTTTTCAATATAGTGGCATTTATGAAAGTACTTGGCGGGGAGAGAGAACTATTGCAAACAAATATAGAAGGCTTGCATTATTTGCGTAAAAATACAGTAACCAGCTTTCCAGATAGAGTTTTGAGAGAGAGACACTGGCAGAGGTAGGGAGAGAGAGAAGAAGGGGTTTTACACTGAAGACCATGAGAGATCACATGGCAAGAGCAGCGGCTGCACCAGGGGCGGGAACCAGGAGACCTGTGCGAGATGGCTGCAGAGGGCTTCCCGGCCCACACAGCGAGGTGGCAGCAAGGCCCAACCAGGGCCCAGTGGCAGCAGGCTGAGAAGAAGCTGTCCTGATTGAAGAACAGTATCCTGGATTTTTCCTGTTACTTTCAAGTTGATATGGATTCTGAACTGTAACCTGTTACTTTGCTAATAAACCCCATAATTGTAAGTACAGTTCACGAGTTCTGTGAGAAGTTTCGGTGAATTACAGAACACAATGACCAGAGGGAGAATGCTGAGGGGAGGGACAGTAGTTGGCATTAGAAATGGTGGAGTGGTACAGCAGTTTGGAGAAGCTGGACACTTGGGACATTTTGAACCTCTGCCTCATAGGAACCAGCTTTGTGTGATTCTTATGAAAGAAATTAATCATTTACTAATTTCATCATCTTTGTCTTTTCTGGTCTGTTTCTATTGACTACTTTTTCTCTTGGTTATGGGTCATATCTTCCTGCTTCTTTGCCTGGCTAGTAATTTTTGATTGGATGCCAGATATTGTGACTTTTACGTGTTGAATGCTTGATTTTGTTGTATCACTTTAAAGAGTATGGGGTTTGTTTCTGTCAGATAGTTAATTTACTTGTGGATGCCCTAGCTCTTTTTGAGGCTTGTTTTTAAGCATTTTTTCAGGCGAGATCTAGAGTAGCCTGTACTACTAAGGTGTGACACCCTCCACCCCCTGCCCCCCTACCCGCCTGGAGTCTTTACTGAATGGTATTTAATGACCTCTCTCTACTCTGGCTGGTGGGAACTCAGGGAATTCCCTGAGGGAATTTTTTGATTTCAGATTCCCAAGTTGTTCTTTTCCTGGAGGTTGTTTGCCAACCCTCAGGAAATTTCACCCTTCATCAGGTGGGTGTTCAGCCAAACACTCAAGAAGACCCTATGCGGATTTCTGGAGCTCTTTCTCTGCGTAGCTCCCTCCTCTTTTCTATTCTGCTCTGTAAATTCTGGGCCTCCCTGAACTCTCATCTCTGTCTCTTCAATTCAGAGGCCTTCTGCTTGAGATCCACCTCCCTGTGCTGCAGGCCAGAAATTGCCTCCAGGCAGAAAGCCAGGCTCATCTCATTTCCCTTCACCTTTCTGCGCTGCCTGTGTCCAATGTTTAAAAACAGTTGCTTTGCATATTTTTTCAGTTACCCAGTTTTTTTTTTTTTCTTTAATGGCAGGAGGGTAAGCCTTACAGTAGTTACCAAATCTTTTAGCTTTTTATATGTCATTTTCTTTGTGATTTCTTACATTCTTCAAATCTGAAAGATTATTATCCTGCTGTCAGAACTATGTTAGCCATTCAAAGAAAGGGAAGGAAGGTTTTTAGTGAGAATGGAGGAGGAGCGAATTTAAGAATTCTGCAATAGAAACAAGTAATAGGATATGCTTGTTGCAAATGGGGTGTGTGTGTGTGTGTGTGTGTGTGTGTGTGTGTGTAAAATTAGCGAGAAGTTAAAGATGATCTACAGTTACAATAAAAATGACGGTGACACTGAAAATAAAACTTTCAGCCAAATGAGAATTTGTTGTCCTGATCTTGAAGTGATCTCTCATTTAATTTTCTGCAGTTTAAGTAAGAAGGTGAAGGTACATGTCCAAAGAAGACATGACAATATTTTAAAAAATAACACTATGTAAACATATGAGAAGTTGTACAAAAAGCACTCAACTGGGAATGAGAAATTCTGGGTTCTAGTTCCTGTTCTAGACTCCCTAGGCAGCACAAACAGTTAATGCGCTTGGCTGCTAACCAAAAGTTTGGAGGTTCGAGTCCACCCAGAGGTGCCTTGGAAGAAAGGCCTGGTGATCTACTTGCAAAAAATCAACCATTGAAAATCCTATGTAAAAATCATCTATCTAAGACCAAAGGATCAACAGCTATTTTAAAGCATAGATGAGAAGGTTGTGGGGCAGGGAGATTAAGTAAATGGAAGTGAAACAACTAGAACAGAATTAAAGAGAATGTTGACACAATGTGAAGAATGTAACCAATGTCACTGATCATTATGTCTAGAAACTGTGGAATGGGAATGGGTTTTGCTGCGTATATTTTCATCAAAAATAAAATTAAATTAAAAAAAGAAAAGAAAGAAAACCGTATGAAGCACAGTTTTACTCTGACACACATGAATTGAATCGACTCAACAACTGGTATATATATATATATGTATATGTATATGTTAGTTCCTGTTCTAATATTTGCAAGCTATGCAGCCTACAGCCTATCAGAGCCTTAATTCCTTCCTTTGTTCCCTGGGAGTAATATCTGTCATGCCTACCTTGAGGAGAGGCTGAAATGAAATAATGTATGTGAGAGTGCTTTGTAAACCACTTTGCACAATTCAGAGGTAAGTTATCACTGAATGTTTGTTATTATTTTGCCTAGTAAAGATCAAAGTACAGAGGGTCAGAGTAAAGCTTCTATCAAAGCCAGACAGTTGTAATCTTGGAGGCCTTCCTGAAGAAGGTGTCATTAAAGGTGGAAACGATAACTAGGTAGGAAGGAGCAGGGGTAAACTGTCTGGTAGGGAACTGCTATAAACAAAACCTTCGAGGCAGAAACAAGCTCTCTTTGTATGTTGGCTCCTGAAACAGTTTATCCTCCCCTCCAAAGGGTAGCTTACTGACAGTTTGAGGAAATTAGAGTACAGAATTTCCAGGCTGGAGTGGGGAGATTAGGGGTGTGCTGGGCAAGAAGTGAGGACACTGGCTGAGAGGGAGCAAAGAGGGATGGCTGGAGGGAGAGATAAAAAGATGTGGGACAGAAAAGTGTTTTATCACCACTGTTCTTTGACTGGAGTGGGGGTTGGTGGTAATTATAAGAGTAATACCTACTAATTTTAAAGCTTCATGTGCAATAGAAGGGAAAGGCTTCAGCTCTTTTCCACTTCGGAGAGGTGACCACTCCTAACCATTTGTTTTATGTCCTTCCACACTTTGTCCTCTGCATACAAAACATATACATTACCAATTTATATTCATACCAGACAACACTTACCTCCCTAAGTCTTCAAACTCTCTCTATAGGTTTTTCTTTTTTAATTTAATTTTATTTTTGGTGAAAATATACACAGCAAAACCAATCCCTAGCCTGGTTCTCCTCCTAACCCCCATATTATTGATACACTGGATTAGTATTTACATATTATCTCTTTAGATTCATGTTTGACCCTCTCTTCTCCTCTTCCTCATCCTAAGAGGCGGTGTATCTCAAGGCTCAGTCGCTGGACCCCAGCTCTTCCCTCTACACTCTTTGCTCTCAAAGAGAATCCTCTAGGCTGTCACCACTCTGCTCCATGCAGGTGACTCCCCGATCTCCTGTCCAATTCCTGACTTCTCTCAAGAGTTCCAGTTCTGAATTTCTAGCTACCTGCTGGGCGCCTCTTCCTTGATCTCTTACCTATGACCTCTCGCTCAGATTTTTCTATAACCAATGTCAATTATTCTTCTCAAAAGGGCTCCTTCTTCAAGCTTTCCTATTTCTATCAATGGGAATTACATCCTTCCAAAGTCACGTGCTCAAAACCTTGGCTTTATCTTTGATTCCTCTCTCACTAACATCTAGGTTCTTCTGGATGTTGAAGAAGATGTTGATTCTTCTTCTGTAATAGCTTTTCCTTCCATCCTATGTTTTCACTCTCTGTTTTCACCACCCAGACCATGGCAATCATCCTGCCACCATTCTCTCTCCCCTCTAATCCATCTCCTCGCAGCTACTATACCAACCTTTCTAACACACTCTTTCCATCTTCACTGGTGAAAAACAAGGCTCCAGGAATTGACACAGTGGCTGCTACATTGGGCTCAAGCATAGCAACGACTTTGAGGATGGCACAGGTCTGGGCAGTGTTTCATTCTGTTGTACACAAGGTCACTATGAGTCGGAACCGACTGGATGGCACCTAACAACAATTTACATCTTAATCATCTCTTCTTCCTTAACTTAGAATTCTAGCTCCGAGTCCTTCGATGACACAAATGCTTAAGCACTCAGCTGCTACCCAAAAGGTTGGAGGTTCGAGTCCACCCAGAGGCACCTCAGAAGAAAGGCCTGGTGATCTACCGCTGACAAATCAGCCGCTGAAAAGCCTAGGGAGCTCATTTCTGCTTTGACACATAATGGAGCCATGTGTTGGAATCAACTCCATGGTAACTGGAATTGGTTGCTTACCTGACACCGTCCCAGTTCTTCAGCCTTGTAGTTATACCTTCTACAGTCTAGCACCAACCTATCTTTCCAGTCTTATCTCCATGACTTTCCTGCACCCCCTTTCCACTCCAGCTCAAATAATCTAATTATTGTTCCCTTACAACGCCTTGAACCTTCTGACCCCTGGGTCTTTACTCAAGCTACTAACCCAATCTGAAATTCTGATCCTCTTTCTCTCAACTTGTCCAAGAACTTTTCTTCCCAGCTCAAAGACCAGCCAAGGCCTAGCTCCTGCAAGAAGCATTTGCAGACTACCTCCACTATCCATGGTCTTGTCCCCTCCAAAGCCTGAGGACTCCGATTATTGATACACTGGATTGGTATTTACATTGTATCCCTTTTGATGCATGTTTGGCCTCCCGAGTTTCCCATGGGCGGAGACTGTGCCTTATTCCCCTGTTTAGCCTCGGCGCCCAGCACAGGGCCTGGATGGAAGATGTTCAGTAGCTTTTATGCTCTAAGATTATGCTTAGAGGTAGGGTGGCAGTTTGGAGGCAAAGAACATAAAATTTGGGGAAAATTTTAAGAAGTTAAAATTGTGGGAGGATAAAGGAGACAAGTTAAAGAAGAGGTGAAAATAAGTGTTTGAGGGTAAAGATCCCACAAGAGGGATTGTTGTGGTGGTGGTATGCAGTGAGTTGATTCTAACTCATAGAGACTGTATATGACAGAGTAGAACTGCCCCATAGGGTTTCTTAGGCTGTAATCCTTACAGGAGCAGGTTGCTAGGTCTTTACGGGAGCAGATCGCCAGGTCTTTTCTCCTGTGGAGCTGGTGGGTTCGAACCTCCGACTTTTTTGGTTAGCAGCCAAGCGCTTAACCATTGTGCCACCAGGTGGCGCTCCATAGAAGGGGAATTAAAAAAAAAAAAAAAAAAGTTGCCGTCTCGTCGATTCATAGCTACCTCTATAGGACAGAGTAGAACTGCCCCACAGGGTTTCCAAGGAGCTGACTGGTGGATTCCAGCTGCCAACCTTTTGGTTAGTAGCCATAGCTCTTAACCACTGCACCAAGAGGGATGAGCGTCTGAAGTTCAGTCAATATCACTCTCTTTCCTGCTGTTGGTGGGGCGGGG
>NW_004443976.1:12686329-12702259 GCF_000243295.1 Trichechus manatus latirostris
TAGAGGCCTCGTCTGAGGTGCTCTTTGGACCAGGGAAAATTAGGTGAGGAGGCTTCCTCAACTCTACCAGGGCAGGCAGGCAATGAATTATTTCATTTAACTCTTGGGCTCAAAGAAGCTCCTGCTGGAAGGCCTGGTTGCTCGTTTCACAGAAAAAGAAGGATAAAGACAGAAGTATTTACTTATTAGTTTATTGGATTAATTCAAAAAGTGCTTATTAAGCACCTATTATGTACCAGGTGGAGCCCTGGTGGTGCAGTGGTTAAGAGCTTGGCTGCTAACCAAAAGGTTGGCAGTACGAATTCGCCAGCCACACTTTGGAAACCCTATGGAGCAGTTCTGGTCTGTCATATAGGGTCATTATGAGTCAGAATCAACTAGATGGCAGCAGGCATGTACCAGACACTGAGGATACACAGATGTTTCCCTCAAGGAGTACCTAATGTCCTTGACTAGGGAGAAACAAAGGCATAAAATAAATGCAAGTGTGTTACAGTGAAGAAAGAAGTCTGGATAAGGTGTTGTGGGGTCAGTTCACCTTGAGGAGAAGGAGGAGACTTTTCAGGGGAGGCAAAGTGAGCTGAATCTTGATATCTGAGTAGGCATCTGCAGGTAGGTGAGACTAGAAGGTGTTTGGAGGCATGGGGACATTCTGGGCAGATCAAAAGCAAGAGCTACAGGGAGCTGGTGAAAATTCAGAGAAATTCATGAGGTTGGGGCCCGGAAGAGACAAGCAAACAGGAGACCCATGAAGGGACTTCTTTGGTGTCTTGGTGAGAGACATGATACAGGCCTGCAACAAGGCAGGGGTGGCAGGAAGAGATGGGGGAGAGTAAAAGAGATGCTAAGGATGCAGAATTGTCAGGACTCTGATATTCAATAGGGGGTGGTAGTGAGAGAGAGATACCAATCCAGTATGACTCTGTGGTTTCTGGTTGGGGCAACTGGGTATATTATTCTCGTTTACCAAGATGTGGGACACATGAGGAGTGGAAGGGGTGGGAAATATGATGAGCTCAGTTTGGGACAAACGAGTTGAGGTGCCTCTGGGAATTATAGAAGAGCTCCTCATGGCCAACTTAACTCTCCACTGCTTTGCATAGGAGAAAGGGCTGCTGTCTCAGAAGGGTCAAAGGGATGCTTGAAAGAGGAAATACAAGCAAGCGCACTCCAATTCAAAATAAGCTACTAAGCATTCATGATATGCCAGACACGGTGTGACACACTCTAATCTCTAAGAGAGTAGAGACTCTATATGACTTGTTCACATTTGCATCCCAGTGCCCAGTCCAGTTACTGGTACACAGTGTACATTCAATTAATGTTTGCTGAATGAATGAATGAATGAATGAGTGAAAGTGCTTGGTAATGGGAATACAGCAATGAGCAACTTCTGAAAACCTCCGTTTAGGAGGGTGCAGTCTGTTTGGGGAGACAAATGCATAGACAACCAGTGTCAATGCAGCATAGTAAATGCTCTAGGTTTGGATGTAAGGGCAATGAGGACTCAGAGGAGGGACTCAAGGTACTTGCTCAGGCCTTGAGCTGGGCTTTAAAGGACATGTACAAGTTTTCTAGGCAGAGAAGGGGAAAAGCATCCCAGGAAGAAGGAATAGACCATATAAAGACCAAGAGGAGTGAAAGTGTATGGCATGGTTCTCAGAATAACAAACAGTTCAGTGCAGCTGTACTCCACGTAGCAATCAGAATGACTCCCATCCCTTTCAGCGGGAATCTGCTCCATCCACAACCTTTGCTGAGAGAAAGCTCTGGGTATGATTGCTTTATACAAAAGGAAACTGCTGTCCAGCCACAGGTGGTCACTGTCTTGGTCATCTAGTGCTGCCGTAATAGAAATACCACAAGTGGATGGCTTTAACAAAGAGAAGTTTATTCTCTCACAGTCCAGTAGGCTACAAGTCCAAATTCTAGGGCATCAGCTCCCAGGGAATGCTTTCTCCCTCGGCTCTGGAGGAAGGTCCATGTCATCAATCTACCCTTGGTCTGGGAGCTTCTCTGCACAGGAACCTCAGGTCCAAAGGATGTGCTGTGCTCCCGGCACTGCTTTCTTGGTGGTATGAGGTTCCTGTGTCTCACCGCTCCCTTCTCTCTTTTATATCTCAAAAGAGATTGGCTTAAGACACTACCTAATCTCGTATACATCATCAATATAACTGCCGCTAATCCATTTTATTACACCGTAGTGATAGCATTTACAACACATAGGGAAATGACATCAGATGGCAAAATGGTATACAATCATACAATACTGGGAATTATGACCTAGCAAAGCTGACAGGTATTTTGGGGGGACACAATTCAATCCATGACAGTCACTTACCCAAGGAAAGACAAATCATAAGCCATCTAGCTCTCTAAGAGGTGTACTTGGGTGAAATCATTGCCCAAACAGGAAGGATTGGAGCCAGTTTCTCACTATGATGTGTGCGTGCGTGTGTGAGCGAGAGACACACAGAGGGAGAAAGAGAGACTCAGGCAGCTGGCAATAGGAGCAGAGATGGAGAGAAGCCAGAGGGTCAAAATGGCCATAAAGAGGCAGAAGTTACAAAGAAGTAGAAACCACATGGTAGGGAAAAAACATGTTGAGTAGAGGGAGAAGAAGCAGTTCTTTTAAAGATGAGAATCGATAGACTCAGAGACGGCCAGTTATATTACATCTACATATATCAAAAATTCAGTAACCATCTCTATGAGACCAAAAAGTCAACAATTACTCTAAAGCAAAGATGACACGACAAGGGGGGCAGGGAAACTAGAGTACTAGAAATGGAACAACAGAACGAAATTTATGAGAATGTTGACACATTGTAAAAAATGTAACTAATGTCATTGAACAACTTGTGTAGAAATTGCCAAATGGGAACCCAATTCGATGTGTAAACTTTCACCAAAAACACTGTAAAATGTTATTAACAAAAAGCAAAAATCCATTAGTAATGTTATAATATTTCCTTTCAACCATTAAACATATTTTAAAGAATTCATTAGGAGAAGAATGTTGTGTGTGAGAAGAATGGCATATTATATTTACCAGGATATTTAAAATTTCTGTTGTTCGTCCTTCATTCCTGATGTTCCAGATTTCCTACTGGTATCATCTCCCTTCTGTCTGAATATTTTCCTTTTGCAGTTCTTTTGGTTTTTGTTTGTTTTAAAAATTTATTTTATTTTTGTTGTTGAGAATATACACAGCAGAACATACACCAGTTCAACAGTTTCTTATGCACAGTTCAGTGATATTAATTACATCTACTCCTCACTTATCGACTATCTCGTTACATGACATTTTGCACTGATGGCAATAGAAACATCTACTATTGACTCTTTTGCACATTGACAATGTACATCTGGCAGTGATGAATGCTGAGGTGAGAGGTGAGAGTAACGCTGGCTGTGACGGTTAAGGTTATGTGTCAGCTTGGCTGGGCCATGATTCTCAGTGGTTTCGCATTTATGCAGTGATGTAATTTGGCAGTTACGTAATGATGTAATCATCCTGCATTTTGTGATCTGATGTGGTCATCCTCCATTTTAGCATAATGCTGATTTTCACATAATGACCTGGTTTTTGGAACTTAACCATGTCGATAAGTGAGGAGTGGGTATACTTTCTTCAAGTTATGCAACCATTCTCACTCTCCTTTTCTGAGTTGTTCCTCCTCCAATTAACATAAACTCCCTCCCCTCTAAGATTCCTACCTTTTGAGTTGCTGTTGTCAGTTTGATCCCATACAGACAGATCTTGAAAGAGCTCAGTGCTCAAGGCAGACATTCTTTACTAGTTAACTAAACTATTATTTGGTTTTGAGAAGACTTTAGGAGATAATTTTTGGTTTAAAATTTAAAGATTATATCAGTGCAATACTTTCAGGGGTTCATCCAGCCTCCATGGCTCCAGAATATCTGGATTCCATGAGAATTTGAAATTGTGTTCTGCATTTTCTCCCTTTTGATGAGGATTCTTCTATAAAATCTTTGATCAAAACATTCAGTAATAGCTGCTGGGCACCATCCAGTTCTTCCGGTCTCATGGCAAAGGGGGCACTTGTTCATGGAGCCAATTAGCCTCCCATTTCATTTCCTCCTCCTATTCCTGATTCTCCTTCTTCCTCTGTTGCTCCAGGCGAATAGAGACCAATTGTTGTACCTTGGATGGCTGCTTGCAAGCTTTTAAGAACCCAAGCACTACACAGTGAACTAAGAGGAAGAACAGAAGCACTAAACATGATATTAGGCCAAGTAACTGGGATGTCCCAGGAAACATGACCCTAAACTTCCAAACCAAGGAACCAAGTCCCATGAGGTATTTGGTTGTACATAAGCAGCCTCAGCAGCTACTCTTTTTTTTTTTGTCATTGTTTTAAATATACCTATCACACAATTTTTGCTAATTCAACTTTTTATAGGCATATAACTTATTGACAGCAATTAAGTTAATTGGCTATGCAACCCTACCCTTAATGTGGTCTTTCCATCACTGTAAAACTAAACTCAGTACTCCACAGGCAATAACCCTCTCCTTGAGCCCCCCTCCCATCTCTGGTAATCACTAATAAACTTTGGTCTCTATACATTTGCCTGTGCTTGACTTTTTATATAAGTGATGTCATACAATATTTGTCCTTTTGTGATTGACTTATTTCACTCAGTATAATGTCTTCAAGCTGCACGCATACTGTAGCATGTATCAAGACTTCATTTCTCTTTCTGGCTGAATAGTGTTCCATTTTGTTTATCCATTCATCTGTTGACGGGCATTTAGGTTGTTTCCACCTTTTGGCTATTGTGAATAGTGCTGCAGTGAACGCTGGTGTACAAATATCTGTTTGAGTCTCTGCTTTCAAGTCTTTTGGGTAAATACCTAAGAGTGAAATTGCTGGATTATATGGTAGTTCTATTTTTAGTTTTCTGAGATACCACCACAGTGTTTTTTCCACAAAGGCTCTACCATTTTGCATTCCCACCAGCAATGGATAAGGATTCCAATTTTCCCACATCCTTGCCAACATTTGTTATTTTCTGTTTTTTTTTTTTTTTTTTTTAAATCTTAGTCATCCAAGTAGGTAGGAGTGAAATGGTATCTCATTATGGTTTTAATTTGTATCTTCCTGATAGCTAATGACGTTTAGCATCTTTTCATGTGTTTGGTGGCCATTTGATTGTCCTCTTGGTGAAGTATCTATTCAAGTCCTTTGCCCATTTTTTAATCGGGCTATTTGTGTTTTTGTTGTTAAGTTGTTGACATTTTGTATATATTTTGATTATTAGATTCTTATTAGATATATGGTTTCCAAAGATATTCTCTCAGTCAGTAGCTTGTCTTTCCACTTTTTTTGGAAAGACTTTTGATGAACAAAATTTTTAAATTTTTATTAGGTCCCATTTATTTATTTTGTCTTTTGCTGTTTGTGCTTTTGTTATTATTAGATAATCCATCGTTAAAAGCTAGGCCTGACAGCGTTACCCTTGCATTTTCTTCTAAAATTTTGTAGTTTCAGTTTTCACATTGAGGTCTTTAATCCATTTGGAATTTGTTTTTGTGTATGGTGTGAGGCATGGATCCTGTTTCATTTTTCTGCATGTGGAAATCCAATTTTCCCAGCACCATTTATTGAAGAGATTCTTCTTTCTTCATCAAATGAACTTATTATCCTCGTCAAAAATCAGTTGACCATAGATGCATGGGTTTATTTCTGGATTCTCAATTCTGTTTCATTGTCTATGTGTCTATTGTTATACCATTTCCAGGCTGTTTTGATTACTATAGCTTTATAATATATTGTAAAATCATGAAGTGTGAGTCCTCCTACTTTGTTCTTCTCTTTAAACGTTGCTTTAGCTATTTGGGGCACCTTTAAAGTTGAAGATTGGTTTTTCCAGTTCTGTAAAGAAGGCTGTTGGAATTTTGATTGGGGTTGCATTGAATCGATAGATTGCTTTGGGTAGTATCGACATCTGAACAATATTAAGTCTTCCAACACATGAACACAGAATACCTTTCCATTCATTTAAGTCTTCCTTTAATATCTTTCAGCAGTGTTTTATAATCTTCATTGTATAAGTCTTTAAATTTATTCCTAGGTATTTTATTCTCTTAGATGCTATTGTAAATGAAATTATTTCCTTAATATCACTTCCAGATTTCTCATTGCTGGCATATAGAAACCCAACTTATTTTTGTTTGTTGACCTTGTACCCTGAAACTTTGCTGAATTCCTCTATTAGTTCTAGACACTTTCTTGTGGATTCTTTGGGATTTTCTACATATAGGATCATGTCATCTGCAAATAGAGATAATTTTACTTCTTCTTTTACAACGTGGATACCTTTTATTTCTTTTTCTTGTCTCATTGCTCTGGCTGGGACTTCTAATGAATAGAAGTGGTGAGAGCAGGCACCCTTCTCTTGTTCTTGATTTCAAGGGGGAAGCTCTTAATCTTTCTCCATTAAGTATAATGTTGGCTTTGGTTTTTTATGTATGCCCTGAATCGTATTAAGGAACTTTCCTTCTATTCCAATCTTCTTGAGGGTTTTCATCAAGAAAGGGTGTTGGATTTTATCAAATGCTTTTCCTGCATCCATAGATGATCATGTGGTTCTTTTCCTTTGTTTCCTTTGTTTGTGATTTGGTTTATTACATGGATTGATTTTCTAATATTGAACCATCCTTGCATTCCTGGAATAAGTCGCATTTGGTCATGATGTATGACTCATCTAATTTGTGGTTGAATTCTGTTTGCTAGTATTTTGTTGAGGATTTTTTGCACCTATATTCATAAGGGATATTGGCCTGTAGTTTTCTGCTCTTGTGATGTCTTTGTCTTGTTTTGGTATTAGGGTTATGTTTGCTTCATAGAATGAATTAGAGTGTATTCCTTCTGTCTCTATCTTGTGAAATACAGTCATGCATCGCCTAACATCCACAATACGTTCTGTGAAATAGGACATTATATGATTTGCATGTTGTGTGAACACCTTATTATATACAGGCAATCCCCGGATTATGAGTAAGTTCCATTACTAAGGCTTTACGGAGGTTGATTCGTAACTACGGGTTGTACGTAGGTTGGACTTTCATAACCTGGGGACTGCCCGTATAACCTTATGGGACCATGGATGTGTATGCGGTCAGACATTGCCCAAAGGGACATTATGTGGCACATGACTGTAGTTTAAACAGGATTGGTGTCCTTTCTTCTCTAAATGTTTGGTGGAATTCCCCAGTGAAGCCATCTCGTCAAGGGCTTTTTTATATTGGGAGGTTTTTGATCACTGATTCGATCTCTTCACTTGTTATGGGTCTGTTGAGATTTTCTACTTCCTCTTGAGTCAGTCTGGGTAGGTTGTATCCTTCTAAGAATTTGTCCATTTCATCTAGGTTATCCAGTTTGTTGCTGTACAGTTGTTCATAATATTCTGTCATAATTTTCTTTATTTCTATTGGGTCAATCAATTGTAATGTCCCCTCTCTCATTTCTTATTTTCGTTATTTGCATGTTTTCTCTTTTCAGTCTAGCTAAAGCTTTATCAACTTTATTGATCATTTCAAATAACCAACTTCTAGTTTTA
The DNA here is from genome assembly GCF_000243295.1 of Trichechus manatus latirostris. NCBI lineage: Eukaryota > Metazoa > Chordata > Mammalia > Sirenia > Trichechidae > Trichechus > Trichechus manatus. Next base: position 12,693,920 of record NW_004443976.1, read on the forward strand.
TTGATTCTCTGTATTGTTTTTACATTTTTTATTTTATTTATTTCATCTCTGATCTTTGTTATTTCCTTTCTTCTGGTAGGTTTAGGCTTAGTTTGCTCTTCTCTTTCTATTTCCTGGAGTTGTCAGGTTAGACTGTTAATTTGAGAGCTTCTTTTTTTCATGTAGGCATTTACTGCTAAGTTTCCCTCTGAGTGCTGCCTTCACTGCATATGTTTTGGTATGTTGTGCTTTCATTTTTATTTGACTCTAAGAAATTTGTGATTTTTCTTTTGATTTCTTTCTTGACCCATTGGCAGTTTAATAGTGTGTTAATTTCCATACGTTTGTGTATTTTCTAATTTTTTTCTGTTACTGATTTTTAACTTCACTCCATTCTCATCAGAGAAAATACTTTGTATGATTTCAATCTTTTAAAATTTATCGTTACTTGCTTTGTGACCTAACATATGTTCTATTCTGGAGAAATGATCCATGTACATTGGAGTAGAATGTATATTGTGCTGTTGTTGAGTGAAGTGTCTATATATGTCTGTTAAGTCTAGTTGGTTTATAGTGTCATTCAGGTCCTCTGTTTTCTTGTTTATTTTCTTTCTAGATGTTTTATCCAATATTGAAATTTTGGTGTATTTAAGTCTCCAACTATTATTGTAGTGCTATTTCTCCCTTCAATTATATCAGTGTTTGCTTTATATATTTAGGTGCTCCAGTGTTGGGTGCATATATGTTTATGATTGTTAAGTCTTCTTGGTGAATTGACCTTTTTTTCACTACAAAATGTCTATCTTTATCTCTTCTAACAGATTTTGTGTTAAAGTCTGCTTTGTCTGATATTAAGATTGCTACCCCAGCTCTCTTTTGGTTATTATTTGCATGGAATATTTTTTCCCAACCTTTAACTATGTGTCCCTGAGTATAAGATGTGTCTCTTGTAAACAGCACATAGTTGGATTTTTTTTATTCTGCCACTTTCTGCCTTTTGATTGAAGTATTTAGTCCATTTGTAATTACTAATAAGAAGTGACTTACTTCTACCATTTTTTTCTTTGGTTTTTGTGTGTTTTAAGCCTTCTTTGAAGGAGGCCTGGTGGTAAAATGGTTAAGAACTTGGCTACTAACTGAAAGGTTGGTGGTTTGAATCCACCAGCTGCTCCATGGGAGAAAAATGTGGCAGTCTGCTTCTGTAAAGATTTACAGCCTTGGAAACCCTATGGGGCAGTTGTAATCTGTCCCATAGTGTTCCTATGAGTCAGAATTGACTCAATGGCAACAGGTTTAAAACTTCTTTGTCTTTTTTCTTTTACTACTGCTTGCTTTTGTGTTTTGTTGATTTATTGTAGTGAGCCATTTTGGTTCCTTTCCTTTTGTGTATAATTTTCAGGTATTTTATTAGTGGTTACCATGAATATTACATTTAACAGCTTGTATTTATAACATCCTAGGGTAAATTGGTATCAACTTAACTTCAGTACCATATAAGAAATTCTATACCTATACCATCCCCCCCCCCATTTTGTTCTTGTTATCACTAATTATGTCTATATTTCATGTGCCCTGTAACATAATTTTGTCCTTGCTTTTTACACATTTATCATTAAAAAGCATGAAGAACAAAACAATTAGAATTATCAAGCATGAAGTTCTTATTACTAGCTTTATATTTGTTCATGCAATTGCCTTTACTAGGAATCTTTCTTTTTATGTGTGGCCTTGAATTACTTTCTAGTGTCTTTTCCCTTCCATCTGCAGAATTCCCATTAGTATTTTTTGTAGGGCTGGTCTGGTGGATATGAACTCTCTCAGTTTCTGTTTGTCTGGGAATGTTTTAATTTCAACCTCATTCTTGAAGAACAGTTTCTATGCATATAATATTCTTAGTTAACAGTTTTTTTTTTTCTTTTAGCACTTTAAACATATCATTCCATTGCCTTCTGGCCTCTAATGTTTCTGAGGAGAAATTGGCACTTGATCTTATTTGGAATCCTTTATACGTGACTGTTTGCTTCTCTCTTACTACTTTCCGAATTCTCTCTTTATCCTTACTTTTTGAGAGCCTGACTATGATATGTGTCAGTGTAGATCTCTTTGGGCTTATCTTGCTTGGAGTTCTTTGAGCTTCTTGGATTTGTAGATTTGTGTCTTTTGTCAGATTGGGGAAATTTTCTGTCATTATTTCTTCAGATATTCTTTCTGTTTCTTTGTCTCTCTTATCTTCTTTTGGAATTCCCATGATGCATATAGTAGGTCTCTTGTTGTTGTCCTATAATTCCATTAAGCTGTACTCAGCCTTCTTGAGCCTCTGTTCTTGTTGTTCTTTAGCCTGTCTAATTTCGACCACCTTAGCCTCTAATTCGTTGATTCTTTCTTCTGCTTGATTAAATCTGTCGTTAAATCCTTCCATTATGTTTCTCATTTCAGTTATTGTCCCTTTCAGTTAAAATATTTGTTTGATTTCTTTTTATCCCTTTTTTAAATCCTCGTATATTGTTTCCTTATTTCTTTTAGATCTTTGCCTATGTTTCTGTTAGTTCTTTAATTAAGTTTAACATTGTTGTTTTATATTCTTCCATTCTTTTCATTATTTGCTCTTCCATAGATGCAGTTTCACTCCCTTCATCATGTTCATTTGGATGGGCCATCGTTTTTATTTTCTTTGTGTGTCTTGTGATGTTTTGTTGGGGCACTGGAATTTTTGACGGTGTTAACTTTCTCAGTTCTCCTCAGTATTTGGTGTTTTTGCCCACACTATTTTCTACAAAAAACTCTGAGGTGGGCAGAGACTTCAGCCTTTGCTTACCACTTCCGCTCCCTCTCTGTGATAGGTCCTTCTCCCTCCTTGGTTTAATTAGGATTTGAAAGTTTCAGATCTCAGTTTTAAACTTTTAGTGTCTCGCAAACACACCAGAGAACATGCTGTGGTCAGTCTGTCCACCAGCAGGCACTGCCACTCAGGCAAAATATTGCACGGTAATCAATCTATCCACTGGGGGCTCAGTCCTGTCTCTCTGGTTATTACTCCCTTCTCTTCTCTGTTTCTGCAACCATGTTTTCAGTTGGAAAAACCACAGTCAGTGAGCCCTCTTTGGGGCTGGGTGTTGCCCTCCAGTTTTGCCCGAGGCTTCCTTCTGAGTTGGCATTCAGGGGAAGCACAGGGAGACTTTCCTCCATATCAGGAGGAGGAGGGTCTGGCACCTCCCAGAAGGACCTCCAAGAGATCTGTCCCATTGGTTTCAGAGCCCCAGTGGCCCTGTGGTGATTGGAGGAGCAGTCTCCACTTAGGTGACCTGCATCCTGGCTCCACTGCAGGAACCTTCTGTAGGAGTTCATACCATCCAACAGTTACCGGGTGGGGGAGGGGCTGTCACACTTTGAATGGACCCCCAGTGAGGTCTGCCTTGTTGCTATCAGAGCTCTCTCCCCGTAGTACGTTGGCTGTGGGTGTAGCCTCTACTCAAGTTGCCTGTTTCCTAGCACAAAGCAGCCTCAGTGGTGATAGGAAACCAGAGCAGACAGATCCAAACTGACCCCCAGGGAGGTCTGTCTGTTGGTTTCAGAGGCCTGAGCTATGAGGTGCACAGGGAGGCAGATAGTGTTGACTATGGGAGCAGACTTCCCTGCAGGGTGCCTTCTGTAGCAATTCACTGCAGCTTTGCAGCCAACCATGACCAGGTTGGGGAGGGGCTGTCATGCTCTGATTGGACCCCTAGGAGGTCTGCCTTGTCACTGTCAGAACCCCCCTGGTAGACTGTTTGCTATTAGTGCAGCCTCAACTTAAGACACCTACTTTCTAGCACACAGAAGCCTCAGTTAGTTGTCTTCAGTGCCAACCAGAAGAGGGGACAAATAGATCTGAACTAACCCCCAGGAAGGCCTGTCCTGTTGGTTACAGAGGCCTGAGCTATAGGGTACATGGGAGGCAGGTAGAGTGTTGACTATGGGAGCAGACTCCACTGCAGGGACCTTCTATAGCAATTCACTGCAACCTTGCAGCTGACAGTGTCTGGGTGGGGGAGGTGCTGGCATGCTGTGAACAGACCCCTGGGGAGGTCTGCTTGTTGATTTTAGAGCAGAAGCTTGGGGTCCTGTCTCTTTGTACAGGCAGGGGGTGTGGTGGTTAGGGAAGCAGCTCTTTTGCTGGGATTGCTTCCCCAGTTCCCAGTAGCTGAGGACCTACGTAGCTTGAGGGGGGGTCAGGGACAGTGGGAGAAGCAATTTTCCTACTGTATTTGACTGATTGATTCATTGATTCTTGCCCGTCTGCAGTGCCCCGCTGCTGCCCTCTGCTCCCCAATTCAAAGTCCCTCAAGGCCAAGCACTGTTTCCTTGTTGTATTTCTTGTTGTACTTGTTGGGGAGGGTCAGAATGATGTCTGTTTATGCTGCCATCTTCCCAGAATCCTCCCTAGCAGTTCAGTTGGAGAAGATCTGCTGGCAATGAGTTCTGTTAGTTTTCTTTCATCTGAGAATGTATTTTACCTTTACTCCTGAAGGATATTGATGCTAGATATAGAATCCTGGGTTGACAATTCTCTTGCTTAGCACTTTAAAAAAACTATTCCACCTCCTTCTGGCCTTCATGGTTTCTGATGAGAACTCCACAATCATTTGAATCATAGCTCCTTTTTTCTCTGGATGCTTTTAAGATTTTTTTTCCTTTGTCTTTAGCTTCCAGCAGTTTGATCATGATATGACTGGGTGAGGATTTTTTGTTTGTTTTATCCTGTTGGTGATTTGCTGTGCTTCTTGAATCTTAGCTTTATGTCTTTTATGAATTTTGGGGTAGTATTAAGCCAGTATTTCTTTAAAAAGTTTTTTTTCTGCACCACATTTTCTTTCCTGTCTTTCTGGGCCTCTGATGACATAAATGTTAGAACTTTTGGTATTATTCTACCTGTCCTTGAGGCTCTGTTCACTTTTTTCACTCTTTGTTTTTTTCTCTATGTTGTTCAAACTGCATAGTTTCTGTTGCTCTGTATTCAAGTTCACCAAATCTTATCTTTGTCATCTCCGTTCTATTGTTAGCTCATTCAGTGAATTAAAAAAAGGTTTTGCTTATTGTATTTTTCAGTTCTAAAATAGTCATTTGGTTCTTCTTTATAATATTTACTTACTGAGACTTTCTATCTTTTCATTCATTTCAACAGCATTTGACCTTACTTGTTGGAATATTTTCTAATAGCTCCTTTAAAGTCTTTGTCAAATAATCCCAAGTCTGTGTCATCTTCATATAAGCATCTATTGTCTCTTCCCATGTAAGTTGAGATTTTCCTGGTTCTTCATATAATAAGTAATTTTGCATTACATCTTGAATATTTTGAATATTATGTTTTGAGACTCTGAGTCTTGTTTAAATTCTTCTGAAGAATGCTGGTATTTTTGTTTTACTAGGCAATTGACCTGGTTAGGTTCAGGCCACAAGTTCTGATCAGTTCATGCTGCTTACCAGGGACATGCCTTAAATATAAGCATACAGAAGTGTCAAAAGTAAAAGTATGGATAATATACAACCTGTAGACATTAATACCAGCACTTGTCTGTCAGTTTGTCATACTGTAGTGGCTTACGTGTTGCTGTGATGTGGGAAGGTATGCCACCGGTATTTCAAATACCAGCAGCGTCACCCATGGTGGACAGGTTTCAGTGGAGCTCCCAGACTAAGACAGACTAAGAAGAAGAACCTGGTGGACTACTTCTAAAAAAATTGGCCAGTGAAAACCTTATGAATACCAGTGGAACATTATCTGATATAGTGCCAGTAGATGAGCCCCTCAGGTTGGAAGGCACTCCAAATACCACTGGGGAAGAGCTGCCTCCTCAAAGTAGAGTCAACCTTAATGATGTGGATGGAGTAAAGCTTTGAGAACCTTCATTTGCTGATGTAGCATGACTCAAAATGAGAAGAAATAGTGGCAAACATCCATTAATAATCAGAACACGAAATGTATGAAGTACAAATCTAGGAACATTGTAAACCTTCAAAAATGAAATGGAATGCATAAACATTGATATCCTAGGCATTAGTGAGCTGAAAGGATTGGTATTGGCCATTTTAAATCAGACAATCATATGGTCTACTCTGCAGGGAATAACAAATTAAAGAGGAAAGGTGTCACATTCATTGTCAAAAAGAACATTTCAAGATCCCTCCTGAAGTACAACGCTATCAGTATCAGGATAATATCCATATGCCTACAAGGAAGGCCAGTTAATATGATGATTATTCAAATTTATGCACTAATAACTAATGCCAAAGATGAATAAATTAAAGATTTTTTTTTAACCAACTTCTGAAGTCTAAGATTGATCAAACATGCAATCCAGATGCATTGATAATTACTGGTGATTGGAATGCAAAAGTTGGAAACAAAGAAGAAGGATCAGTAGTTGGAAAATATAGCTTGGTGATAGAAATGACACCAGAGATCGCATGACAGAATTTTGCCAGACTGACGACTTATTCATTGCAAATACTTTTTTCCATCAACATAAATGGTGACTATACATGTGGACCTCACTAGATGGAATACCCAGGAATTGACTACATCTGTGGAAAGATGATGGAGAATCCCAATATCATAAGTCAGAACAAGGCCAGGGGCCGACTGTGGAACAGACCATCAATTGCTCATATGCAAGTTCAAGCTGAAGCTGAAGAAGATTAAAACAAGTCCACAAGAGCCAAAGTACAACCTTCAGTATATCCCACCTAAATTTAGAGACCATATCAAGAATAGATTTGACGCATTGAACTCTAATGACTGAAGATCAGACTAGTTGTGGGATAACATCAAGGACATCATACATAAAGAAAGTAAAAGGTCATTAAAAAGACAGGAAAGAAAGAAAAAACCAAAATGGATGTAGGAAGAGACTCTGAAACTTGCTCTTGAACATAAAGTAGCTAAAGCAAATGGAAGAAATGATGAAGTAAAAGAGCTGAACAGAAGATTTCAAAGGGCAACTTGAGAAGACAGAGTAAAGCATTATCTTAGGCTGGGTTCTCTAGAGAAACAAAACTAGTGACATATATATGTATATACATAGAGAGAGAGAGAGATTCATTTCAAGGAAATGACCCATGTGGTTGTAGAGGCTGGCTGGCAAGTCCCAAGTCTGTGGGTCATGTCAGGCTGGAGGCTTCTCCTGAGTCATGTAGATGCAGACGCTGATGAACCCAAGATCAGCAGGTCAAACGGCAGGCCACTGGCTCACGGGCTACAGAGGCCAATGAATCCCAGATTGGCAGGAAATATGGCAGGCCACTGGTTTAAGTCCCTAGAACTGGAGGTCAGATGATGACAAGTCTAATACAGGATCCAGAACAAGCAAGTAAGCATTGCCAGAACATCCATATGTATATTGGATGCAGGCCACACTCCCAAGGAAACTTCCCTTACAACTGATTGGCTGATCACATCAGATCACATCATGGAGGATGACTACATCATTATGTAACTACCAAATTACATCATTATGAATAACTGCCAAACTACATCATTACATAACTGCTAAACCACTGAGAATTATGGCCCTGCCAAGTTGACACAAAACCTTAACCATCACAAGTGCTATAATGAAATGTACAAAGATCTGGAGTTAGAAAACCAAAAGAGAAGAACACTCTCAGCATTTCTCAAGCTGAAAGAACTGAAGGAAAAATTCAGGCCTCAAGTTGCAATATTGAAGGATTCTATGGGCGAGATATTGAACGATGCAGGAAGCATCAAAAGAAGGTGGAAGGAATATACAGAGGTACTGTACCAAAAAGAATTGGTCGACATTCAGCCATTTCAGGAAGTAGCATAGGATCAAGAACTGATGGTATTGAAGGAAGAAGTCCAAGCTGCACTGAAGACACTGGCAAAAAACAAGACTCCAGGAATTAATGGAATACCACTCGAAGTGTTTCAACAAATGGATGCAATACTAGAAGTGCTCATTCATCTATGCCAAGAAATTTGGAAGACAGCTACCTAGCTAACCAACTGGAAGAGATCCATACTTGTGCCTGTTCCAAACAAAGGTGATCCAAGAGAATGCGGAAATTATCGAACAATATCAGTAATATCACATACAAGTAAAATTTTGCTGAAGATAAAATCGGTTGCAGCAGTATATCAACAGGGAACTGCCAGAAATTCAAGCTGGATTTAGAAGAGGATGTGGAACCAGGGATATCATTGCTGATGTCAGATGGATCTTGGCTGAAAGCAGAGAATATAGAAAGATGTTTACCTGTGTTTTATTGACTATGCAAAGACATTTGACTGTGTGGATCATAACAAATTATGGATAAGATTGCAAAGACCAGAAATTCAAGCTGGATTTAGAAGAGGATGTGGAA
>NW_004443976.1:12702665-12728138 GCF_000243295.1 Trichechus manatus latirostris
CATATGCATGTGAAAGCTGGACAATGAATAAGGAAGACTGAAGAAGAATTGATGCCTTTGAATTATGGTGTTGGTGAAGAACATTGAATATACCATGGACTTCCAGAAGAATGAACAAATCTATCCTGGAATAAGTGCGGCCAGAATGCTCCTTAGAAGCGAGGATGGTGAAACTTCATCTCATGTACTTTGGACATGTTAACAGGAGGCACCAGTCCCTGGAGAAGGACATCACTCTTGGTAAAGTAGAGGGTCATCGAAAAAGAGGAAGACCCTTGATGAGATGGATTGACACAGTGGCTGTAACAATGGGCCCAAACATAGCAATAATTGTGAGGATGGCACAGGACCCAGCAGGGTTTCGTTCTGTTTTACATAGGTTCGCTATGAGTTGGAACCCACTGGATGGCACCTAACAACAGCAGCAAAAAGCCTGGTATAGTTATACTAAAACCAGACAAAGTAGACTTTAAGTCAAGAAGCACTACTAGATACAAAAAGGAGTATTTCTGTTGATAAAATTGACAATCCACCAGGAAGATATAACAATTCTAAATTTTCTTTGTACCTAATAACATAACCTGAAAATATATAATGTAAAAGTTGACATAACTAAACTGAAAAATACACATATACAGCCTCAATTTTAGAGGGAAATTATAATACACCTATCTCAGTAACTGATATAACAAGTAGACAGAAAATCAGTGAAGTTACAGAAGATTTGAATAACATAATTAACCAACTTGACCTAAGACATATTCTATCCAAGTGCTCATGGAACATGTGATGGCTAAGGCTGTGTGTCATCTTGGCTGGACCATGATTCTCAATGGTTTGGCAGTTACGATGTAGTTTGACAGTCGTATAATGATGAGATCTGATATAATGTGATGACCTCCATGATGGGATCTGCTGTGAGTAGCCAATCTGTGGAAAGGGAGTTTCTTTGAGGGTGTTGCCTTCATCCAAATACGGGTGGACTTTCTGGCAAGGCTTGCGGGATCCTGCAGCTGGCTCCTGTTCATCTGACCTCTGGTTCTTGGGACTTGAGCTAACAGCTTGCCTGCTGATCTTGGGATTCATCAGCCTCCACAGTCTGGATCTTGGGTTTGCCAGCCTCGGCAGCTATGTGAGTCGGGAGGCCTCCAGCCTGACCCACAGATTTGGGATTTTCCAGCCTCTACAACGACTTGCGCTATTTTCTTGATATAAATCTCTCTGTAAATATTTATACACTTTATTGGTTTTCCTTCTCTAGAGAACCCAGCCTAAGACAGAACATTTCTCATAATTGGCCATATGTTGGAACATAAAGTGAACTGCAATAAATTTCAAAGAATTTAAATCATGCAAGTTAAGTTTTCTGACCAAAAAAAAAAAAAAACACCCCTCATCAAGTTGATTCTAACTCATGGTGACTCCATGTGTGTCGGAGTAGAACTGCACTCCATAGGGTTTTCAAGTGCTGTAATCTTACAGAAGTAGATCACTAGGCCTTTCTTCCCTGGCACCACTGGGAGGGTTTGAACTGCCAACCGTTATGTTAGCAGTCAAGCACAAACCATTTGTGCCACCTAGGGACCTTTAAAACCATGCTTTAAGGAAGATTTATAGCATTAAATGAAAATATTAGAAAAAAGTCCAAGGCTCAAGAAAAACCATCTGAATATCATCTCATGAAGTTAGAATACATAATAGTCAATAGACTCAAAGAAGGTACAAAGAAGCAAATAATGGCAGAAATGAATAAAACAGAAAAAAATTCCATAGCAGGAAATATCAATAAAGCCAAGAGCCCATCTTTTAAACTACTGATAACATTGATAACCCCCTGGAAAAACTGATTGTATTAGATTCCTAGGTCTGCCATAAAAAAGTACCACAAAGTGGATGGCTACAAACAGCAGAAATGTATTATCTCACAATTCTGGAGGCTAGAAGTCCAAATTCAATTTGTCAGCAGGGCCCTGTTCTCTCTGAAAGCTCTGGAAGAAGACCCTTGCCTTTTCCTCACTTGGTGGTTCGTGGCAACCCTTGGCATTTCTTGGTTTGAGATACATCACTCCAGTCTCTGCCTCTGTCTTCACATGGCTGTCTTCCCTCTGTCTCTGTGTCTCTTCTCTTTTTATAAGGACACCCCTTACACTGGATTAGGACCCACCCTACTTCAGTATGACCTAATATTAACTGATAACATCTTGAAAGACCCCTATTTCCAAACAAAGTCACATTCACAGATACTGAGGGTGAGGACTTCAATATATCTTTTGGGGAACACAATTCAATCCATAACACTAGTATAGTAATGAAAATAAATTATTGCTAAATGCAACAAATAGATGGATCTTACAAAGTGTTGAGCAAAAGAAGCCAGACCAAAAGAATATATATTGTATAATCCCATTCATATAAGTTTGAATGGAATTATACAATATACAGACAAGACTATTCTATGATATTAAAAGTCAGAATAACAGTTATCTTTAGGAATAAAGGAAGGGGAATAAATTGGGAGACTCCATGATGAGAGTTTCTGGGGTGCTGGTAATTTCTATTTCTTGAATGAGTGGTGGTTACATGGATGTGTTCACCCTATGATAATTCATTGAGCTGTGCACTTATGATCTGTGTGTGTTTTTGTGAGTATATTACATATCAATACAATTTTATCAAAAAGAGAGCCATCAGGAAAGAGTTGCTTGACAAAGTGGTGGTGGTTGTTGTTAGTAGCTGTTGAGTTCATTCCGACTCATGATGACCCCACGTGTGCAGTGTAGAACTGCTCCCTAGGGTTTTCAAGGCTGTGACCTTTCAGAATAGGATTGCTAGGCCTGTCTTCTGAGGGGCCGCTGAGTGGGTTTGAACTACCAACCTTCCGGTAGTCAAGTGCTTAACTGTTTGTGCCACCCAGGGACTCTTGACAAAGTTAATACCATAAAAAAGAGATAAGGGCAAACCCTTTACTCCCTTACTTCTTGCTTTCTGGAATATGGACGTGATGCCCGGAGGTGCAGAAGCCATTTTGTAACCATGAGGATGAAAGTGAGAGGCAAAGGACAGCAGATCTGAAGATGGAGGAAGCCGTGACACCAGCTTTGGATAGCTTACCTTCAGACGGGTTACATGAGAAAAAGTAATCACTTACCTCTTCGAGCCATTCTTACTTGAAACTGAATACCACCTCAACAAACGGTTTAAATATTTGATTCTTAAAAACTATAAAAAGAAGGACAATATAAACAAAGTACGAAGAAGCAAAGAACAAATGGAGAAACAATAAGCATATACACAAAAACGTTTTTCAATAAAACCAATAAAATAAACGCAAGCTTTATTTTTTTTAAATAAGGAGTAAAAATAAACCATATCAGGAGGGGGGAAAAGAGCAACACAACTTCTTACGCACTAGAGAATATTTTTTTTAATCGTCAGACATGTGCAGCAGGGATAGAAAAGGGGGAACACTCTGGGAAAACCCTGATCATTTACGGAGCCTATAGCTAGAACCTCATCGTTACCTGACATCGTTACCTGACATACGTAGTGTTCCTGTTGTAACGTTTCATCCTTTTTATCTTTATTTCACCAAGTTAAAAAGTGTCAACTGTCCTCTTTTTAAGTAATTGGGATTGTTGCTGTGCTTTCCTCCAATCCATAAAGAGAAAAATGTGATCCACTTGGCCTGGAGGTTAGGCACTACGAGGACCACAGACGTAACGCATTCAACTCTTCAGCAGCTTTGTGCCTACGTTTAAATAGAGAGCCCTCTAGGGGCCAGCAGCAGAATAACAGGACGGGCTGTTTGGCTGTTATGGAGCGAAAAGAGGGAGGGATGAAAAGATGACCTTGAAACTCTGACATCTAGCCAACGGGAAGGCTTGACATCAGAACTCTTATTTTAATTTTTAAATTTTTCCCATACAAAAATTTGTGCATACATTGTTATGTGACCCTTATTGCTCTCCCCATACTGTGACAGCATACTCCTCCTTTCCACCCCGATTCCCCATGTCCATTCAACCAGCTCTTAACCCTCTCTGCCTTCCCATCTCACCTCTGGACAGAAGCTGCCCGTTTAGTCTCTTGTATCTACTTAAGCTAAGAGGCACGCTCCTCATGAGTATCACTTTATGTTCCACAGTCCGGTCCAATCCCTGTCTGAAGAGTTGGCCTCGGATATTGTTTTAGTTCTGGGCTGATAGAGAGTCCAGGGGCCATGCTCTCTGGGGTGCCTCCAGTCTCACTGATATCAGAACTCTTGAGCCTTTCTCTTACCATTTACAGACGGCCACCATGTTGCACAACCGCAGGGGAAACCATTCACAGTGTTGTGGAACAGTGAAGCCTTACATGGTACAGATGGACTAAGTGTGAAGAACTCCACGTCAGCTCAGTGGAATCCAATCAGGATTCCTGAAGGTGTTTTGAGCCTGGCATAAAATCAAGGGAGAGAGATAAGTTGATGGGAAAGATAGAGGCCAGCAGTTCACATGGGGATCACCACAAACACAGATTTAATGGCAGCAGTTAGTCCTTCGTGTGCAGAGGTGCCTGGGCAGATTAAAACCAGTTGCCGTCGAGTTGATTCTAACTCATGGTGTCCCACATGTATCAGAGTAGAACTGAGACCCACAGGGTTTTCAATGGCTGATTTTTGGGAAGTAGATCACCAGACTTTTCTTCTGAGGAACCTCTGGGTGGACTTGAACCTCCAGCCTTTTGGTTAGCAGTCAAGCGTGTACCACCCAGGGACTCCTCAGTAGAGGAAGAGTGGTTGTACCAGACCCTTACGGGAGATTAGGGTGGACTGTTTTAATGGATAGACTGAGGAATTTAGGAGTGTGCTGTGGAAGGAGGCTAGGACACCTGCTGAGAAACTTTTGTGTGGACTATATGAGGGAGGGTTAGAGAGAAAGAGTTGAGGTAGAGCAGAGGCACCCGGGAGATGTCCTTAAACTGATCGCTCTCCTTCCCAAGCTTCACTCACCCATCTCAAATCCCAACTAGGTGTACCTTAAAGGTTCTTGACACCCCCCTCCCTTTCTTGAAACTTGGACATCACATTTAGTCATGGTAAATGACTCTGAAGTCTCCAAATTGGACTTTAATTACCCCTTTTCTAATTGTCTGCTTAATTTCTTCCCATAAGTGTTCCACTGTTACTCAAATAAATTTCCCTCCAAATCTTTCTAGCTCAGTCACGCCCAGACTTATAACCTTGGATGTATCTTTTAATCTCCCTCATTTCCTCTTTCTCTCTGACAGTCAAGTTCTTTCAATCTTACCTCACTTACAAAGTTTCGCCGGAAAAACTTCTAAGTGACCAACTAAAAAATTCTATGAGTCTATCGTCTCTGAGACTGTATCTTATCCATCTGAGAAGGCAAATTCTGAACTAAAACTCCATCTTCTGCTTGGTGAGACAGCCTGGGGAGTTAACAGTTTGGTGGCATGAACAGGTGAGTTTGAATGGATCACACATGTCTATTTCTAGCTTATTAACTGTATAGTGTTAACCTTACTTGAATTGCCTCAAATATTTTTGGAAAGACGTGGGGGATATATCAAATGAATGTGTATGGTGTTTAAAAATATTCAGTCACTTTATCTGTCCCTTCCTTTGTGGTTCCTTAGCTCCCCACCCCAGGCCAGGCCCTCATCTCCTCACACTGAGACAACTGTGAGAAGTTCCCCATTGGTCCTTTGGCCTCTACATTTTATGATTAATCTTTTTATACACTGCTTTGCTCATGTCCTTAGTCTTGGGCTTTCCTTTTTCCTTTCAACTGGCCCTTGACTTTGTTATATTTGGTTTTATGTCATGTCTTTTTTAACCTTTCAAAGCCTCAACTTTCCCAGCTGTAAAATGGTGATGATAATACCAGCTACACAGGGGCATTGTGGGGATAAACCAAGATTGCGTATTGAAAGTTCCTAGCGCAGGGCACGGCCTACTGATCTCTTAGTTCTTTATCTTCAGTGTCTACATTTTAACAGTGATTGGGATAGAACAGAAATTAAGATAAGGGTTTAAGCAGAGTCCTAGGAAATGGCTGAGGGGAAGAATGAGATACACCTGGAGAAAAGGACATAGCCTAAGGAGGGTAAGGCTGGGTGAGAAAACAAGCCATCTTATTGGAGCTGGCCACAGAGATGTGCTGGGTGAGGAGGTTCCTGCCAGACAGTTTGTAAAGAGCCACAAACCTCAGCCCCACCGAAGGCTGTAGCCAGATACTTCAGTATTTTAATTTGGAGAGGTTCTAAAAGACTCTGTAGAAAGTCTCAGATGCTGAGTACACAAAGCAAGAAATAAAGTGAGGCCTTGTCTGCCACCTCTTCCTACATTACATGAAATGAGCATTATAGAGAGAGTAAACCAGAATTGACCCTGTCAATGATTTCATTCTACTTGGATCAACAATCTATGCCCATGGAAGCAGTGGTCAAGAAATCAAATGACATATTGCATTGGGCAAATCTGCTGCAAAAAAACTTCTGTAAAGTTTTAAAAAGCAAAGATGTCACTTTGATGACTAAGATGCATCTGACCAAGCCATGATCTTTTCAATTGCCTTATATGCATGCAAAAGCTGGACAATGAAAACGGAAAGCAAAAGAAGAATTGATGCATTTGAACTGTGGTGTTGGCAAAGACTATCGAATATACTTTGGACTGTCAAAAGAACGAACAAATCACTCTTAGAAGAAATACAACCAGAATGTTCCTCCGAAGGGAGGATGGCAAGACTTCAACTCACTTTCTTTGAACATGTCACCAGAAAAGACCAAGCGCTGGAAAAGGACATCATGTTTAGTAAAATAGAGGGTCAATGAAAAGGAGGCAGCCTTCAATGAGATGGATCGACACAGAAGCCTCAACAACCGACTCAAACATATCAAAGATCATGAAGATGGTGCAGGTCTGGGCAACGTTTTGTTCTTTTATACCTAAGGTTGCCATGAGTTGGAGCCAACTTGACAGCAACTAACAACAAATGTTACAGGGGATCTACTACCAAAGCCCCACGTACAGAATGTTCTCAGATTCAGTTGTCAGTCCAGGAAGTCCAGACCACTGGCCCAGGGAAATGTGCCTGTGCTGGATTAGAGGCAGGACACCAGAACTCCAATCTGGGCAAGACTAGCCAGGACAGGATCTCTCCCCAGGACAAGAGAAATGCTGCCAGACCTGTGCTTTAAGACCTCACACATGAGGCATCCACTCCTCACGTAAGTGGGGACATCCTCCTGGTGCTCTCAGATGTCACTCACATTCCATGAGGATCAATACCCTCCCTGTGCTTTGAGATCTCAGATATAAACCATTTTGCCACCACATAAGGACGTTTCCCAGTGGCACTCCAGGACACTCATAAGCTTTCAGGCAACCACCTAGCAAGGTGGGGGAAAGTGCCCACTCATGTGCTTTGGGGCCAGTCTAAGACACACTTTGCAGCCTGATCTGGGAACTAAGAGAACGAATACATTCCTTCTGCCCTTTTTTGTCCCCCACAGAGACACATTATAATTGGATTTGAGCCCTGATAATCTGACTCCAGAGCCCATGCTCTCAATCTCTGTGGCATAGTGTCTTCCAATATTAAGTCTTCCCATCCAGGAAATGCAGATTTCTCCACTTAGTCAGATTTTGATTTATATCCTTCAAGAGAATCTTACAGGTTTCTTTACACATGACTTGTTTTTTATTAATTTCTTATTTATCTCATAATGTATCACTAATAGGCATGGGATCATTTTAAAATTTCAATTTCTAACTGGTTCTTGGTAGTATAAAAAAGCTATTTAGAAAAAATTCTTATTTTGTATCTTGTCCAGGCATTTATTTTGTTTCCTTTCTCTTATCAACTCTAATAATTTTTTATTGAGTCTTTTGAACTTTCTAGGAATATAATTCTGTTCTCTCCAATAATGATTATTTTGTTATTTGTTTCCCTAAATATAACTATTTCCTTCGCTCTCCTATTTCACTAACTGGACTTCACAAAGAATGTGGAGTACTGATGGCAGTAATGGTGATCTCTCTTCTGTGGCTGATTTTAAGGTCTAATGGTTTTGGGTAATATAGCATTTTTAATTAATTTCTTATATATGCTCTTTGTTATATTAAGGAAGTTTTCTTTTATTTCTGTTCTACTTAGAGGCTTTATTTGGGGTGAATGCATAATTTCAACAAATGCATTTTCAGGTGGCACAGTGGTTAAGAGCTCAGCTGCTAACCAAAAGGTCGGCAGTTCAATCCATCAGACGCTCCTTGGAAACCCTATGGGGCAGTTCTGCTCTATCCTATAGGGTTGCTATGAGTTGGAATCGACTTGATGGCAATGGTTTTTTTTTTTTTTTTAGTGACACAATATTGAGCCCTGGTGGCATAGTGGTTAAGGGCTCGGCTGCTAACCAAAAGGTCACCTGTTTGAACCCACCAGTGGCTCTATAGGAAAAAGATGTGGCAATCTGCTTCTGTAAAGATTTACAGCCTTGGAAACCCTGTGGGGCAGACCTATGTGTCCTGCACAGTCGGTCGTTATAAGTCGGAATCAACACCACGGCAACAGTTTTATTTGTTTAGTGGCACAATGGCGACCTCATGTGTTACAGATTAGAACTGAGCTCCATAGGATTTTCTTGGCTGTAATCTTTATGGAAGCAGATTACCAGGTCTCTCTTCCACGGCACCACTGGGTAAATCCGAACCACCAAACTTTGGTTGGTAGCCAAGTGCAGTGAGCTGAATTGATTCGACAGCAAAGGATTTGGTTTTGGTTTTTAATGATACCATCATGTATTTTGTCTTTCCTTATTCATGTAAAAAATCATTTTGACAGAATTCCTGATATTGTCCCTCTGCAAACTTCCATGCCTCTATAGAGTTTGCAGTAAGTGTGCCCTTCTGCCCAGTTTCCTTTGGCATCAAAATCTGGATCACTGTAGAGCTGGAGTAAGACTTCTCCTTTGCCTGTATCAGCAGGCTTCAAGTGAGAGCCCCAGAAATCTGTGTTCTACTGGCAAGGCCCCATCCTACCCACCCCATATGCTCAAAATCTCATCATGCTTATCTGCCTTGGTAAGTTTTGGATTAGTATTTACATGTTCTTTATTCCTGTTTACATCAAGTATTACGAGAAGCCCAGGTCTCCATTTCATCTCTCATTCTCCAGACTCTGATCTCCATCATCCCATCAATTTTCCATCTCCAATACTGAAATTCTTTCTGTGTCCTCTGGTACTCATGGCACATCATCAGCCAAATCCCCTGTATCCTCAACCTTTTCTCCAAATGTTCTCATTACCTTCATGCTCTAAATGAAACCTGTCTCTCCCACGAGGACACTGAGTCCCCTGTAGCTGTCAGAACTGGTAGAAATGGTCTCTCTGTCAGCATCTGTACCACTGAGCCTGGAGGTGAATTAGGTATCCTTACTCCTCACTGAAACTTCTAGGCTACTCTCCGTCCCTCCTTCCTAAAAACAACTAACTCAGAATCTCTTCATCGGTTTCCTCCAACTACTACTTCTCCTCGTGGTTGTTATGTACTTAGCCTCAAATCACTCCCCTCATCCCTCAAAGATTTTACGTTCTAGATCATGGTCACTATTCCCAATACTATTATCATCATTCCTTGATTTTTAAAAAAACAACTTACTTCTAAAGCACATAGGGGGCACAGTTACTGAGACTTCCTAGACATATCGAAACATCTCGTGGGATTGGTGTACTGGGTTAAAAGGCTTGGTCTCATGGGAGAATTCAGTCAATTGGCATAACATAGTTCAAAAAGATAATGTTCTACATCCTAGTTTGCTGAGTAGCATCTGGGGTCTTAAAAGGTAGTCAGCAGGCATCTAAGATACAACTATTGATCTCTACTCATCTGGAGCAAAAGAGAATGAAAGAAACCAAAGACTCAGTGAAGAAACTAGTCCACAGGACTAATGCCCACATGAACTACGGCCTCTTGTAGCCTGAGACCAGAAGAACTAGATGGTGCCCGGCTACCACTACCGACTGCTCTGACCAGGGACATTATAAGAGGTCCCAGATAGAATGGGGGAAAAGAAATGTAGAGCAAAATTCAAATTCCTAAAAAAGGCCAGACTTACTGGACTGATAGAGACTAGAGGAACCCCTGAGATTATCGCCCTAAGATACCCTTTCAACTTGGAACTGAAGCTACTCCCAAAAATAAATTGGCTTATAAAATAAACAATATCGCCTGTGAGTAATGGGCTCCCTTAAACAATCAACTATATAAGACCAAATGGTCAACATGTACCCAGAAGTAAAGATAAGAAGGCAAGTTAGGGCTAGACCAATGGACGCAGAACAAACAGAATGGAAATAATGAGAATGCTGACAAATTGGGAAAATTGTAACCAATGTTCCGGAGCAATTTATATAGAGATTGTTAAATGGGAACCTAATTCGCTGTGTAAACTTGCACCTAAAATGCAATAAAATATTTAAAAAAGACCTTAGGCCATATGTTCTACCTTGTGTCTGGTTACTATAGGTCAAATATCCATATCCTAAAAAAAGCCAATCTTCCACTTATGAATTAGGTACCATTACCTCTCATGTACCACGCCCCCCCCAAAAAAAAATAATTCTAGAAATTCTCCCTTCTGTAGCACCAATTTTTCTTTATCTGCTAGATCTTTCTCACAAGCACTCAAGCATGTTATTAGTTTTCTCATCTTAAAAGCCCCTCTATTGACCTCATTTCTTCTTCCAGCTCCCCCCGAATTTCTCTCTTTCCCTTTATATTAAAAGCCACACTTAAGCATCCAACTTTAAGAAGTTAGAAAAACAACAAAAGAAAAACCCAAAAGAGTAGGAGGGAGAAATAGTGAAGATAAAACATAAAATATTACATTAGAAAGCAAAAATAGAGTTGAGAGGATCAATAAAGCCAAAATTTGGTTCTTTAAGAAGACCAATATAACCGACAAACTTCAGGCAAAAGGATTACAAAACAAGGAAGAAAGCATAAATAAACCCTATTAGCAAAGAAAAGGAGACATAGTTGCTGCAGATAATTAATAAACGAGTGAATATTATGTACAATTGTAAGACAATATATTTGATGAAATGTAAGATAATTCCAATCTTAGAAAACATCTTCCAAAAAATAGAAGGAAAAAAAAAAAAGAGTGAAATGCTATACAATTTATTGGGCAATTACAACCTGAATAAAACCAGAGAAGGTTAGCTTAAGAAAGGCAAATTATAGGCCAATCTCACTTACAAACACAGATGTGAAAATTGCAAACAAAATATTAGCAAATTGAATTCAACAATGTGTGAAATAATCCAGTTGGATATATCTCAAAAACACAAAGTTGGCTCAAGATTTAAAATTTTATATAGATGCAGTACAATTCCAATAAAAATAACATTAGGTTTTATTGATGGAACTTGAAAAGCTGATTCTAATATTTATATGGAGCCCTGGTGGCACAGTGGTTAAGAGTTCAGATTGCTAACCAAAAAATCAGCAGTTTGAATCCACCAGCTGTTCCTTGGAAACCCTATGGGGCAGTTCTACTCTGTCTTATAGGGTCACTATGAGTCGGACTCGACTCGATGGCAATGGGTTTGGTTTTTTTGGTTAATATTTATATAGAAGACCACAAGTGGAAGATAAGCCAAAGTACTTTTAAAGAAGAAATTAGATAAATATGTCTGATCAAATACTAGGCTATAAGAAAGCTGTAGTAGTTCTGTCATTGTGGTACAAGGAATGACAAACTGATGAATGGAATAGAATACACAGTCCAGAAAGAGTCTCATTCATCCATGACACCTTGATTTATGTCAACATTATAGATCAGTGAGGAAGGATGGGCTTTCCAACATGCAGTGCTGGGATAACTGGTTATCCAGACAGATGAAATGGAGCTGACCTCTAACTCATGCCATTTAAAAATATCAGTTTCAGAATGGTTGCATAATAAATGGGGAAGGCAAGATATCCAGGAGCAGGAGGAAGCTACATGAGTAGATAATTGATTTCTCTAAGGAAAATGGCCCCAAGTTAAAGATTATGTATGCTCTTAGATGACCTGGAAGTGAGGACAGTATGTTGGGCTACTGAAATAATTCAGGTAGGAAACTCAGGGGAGAAAATAGAACCAGTAGTAACTCAGACTCAGGAACACATAAAATTCAGTGGGAAAATGTTAACCCTACTGGTGGCCTCTGGTCTTTGGAGGGAGAGCAGATTTGGGCTAGATAGTGACACTGTTCTCTATGTGGCTGGGCTTCAGGTATTCATAGGGAAGGTCCAGGTACTTATTCCAGGCCATAATTTCCCTTTCCAGATTGTCCAGATCTGTTTGAAATTGTCTTAAAGCAGACTTGGGTTCAGAGCCTGTGAAATATTCTTCTTTGTGACATCCCAGGGGCACCTAAAGCAGAACAAGAATCAATCAATTCCTAGTTCCAAGACACAGGGGCCAGACTACAGCCCCTCACTCTGATGTGTCCACTCCAGTTGTCAGTACTCCCAGAGTTCCAGAAGTTCCCCTTTACCATGTCTGGCTGCCACCAGCTCAGTTGCCACACAAGAAGCATCTGAAGACAGCTCTAATGGACATCAAGTAGTGACCCCATCACTGTAGCCATTGTCACATCTTCCTTAGTGGTGGGTGGGGACATCTGCATTGAACATGGGGCATTAGGGACCCAGGAATACCAGTCAAACTGTGGAAAGAACAATCTGGAGTCAACCTGGGAACTCTGATATTCAGGACCCTCGTCCCCAACTCTCTCCCTCAAGCATCCCCTAGTCCAAGTACTTGCCCTCAGGGATCCAGGCTTTCAGTTGTCCTTATCTGGTCCATGTTGATGGCCACATGCTGGGCACTGCATGTGGAGATGCACATAGTAAGGAAATGACAGAGTCGAGCCCAAGACTAGAAGCAGACAGGGAAACCTAGAGGAATAAAGAACAAAATTTAGAAGCTACACCCTCAGAGGAAATAAGGACTGACATTTTGTGATGTCTATATCTTTGAATTAGGGAGTGTTCATTCTTCAAAAAGTATTGAATTGCTATGTACCAGGCACTGTTCCAGGCATTGGAGATACATTGGTATGCAGAACAGACAAATATCCTTGCCTTCTTGCTGCACCTAGGAACCTATTCTTGCAGTTAAGATTCTAAAAGGGGAGAAAGACAATAAACAAAATAAAGTAAAATTACATTGTTGTTAGGTGCCCTTAAGTGGGCTCTGAATCACTTTTGGTCCACTATGGTAACCTTATATATAAAAGAATGAAATGTTGCCCGTTGCCCATCTTTATGATCATTGGTTACACACGGTGTGTTAGATAGTGATAAGAATAGAAATTCTTATTCTTACCAACGAATTCAAGGAAAGGGGATATGAAAAAAGTCAGGGAGGGGTGGTTGATCATTTAGTTAAGGGGCCAGGAGAAGCCTAACTGACAATCATCTGTGAAGCAGTGTAGGGCAGTGGTCAAGAGCACAGGCTGTGGCTCGGCCCTGGGTACCAGTCCTAGCCCTGATGCTTACCAGCTGCATGACCCTGGGCCAACTGCATAGCCTCTCTGAGCCCCAGTATTTTCCTTTGGAAATGGGGATAATAATAGTTACCTTATCAATGAGATGATCCATATAAAGTCCTCAGTACATTGTAGTTATGATTATTACGGTAGGATTTAGAGAGTGAGGAGGTCAGAGAGGCTGTGTGGTCAAATATCCCGTTTTTAAAAAAGTGGTTAAGAATCAGTAGGATAAAAGCAGACAACCCAAAAGAAAGTGGACAAAAGACTTGAACAGGCACTTCACAAAGGATATCCAATGACAGAGGGACCTAGGAAGGGGTACTCCACTAGTTACTGGGGAAGTGCAACTTAAACTCACAATGTGTTAGCTCTACATGCTCACCAAAATGGTTAACATGAAAAAGACAGAAAATACCAAGTATTCGAGAGAATATGGAGCAACCATAACTCATAATATGTTGGAAGGAGTTGTAAATTGGTACAGCCAATTTGGAAAACTGTCAATAACTACTAAAGCTGTACATACAAATACCCTGCGATCCATCAGTTCCACGCCTAAATACCCATCAGAAATGCACACACGACAATGTTTACAGCAACACTAATATTAATAGCCCCAGACTGGAAATAATCCATATGTCCACCTATAGCAGGAAAGAAAATTGTGCCATATTTAGGTAATGGAAGACTATACAACACTGAGAATGAATCAGCTACAGGATACATGCAACAACATGGGTAAATTTCAAACTTATTTTTGAGACAATGAAGCCAGGTGCGAGTGGGTGGGTGTATTTCCATTTATGGAGTAAATGGTTAAGCGCTTGACTAATAGCCGGAAGGTTAGTGGTTCGAGCCCACCTAGAAGCACATCGGAAGACAGGCCTGGCTATCTTCTTCTGAAAGGTCACAGCCTCGAAAATCCTATGGAGCAATTCTACTCGGCACACATGGGGTCGCCATGAGTCAGAATTAAATCAGTGGCAACTAACAACGACAACATACTGTCAGAAGACAGGACAGTGGTTACCCTTGGATGGGTAAAAGCTGGATTGGAAAATAAGAGACCTTCAGGGGAGCTGGTTAAGTTTTGTTTTTTCATCTGAGTGCTGATTATACAGATGTGTAACCTTAGTAAAAATTCATCAAGTTACACCCTATGATATATGTGTACTTTTCTCAAGATTTGTTTGATGTCAACAAAATTAACACATATACCCCCTGTTATGGATTGAATTGTGTCCCCCCAAAATATGTGTTGTAAATCCTAACCTCTATGCCTGTGGTTATAATCCTATTTGGGAATAGGTTGTCTTTGTTATGTTAATGACACATAAAAGAGAATGAGAAATGAAGACCCTTCTACCCTGTCTCTGACTAGCTGTGAGGCTGTGTGAGTGCCATGTTGGTTGGGTTGGATGGAGGTTTGGGAGAAATTTGATGGGGGTCTGTGTTAGAATGGTGGAATGGGCAGGAGAAGCAGGGTGTGTGAGAAATTGACAGTACCTGTGAACTGACTGGTGAGAATAATAGCAGTGAAAAACCATTAAAGCCAAGGGAGAAAATTGTTTAAGAAAAAAGAAGTATTCAACAGATTCAAGGGTCACAAAGAAGTTGAGCAGGCTACAGGATGAGAACCAAAAGAGGTCATTATGACTCTCAAACAGGTGATTCTGGTGAGTAGTGACCAGGCTGCAAGTAATAAAGGATGATATTGGTGAAGACAGGCCTTAATGAGTAGGTTGCAGGGAGGAGGCCAAGATCCAGGGATCTGGGTCCCTGGTGCAGAGGGTGATGGGAAGAGAACCGTGTTGGAAGGGGGATGCCCAGGTACTCACCTGGATGACCATGGGTAGCAGCTTCCCATTTGGTTCCATCTTTAGCATAACAAGTGGGGCAGCCAGATACTGCTTCTCTCCTTGGATCATGCTGGTTGGAATTCCATCCAGCAGGCTAAAGTCAGCCTCAAACGGGGAACTGTTCTGGGGAAAGGAGGAACGTATCTATGACTGGAGTTCAAAGTCTGCTCCTAGAGGTCAAGGCAAAGGGGACCTCTTTTTGCTCTTATCCTATGTCAGTACCAGAATCTTAGTGGTAGAACAAGAGCATCTGGTTCAAGTCCTCTCATTTTACAGTGGGAAAGAGGCCCAGCAAGAGGAGGTCTTCACCAGGGACACACAACTTGACTGTAGCAGAGTTCAAATTAAAACCAAGTCTGTCCATCCACTTGGCTCCACAGACTTGCTCCTCTCCTCTTGTCAAGATGTGCAGGCCCCTTTCTCCATCATCTCCTAATTGCCTGCTCCCTGTGTTTGGCTTCCACCAGCCTCATAGTTTTCTCCCCACATGCTTTATCATCTCTAGATTTTTCTAGAGGTGCACCAAGGGCAGTGGGTTCCTGCAGCCTCCCTTCCACCGCACTCATCTTTGGTTTCTCCCTTTCACCAGTTCTCCTTGCCACATTGTCAAGGAGAGAAAAACAGAGGGTAGGAGGAGGTACCTGGAGTTCTTTTTCCTGCTAGGACTGAAGCTCTTCTGTCCCTGAGGGCAGTGCTAGCCTGGACGGCAGAGATGTGGAGCATCTCAACAGCATGTGATTGGTGGGAACTGGTAGCCAAAAAGCTCATTGTCCTGCCAGCACTGGTGAACCTTCTCTGGGGGGTGGAGGTGTGGTGGGGAGGAGGGTAGTTACTACAGCCTGGATATCCCTCTCCTCCACACTCTACCCAGGGATTCAAGCATATGACCACCCCCTACCTATCACTTGTTCTTTGCATTCCTGAGACCTTTGTGCGATGACCAGGCACAATAAGTTTGGCAGGAAGTTATTGGAACAACTATGGAATGTGATGAATGGGTCATCAAAAGGGGCCATCATGGGGTTATGGAGAACTGGAGGAATCACTGACCAGCCAGCACATTCTTCTGGACCCAGAAGATCTGATCAAAATCCTCCAGCTGATCCCAGGAGCTCAGGAGTGTATAAACATGTTTGAGGGCAATCTCTAGAGCCCTAGGACAAGTATGAAAGAATGAACCCATCAACCCACCAAATCCCACTGTTTTCTGAATCTCCCAGCTCCCACTCCATCATGACCTTTTCCTCACCCTGCCTTCTCTGCTTACTCAAAGTCCAGCCTCTTATCCTCGTGGAAGCTCATATTTGGAGGTAGATCATCCCTACAGCCTGCAGCTATTGTCAGGGGTAATCCTTCCTTCCAGGTGGCCCAGCTAGGAGCTGGAGACAAGAGTTCAGAAAGGTCATAGGAGTCAGTGATGGGGGCAGGGTCAGGGAGGGGGTAGGCAGTTGGGAGGTTTGTGAGTGGGTGGTCACCTGTAGGTCTGCTGTCTTTCCTCCAGTTCTGTATCTCGATGCTTCTGGAGCATGTCTGAGGTGCTGCCTCCTGAATGACAGCCTGGGGAGGCATTAAGATAAGTGACCACACAGCTTTGTCCAATCCTGTGCTATATTCTGGCTTGTTTCAACCTCCCATTTCTTAATTGCATTGCATTATACTCTATTGCCTTTTTCTCTGGCTCCACCTCTCCTGATTTATCCCCAAAGTCATTTATTTCATCTTTGCCCACCTTTATTCCTGATTTCACTTATCTCAGCCCTCATATCTGCTCTGAGACAAAAACCCATGTTTGCCATCCTCTCTTGTCCCTTAACTCAAATTTCCCTGCCTGTCCCTGTTTCATCATTATCTGTGAATTCTCTTCGTAATCACCTTCTATGTCCACAAATAAGTGGTAGTATATTATCAATTATTACTTTTGTTAATCTTACCTGTCCATACCTTCACCTGTCCTCCAAAATAACATATGTTAGCAATACATACATACCTTGCCCTTGCAATACCTCCACCCTCCCCTGTTCCCTGGGATAAGACATTCTCTGTGCTTCTTTCAACTACGCCCATCTCACCTTTCCTAGAGAACAAAACGTTCCATTTGCCGCCTTTACCTGGATCTATCTCATCTGGCCTCACTATGACATAGTTTGTATTTATTAAGCTGACTTGTTCCCACCTCACCTGCACTCACTTGTCCCTGAAAGACACATACTTCATGTTCCCATCCTTACCTCCACTTGCCCTCAATTCTCTATTCATCTCTCTTCCCTGTTTCCCACGGTAACAAATTCCACAGTTCCCATCTTCCTTCATCCCCACCCCCTGCCAACGTGCTCTCCTGTCCCTACAGTTGTCTTCCATGGCCTTCCAGCCTTACCAGCTCTCCAGTCATAGAGCTTATCTCCCTTAGCTGTCTCCTGCTTACCCCTCACTCACCACTCCTATTCCATGCGTTACCCTCACCTGTCCCTGCCCTAACTCTCTCTGAGTCCCACAGAGATCACCTTTATACTTTTACTCTGGCTCTTCTGTTCATCATCATCGCTGCCACTCTGATTCCCTGTCCTCACCTTCTTGAAGGCAGAATCTCCAGATCACTTACTTCCTGGCCCCAGCATCACCAGTCGCGCCTTGTATCCCCATGTGAACAATTTATTTTCCCATTTGCTCTTTAGCATCCCGGATTCCCCACACTTAGAATCTGCCTCTGCCTACCCCTTCTCTAGACCCCTCCGACCTTCCTTAGCCTATCCTGCCCCCTCCAGAAGTTTTCGAGGCCCTGCACCCCCTTCCCGACCCTGCCCCCTCACCGGTGCCCTCGGGCAGGCTCAGGATGCCCTGTCCCCGCACCCAGCGATAGCACGGGAAGGCCGCCTCTGCGCAGGCCCCGGGGCCCCGCACGGTGATGCGGTCGCAAAACCACGCGTCGTCCACCAGGGAGTGGTGTTTGCGCAACTTCACGAACTGCAGTCGTTGGGGACGTCTTGCTCAAAATCCTCCTGTGGGGTCAGAACCGGCGAGACTTAGTGGCGGAGACCACAGAGAGGCGTTTTGTTGGAGGAGCAGCTGCTTAGTGGAACCTCAGTTTAGCAAGACTTTCAAAGACATCATCACCCCATTCTCTGCTTAGGACAACCTGCACCGTGGGTCTTAGACGCGCATTTCATCGGGAAGACGAGGGAGGCAGTGCGTGGCCCGCGGTTCGGTTCGTGTCTCTAATCATGTTTAAGCATCCTCACTCACATGAGAACCTTCAGCTGAGCTCCCTCCCTGCTTTCGGGAGGAGTGTCACGTCTGACCACTACTGGCTCATTTGCACTGGCTCTGGGGTCACTTGGAGAAGGAGTCGGAGACAGGAGTAGGGAGAAGGGGCCTAAGCCCCAGTCTGGACCCCGGGATCCTGACCCTTTCCCTGCCCCGCCTTCAGCTCTGCCGCCCCAATCCCTGAAAGTCCCAGCACGGCGCGGTCGCACCTGTCGCCTCGTCTTGTCCTCGGCCCTCCCACTCGAGCCCAGCCTGGCCGGCCCGGCTCCGCCGCTAACCTCGCCCCGCGCGCCCCGACCAGCCACAGCTGCACGCGGTCGTGCGACCCGGAGTAGATCCCGGCCCCGTGGCCACGTGGATGCGGTAGCGGCCCATGACGGCGGGTCGGCCTGCCTTGGCTACGGCAGATTACTAATAATTCTGGAGAAGACACTGGGACCAGCTATTGTCACGTCGCCTGCAAGGCCAGTCCCGGGCTTAATAAAGCGGGGCTCTGAGTATCCGGGGCACTCCTGGGCCCCCGCCCTAGACAAGCCCGAACCTGTGACCCGCCCCATGGGGCGGTGGGGAAGACTTATTCCTCTAGACACAGTGGTGAGAAGTGGGGTTTTGAGGAAGAGGAGGGTTCACAGCGGTGAACCATCAGGGTTCCTTCTCCGGGCCTATCATCTTCCCCTCTCTTCCTTTTGCTACTTACTGAGTGCCCCTGCGCAAATGTACCCACCTTCCCTTCATCTGAGGTCCCTGAGTAGTGCAAAAGTTTGCTCTGGACTACTAACCCAAAGGTTGGAGGTTAGAACCCGCCTAGCCGCTTCATGGAAGAAAGGCCTGGCGATCTGCTTCCCTAAAGATTACAGTCAAGAAAACCCTATATAGCAGTTCCAATCTGGAACATATAGAGTCTCCATGAGTCGAAATCTACTGGAGGGCAATGGGTTTGGTTTGGTTTTGGTTTTCTCTTCATCTACCGACTCTGTCTGCTGCAGGGGCATTGGGATTGTCTTTGTGGATCAGGGAAGGCCTCTTCTTGAGGGACGCTAAGAGTTAAAGAAAAAGAGTATCACTCTAATTTGAAGTTGTATGTACATTCATTTAGAAAATAGCTAACGCTTTGTTTTCTCCCCTTACCCCATATCCGAAGAGAGGTAGCCGATATGAATGGTCTGGTGTGTCTCTTTACTTTCACTTCTATCTGTTTGTAGAATTGTTTACGTATAAATTTAGTCCTTTCTTCCAGAAAATTGGGTCACACTATAAATATTTTTTTTCTTGGAATTTCCTTTTTGCAATTAACAACACATGATGGGAATATCTTCAGATCAGTGGATAGAAATGTAACCATTCAGCCCTCAAGGAGGTTTAGCACAACTCCCACTCCTTAAGTGTGAGCTTAAGTGTGACTTCCTTCCAAATAGTAAAATCTGGAAAGGGGAGGACAAAAGTAACTTGACAGTGGTGATCCCTGACAAACACTACCTCAGCCAGGTGATCAAGGTTAACATCAACAGTGATAAGTCATGTTGATAGTATGTACACATGATATGATGTGATGAGCATGGCACTTTACCTCTCTGGTCTGCCAAGGGCCCATAGACCCTGTCTAATGGTAAGGAAAACATCACACAAACCGCAGTTCAGGGATATGCTACAAAATACTTGACAAGTACTCCTCCCAACTGTCAAGGTCATCAAAAACAAGGGAAGTCTCACAACACGATTAATGTAATCAACGTTACTGAATTGTACGTGTAAAAAATGTGAACTGGCAAATATACATTTTACCACACACACACACACACAAAACCAACACAGAAAGTCTGAGAAACTGTTCTATCCAAGAGGAACCCAAAAGGCATGATGATATAATGCAATGTGGTGCCCTAGGTGGGATGCTGGAAGAGGAAAGGATATTAGATTAAAAAACGAAGTAAATCTGAATAGAGTATGGACTTTAGTTAATAATAATGTATCAGCATGGGTTCATGAATTGTTAACAAATGTACCATACTAATAAAATATGTCAATAATAGGGGAAGCTGGATATGGGGTGTATGGAAACTCTGTACTATCTTTGAAACTATTCTGTAAATCAAACTGTTCTAAAATGAAAAGTTTATCTAAAAAACTACTCCATTGTATTCTTGCGTATAGTGTAGGTGCTGTGAAATGTCCACAGTCTGATTCTTATTCGATCTGCTCTTTCTCTTTGCAAGCTTTTAGAACATACTCTTTGTAGTCAATATTCTTAAATTTGCTGTAATATATCCAGGTGTAGCTGTTTTCATATTGCTCCCCTTTGCCTTTCAAATATGAGGTCTTTATCCTTTCCTGCTGCCTTCTGGGAGAGTTCCTCATTCCATACCTCCTATTAGTTGACAGGTTCTTCATCTGAATCCATTCTGCTATTATTACATCTGTTGTGTTCTTTATGTCAACTACTTGGTATTTTTCATACCAAATATCGTGCTTGCTTTTTTATGATTCTTGCTTTTTATTCATGATATTAATGTCTTGTCTTATCTTCAAAAGTAGATTTATTATGCTTCTTTAAAAGTTCTAGTCTATCTCTTCTAATAATTTTGCTTTAGAATGAATGTAGTGTTTGGTTTGATATCTTTATTATACGGTAGTCGAATTCCGCAGGTATTAAATTATTCTGGCTTTTGAATTCATGTTGCTCTGAGCGTATTAACTACCCTGTCTAGAAATACATATTGAGGAAGAACCAAGGCAGGGGCTAATTTGTTTTGGTTTCTGTAAGTTTAAGGAATAGAGAAGAGATAAATTCCAAGACAAAAAATCTCAGACACCACTTCAGCTGATACACCACAGCTAGCTCCTCTGATCATGGTTTTATCATTAAACAATTAGGAAGAAAAAGAAAAAAAACGTGAGGGGGCAACCTCTCCAGATTTTTTTTTTCCAACACCCTTGATGTTACAGGGTGTGGGAATAGAAATGTATAGAAGTTAAATTGATTTTTTTAATATTGATCTTGTATCCTACAATCCCGCTGAGATTACTTATTTGTTCTAGGAGCATTTTTTCTTTGTTTCTTTTCATCTTCTTTTGTTTTTTAGATCTTTAGGGATTGTTGACATCAATGATTGTTCCAGCAGTGAATTAAGATTGATTTTTGTTCCTCCCTTCCGATCTATATGCATTGTATTTATTTTTCTTTCCTTATTTCACTGGCTATGATCTCCAGTACAATGGTGAATAGAAGTGGTAAGAACTGACGTCTTTGCCTTCTTCGCAATATTAGAGGGAGAGCATATAGTCCTTCACGGTAAGCATATAGTCTTTCATGTTAGCTGTTGGTTTTTTGTAAATGCCCTTTATCATGCTGAGAAGGTTTCCTAATTTGCTGAGACTTTTTATAATGAAAGGGTATTGAATTCCACAAAATGCCTTTTCTGCATATATTGGAATGATCATATATATATATTAACTAAAGTTTTCATATGGTGAATTACGTTGATAGATTTTCTTGCCTGATTGCTCGGCTAGGACTTCCAGTACAATGCTGAATAGCAGTGGCGAGAGTGGACATCCTTGGCGAGAGTGGACATCCTTGTCTTATTCCTGTTCTTAACTGGAAAGCTCTCCGTCTTTCTCCATGGGATATGATGTTAGCCGTGAGTTTTTCGTAAATGTTTGTTATAATTATGTTGAGGAATTGAGGAATTATATTGAGGAATGTCTCTTATATTCCTATCTTATTAAATGTTTTTATCATGAAAATGTGTTGAATTTTGTCAAATACCTTTTCTGTATCAACTGAGATGATCATGTGGTTCTTTTTCTTTGTTCTATTAACGTTGTGTATTACATTGTTTTGTAAGTGTTTATGGTGCTAGAGTCACTGTGGAATATCTTACTGTCTCATGGTTAGAAGCAGAAAACTCCACCACCTTCAATTTCATAGTTTTACAGCATATATATGAATTCATAAATTGTATTTTTATTTGAATTCTTTTAACCTGATAAAAAGGACATCACACTTTATGTAATCTTTTGGAATTTATACTAATTTAACCTAATATTTCATGTTGTATCTAACCTGGTTTTCTCATATCCTTACCAGCACAAGGCTCTGCCTCTGCCCTGATTTTATTCCTGAATTCATCTGGACTAGAAGTCTAAATTACTGCAAGGGTAGAGATAGGCACTGTTTATCCCACGGCCACGCGAGGGAGAAGCAAGGGCAAGATTTCAGCAATTCCCCTCCTGGTTTTCCCTCCTAGCAAAGCTGAACTACTTCTTCCTCTAGACCAAAGTCACCATCCTGCACATACCAGTTCAAAACAACCCC
This sequence comes from Trichechus manatus latirostris, assembly GCF_000243295.1. NCBI lineage: Eukaryota > Metazoa > Chordata > Mammalia > Sirenia > Trichechidae > Trichechus > Trichechus manatus. Next base: position 12,725,652 of record NW_004443976.1, read on the forward strand.
ACTGCCATCTAGCAAGTCTCTCACATTTTTGGTGGCTTTCTTTCTATTGTTATCCCTCGGTTGTTCTTGGGGAAAGGAGCCAATAGTTATGCTAATTCAGTTTCCTGGTAGGGCTGGACATTTATTTGGAGGCATGTTTTTTAGTAAGAAAATTGATAGCCGTTCCTATCAGTTGCTAGCCATTTTTGCTTCTAGCGCTAGAGCAATGATTCACCCTAGAACAGCTCTTTTTTGTTTTAAGGAAGGTGTCAGCACGGCCATTTGGCATTCAGTGTAAAACAAGTCCCACCCACTATTTGAGGCTATATAGCTATAGAAATAGATATAAATGCCAGGCCTGGTGATCTGCTTCTGAAAGGCCACATCCCTGAAAACCTTACGAAGCACAGTTCTACTTTGCAACACGTGGGGTCGCCATGAATCGGAATTCACTCAACAGCAAGGGGTTTGGTTTATAGATATACTTACATAAATGTAATTTTTTTGGTGTTGCAGGGTCCTGGAGTTTAAATGTTAATGACGAATACATTTAGTGATATCTTTCCTAACATATTTATTAGCATCCATGAATTTACATAGAGGGCAAAGAGACTTCAGGGAGGAAGAAAAGAAAGACACAAATACTTTTTCTTTGAAGTTAAAAAGTCTTAAAATTTTTGAGCACACAAACAACCTGGGTTGATCTTAAGAGACGAAGAGAAGCAGTAGGAGCTGCAGTGCTTTATGCATAGGAGCTACGAGCCAAAGTTTAGTCCAAGATAAAGCGAAATAGGCTGGAGAAACAAGTGACCAACATGTTTAGAGTTTTAATTTTGGGGTGCAAAATAAGGTCACTTTTCTTTTACCATACAAATTATAATTATTCTGAGCCTAATTCCTGCTGACCGCAGGATGTCTATCTTATGACCTCTAGGGATACTCACGCAGCTCAAAGAGTCATCCGTATTTACAAAGACCAACCTCATAAAGCAAGAATCCAAAAAATCTGGTCTATATGCAAAAGGCCTGTTTTCCACCCTTGTGGATGACTTTATCACCATAAACTCAGCCTCAAGAAGCCCAGGGATGAACAGGGGCTTCTGAGAACACTCCCCTCCCCAACATTATGCTCAGCTCTGGGTTTTTCATGCCAAGGTAAACATGGGGTCCTAAAGTTATGGCCATAATCAACACAACTTTTACACACACACACCCACACACACACACATTTCCTCCAAGACAAACCCATAGTGCCCAGTGGGCTGTGTCAGAAGCTGGCTGTGTGCTGTTACCAGAACCAGATGTCCATGACCTCTGGGAGAAGACCCTACTCCCTCATGTCTTTGGGGTGAGACGTTGTTTTCTCATGGTTCCCTGGTGGGGCCAAATTCCAACCCCTAATAACAAATAATGAAAAAAACTGACCTGGAGGCATGGGGAATCTGCTTTGTTTCTGGCCAGCCTCTGTGTAACTAGGGCAGTTCCCTCCAATACAACCCCTCTATACCTCACGCCACATACTCCCACCCTAGGCAGGGTTACCACCTCTGGCTAATGTCTCCTTGACTGATAGGATCTGACCCAGTGTCATACAAGACTGACAGCAAGAATTGGTCACAGTGAAACCTCAGCCCAATGAGAAACCTATGGTCAGACTCAGAAGGCACGTGCTGGCATCAAAGAAGCTTGGGTTTTTGAATCAGGAAAATCTGGTTTTAAACTCCTGATCTGCCACTTATCGACTACATGATTTTAAGCAATGCACTCATCCTTAGTTTCCTACTGTTGATAATGGGGTCAATACAGAGCATCACAGTGTTAATTCCTTTTCTTTTTTATCGTCCAGCATCTACTTCTTTTTTGCTATGGCTCAGCTGATTCGACTAAACCCTTAATCCCACCACTCCCAGCTCTCAGATCATCCCTTCACCTGGCCTTCGCCTCAGTGAACAACCTTGGTGCTGGCCTCAGAGTTCAGCAACACCAGTTAGAGTCATATCCACAATGGGGACACATAATGGACGCTTTATTTCAGTGTACCTCACCAGTTCCCCCACCCCTCCAAGATTTCACATTCCAGTCCTCAGCTGGTATTGCTAAGCCCAGCAAGAGTGGTAGTAAGGAGGGGAGGGTTTAAGAGTCAATTTTATCACTTTATTGATTGAGCTCAGAAATACCCATGAAAAATGTGGAACAGAGGATTTTCCTCTCACATAAAATCACTGGGTTCAAAATGATAATCAAAACTAACTTAAAAAAAATTTTTTTTATTGTACTTTAGATGAAGGTTTACAGAACAAATCGTTTCTCGTTAAAATAGTCAGTACACATATTGTTCTATGACATTGGTTAACAACCCCACGACATGTCAACCCTCTCCCTTCTGGACCTTGAGGACCTTTTTTCTGGTGAGAATATACATAGCCAAAGTTACACCATTTCAAAAGTTTCTACATGTACAATTCAGTGACATCGATTACATTCTTCCAGTTGCGCTGCTATTCTCAC
>NW_004443976.1:12730697-12755141 GCF_000243295.1 Trichechus manatus latirostris
CTACTGGAAGGTCATCTGGTGTTTTATTTTGGACACCTACTGGAACCATCCTGTCCTGTTTTTGTAAATATTTTGATATTGTCTGCTGTCTTCAGGGCATTCAGTGGTTATTTTCCTCATTTATTGATTGTAGATTTGTTTGTTTCATCCTGCTTTTTTGTTTTATTTGGTTATATCTGAGCAGGTGGACTGTGCGTTCTTTGCTGTTTCCTCATCTGTGGGCAGGATACTTTTCACCTCCTTCTCCAATGGGCGGGATCAGTCACTCAGATATGGTACAACAGCGCAGGCCCAGGTGAAGGGTAGTTGCTGGGATAGGTTGGTTGTGGCACATACCAGGGCTGACAGTGCAGACCGGGAATCAGTGCAGGGCAGGTTCCAGTAGGCCGTACCTATCCTGCTTGGGAGCGTGATTTTCAGTGCATGGTGCAGGTAGGCAGGAAGGAAGGGGTAGATTGTGATGTGTGGAGCTAAGATGGGTATGGGAAATAGGAGAGAGGAACAGGAGCCAAAAACATGCACACAAACAAGAGAGAGTGCTAAGGGAGCTTGCTATTGGAGTGGAGAGATGAGAGACTGAGAAATAAGGAAAAACAAAAATGAAAAAAAAAAAGAAAAAGGGTAAAAGCAAAAAATGAACAAATCGAGAAACTGGAAATAAAGGAAGACAAAAAGGGAATAAGAGAGAGAAGAAAACAAAACAAAACAAAAAAACAAGAAACAAACAAGAAGAAAGAAATACCCCCTAAGGATATCCCTGTGCGTCTGCACAGAGTAAGGGAGTAGCTTCCAAGCTGTGCGGTACTGCCCGACTACAAGGGGCTCCCAAGCTGAGAAGAGAAAAAGAAAACAAACAAATCAAAATAGAACAAATCAGAGTAAACAAACAAATAAACAAAAAAGCCCCACAGGTCCTACCACTATGGTGGCATGGGCTGGGAAGCAGTTTCACAGTCAATCGGTGTTTCACAGCCTTTTAGGAAGAAGCAAAGATGGCCCACAGAGCCAGATATTTGAGAGAAAGGAGGGAGAGGTGGTGAGAGGTAAGGAAGAAATCTAAAGACGTGGAAAAAAGCAACACCAGCTGCCAACAAAAGGCACTCAGGGAACTGGCCAGTGTGGGTAGGTGGAATCCAAGCAGCACCAGGGTGATTCCAGGCCAAGAGACTGTGGCCGCAGGAAGCAGAGGAGGCTAAGTGGGGGTGACGAAGGGTGGGGGGTGGGAAAGCCTATATCGCTGGTTACCGGTTGTTCTGTCTCCTGCTGGAAGCTCCATGAAGCTGCTTTCTCATACCCCCTATTTGCTGATCTCCGATAAGAGTCCAAGATGGTGGATCCATGCTGTGGTAGCTAATAGGGGACCTCTACATGTGTCTCTCCTTGCTCTCTGTTCTTGGTCAGTTTCTTATTCCATTCAGTGCTTGGCTGAGTTCTAAAGGGTTTCAGGATTAACGTGTGTTTCTGTTTTACTTAGTTTTTCTGATCTTTGCTGTGGAGGGATGGCATGGTATTTCTGACTATAGCACCATGTTGCCTGGAAGTCAAGCACACATGAAGTACCTTGGCTGGGAATCGAACCTGGGTCTCCCACATGGAAGGCAAGAATTCTACCACCAAACTACCACTGCCCATCTTTACCTGATGGAGGACACTCACTAATAGGGGCTCAAACACTGTAAAAAATGGTGTGGGGGTGGTATCTGACCTTCTCTAATTTCACAAGGGGGAAGGAGAATCAAGATCAACAGTACAAAGCTGATTCCTATGAGGCGGAGGTCAGACATGCTTCCTCTTTTTGCCACCTTTACCAATTCTGACACCAACTATCCTTCCCACAACATTCTCTACTTCTCTGCTGGGTTAGATAATTGATTGCAATGGCCACACAGACCTCACAGACCATACTCATGATCATGGGGTTTATTAGGAAAGTAACAGGTTACAATTCAGGTTCAGGAATGCTCAGGATACAGTTCTTCCATCAGGACAGCCTCTTACCCAGTAGTGCCCGCAGGCTTCCTTTGTGATTAGCTTGAAATTTACCTTTATTTTTCTAAGTTTAAACTTATCTTTTATTTCTTGATATCACCTTAACTTCCTCTCCATATGGAAGTTCTATGACTACACTATTTATTCCCTGTTTTTTGTTTTGACATTGTCATCATTTACGTAATGATGTCTCTTTTTCCCTGTTTTCAGTGTTTTAGCTTTGACTTATTTTTGTGACTTCCCTATCTGGGTTGATATATGGTTGTTCTGTCCTGTGTTCTAGTCTTGGAATGTTGTCTGATATTGTTGGTCCTCTGTCTAACTGAAGGACTCCCTTTCATATTTCGTGTAATTTTTGTTTGGTTTTTACAAATTTCCTTTACTTCTGTTTATCTGGAAATGCCCTAATGTCACCATTGTATTTGAGAGACAGTTTTGCTGGATATATAATTCTTGGCTGGCAGGTTTTTTTTTTTCCTTCAAGGCTTTATATATGTCATCCCATTGCCTTCTTGCCAGCATGGTTTCTGCTGAGTAGTCAGAGCTTAGTCATATTGGTTCTCCTTTGTAGTTGCCTTTTCGTTTATTCCTAGCTGCTCTCAAGATTCTATCTTTGTCTTTGGTTTTGACAAGTTTGATTATAATATGTCTTGGTGACTTTCTTTTGGGATCTACCCTGTGTGGGGTTCGTTGAACTTCTTGGATAGATATCTTGTCATCTTTCACAATATCAGGGAAGTTTTCTGCCAGCAAATCTTCAACAATTCTATGTTTTCTGTTATCTCTCCCTGTTCTGGTACTCCAATCACGTGTAGGTTTTTCCTCTTGATATTGTCCCACATAATTCTTAAGCTTTCTTCATTTTTTTAAATTCTTTTTTCTGATTTTTCCTCAAATAAAGTTGTGTCAAGGGATTTATCTTCAATCTCACCAATTCTGCCTTCCATAGCCTCAATTCTGCTCCTATGGCCTTCTATTGAGTTGTCTAATTCTGAAATTTTATTGTTAATCTTTTGGCTTTCTAGTTGCTGTCTCTCTATTGTTTCTAGCAGCCTGTTAAATTTGTCGTTCTGTTCTTGTATTGTTTTCCTGAATTCCTCTATTGCTTTGTCTGTGTGTTCTTTGGCTTTGTCTGAGTTTTGAATGATTTCCTTCCTGATATCTTGGAGAGCTCTGTATATTAATCTTTTGAATTCTATCTCCAGTAATTCCATGACCTTATCTTCCACCAGAAAGTTTCTTAGTTCTTTATTTTGGTCACTTGCTGGAGCCATCTTGACTTGCCTCTTTATCTGATTTGGTATTGACTGTTGTCTCCAAGCCATCAGTGATTATATTTATTTATTGTATGTTTGTTTACTGTGTCCTAGCTTTTTGTTTTGTTTTGATATGCCCAAGTAGGCTGAGCATGTGAACTATTTTGGTTATTGGCATCTTTGAAGCTCTCACATCCTGCCTTCAGGTGATTAGAGCAGGTGTGTGAGCCCAGGAGTCTGTTCACTTTTCTTATGCAGGGTCACCACAGGTGTCCAGGTCATTGGTCACCAAGTGTGTGGTGCAGACTCTCACCTACAGTCCTAGTCAGACGGGTCTATGTAGGGGTGTTTGGAGCAGGCACAGGTATCTGGCTGCAGTAGGGGGCTATGTGCGGAGCAAGGCGGGGGCTGATCGCTGCCCCTGGGTGTCTAGATGGAGGGTGTGTCCCTGTCCCCTAGAGTGCATAAGGGGTGGGTATTGCAGCCTGTGCTTCAACACCCAATGTTGTGGCTGGAGAGATTTGGAGGCACCACTTATTCTCAGACTGCTATTGTGGCTGGCTAGATGGAGTGGGTGATACCGCCAGCCCTCAAGCCCCAGATGTTGGTGGGTGAGGGCTCTGCTTAATGGGCAGGGTGTTGTCAAATGTCACAAATCTGCAACTCCCCCTTGGCTGCCACAGTTGAAAATAGTCTTCAGGTATATGCCCTATTGTTTTATGCTAATGAGGGCATGCAGTGCTGAATCGACCCACACAGGTCTGGGCAGAGGTGAAGGGTGCTGCAAGTCCATGGACCCCTTATGCCAGTGACTAGGCAAAGGGGCAGGGCTTCTTGATCTGTCCTGAGTTCTCGCCTTTTTTTTTTTTTAAGGCAGGAGACTGGTTTGGGCGTGGATAGCCCTGAGTTCTGGCTTAGGGGGCATTGCAATTGTTGAATAGTGCTGGACTGGTGTCTGAGTGGAGCAGGGTAGGGGGTGGGTTGGGGGAAAGAGGCACTTTTCTGCTGTGAAACTCCCTGAGGGGAAGGAGTTATTTTGACCCCACATGCTAGGTTAGACACTTGCACTTAACTTTCACAGGTCCAGCGCTGCCTCCATCTGCCTCCAGAGGCTTGTGCAGAGTTGCCGTCTCCCAGCCTCACCCAACCTGGTGAGAAGCATCCTGAATGCTACTGCTCACCGCAGCCTACATGCCCCAGCTGACCCAGCCAGCAGGGTGCAGGCAACCTCATGACTGGCACTTCTTTGCTGCTTTTGAATTGTCTCTCCTTCCCCCTGCTGCTCAATCCGACTCTTCAGCTTTGTCTTTGATGATCAGGGCTCTAACTGTCATATATAATTGATTCACTTGTTTTTTCGGGGCTTTATTGTAAGAGGGAGGACAGGAAGCATCTGACTATTCTGTCATCTTGGCCCCACTCTCCACATTACTCCATATGATTCAGGGCATATATAAGAAGCAAACAGCCATTATACTTAATGCAGGAAGACTGAGAGCTTTCCTCTTGAAATCAAGAACAAGACAAGGGTGCCTGTTCTCACCAATTCTATTCAGTATCACATTAGAAGTCCTAGCCAAGGCAATAAGACAAGAAAAAGAAATATGAGGTATCCAGATTGGAAAAGAAGAAATAAAACTATCTCTATTTGTGGATGATATGATCCTTCATATAGAAAATCCCAAAGAGTCTGCAAGAAAACTTCTGGAGCTAATAGAGTAATTTAGTAAGGTTGCAGAGTACAAGATGAACAAACAAAAATCAGTTGGGTTTCTATACACTAACAATGAGACATCTGAAAGGGGAATTAGGAAACAACTCCATTTACAATAGCATCTTGAGAATAAAATGCCTAGGAATAAATTTAACAAGGAATGTGAAAGACTTATACAATGAAAATGATAAAATACCGCTGAAAGAGATTAAAGAAAACTTAAATAAATGGAAAGATGTTCCATATTCATGGATTGGAAGACTTAAGATTCTTAAGATGTCAATACTACCCAAAGCAATCTATAGATTCAACACAATCCTGATCAAAATTCCAACAGCTGTCTTTTCAGACATGAAAAAACCAGTCCTCAACTTTATATGGAATGTCAAGACACTTAGAATAGCTAAAGCAATGTTTAAAGCGACAAACAAAGTAGAAGGACTCACACTTGCTGATTTTAAAACATACTATAAGTGTTGGGCTGCTAACCAAAAGTTTAGCAGTTCAGATCCTCCAGCCACTCCTTGGAAACCCTATGGGGCAGTTCTACTCTGTCCTATAGGGTCGCTATTAGTCGGAATTGACTCAACAGCAATGAGTTTGGTTTATACATATATACAGCTACAGTAATCAAAACAGATTGGTTCTGCTATAACAATAAACACATAGACCAATAGAATAGAATTGAGAGTCCAGAAATAAATCCACACACCTATGGTCAACTGATTTTTGACAAGAGTGCTAAGTCCATTTGATGGGGAAAGAAGAGTCTCATCAATAAATGGTGCTGGGAAAATTGGATTTCCACATGCAGAAAAATGAAATAGGATCCATGCCTCACACCATATACAAAAATCAATTCAAAATGGACCTAAATGTGAAAACTAAAACCATAAAATTCTTAGAAGAAAATGCAGGGGCAATTTTCTGTCAGACTTAGCTTTTAACAACGGATTATCTAATATAATAACAAAAGCAAAAACAACAAAAAACAAAATAAATAAATAGGGCCTCATAAAAATTAAAAACTTTTGTTCATCAAAAGACTTTACCAAAGAAAGTGAAAAGACAAACTACTGATTGGGAAAATATCTTCATAAACCATATATCCATAAGAATTTAATAACCAAAATATATATAAAACTTTAACAACTTAACAACAAGAAGACAAATATCCCAATCAAAAAATGGGCAAAGGACTTGAATAGATATTTCACCAAAGAGGACATTCAAATAGCCACCAAACACATGAAAAGATGCCCAACGTCATTAGCCACCCACCTACTGCTGTTGAGTTGATTCCAACTTATAGGGTGTCCAAGGCTGTAAATCTCTATAGAAGCAGACAGTCACATCTTTCTCCAGTGGAGTGGCTGGTGGGTTCAAACTACTGACCTTTTGGTTAGCAGCAAAGCACTTTAACCACTACCCCATCAAGGCTCCTTCAGTAGCCATCAGAGAGATGCAAATCAAAACCACAATGAAATACCATTTCACTCCCACCAGGATGAGTCAGAATCGACTCGATGGCAACAGTTTTTTTTTTTTTTTTTTTTTTTAGGATGGCTAAGATTAAAAAAAAAACAAACAAACAGAAAATAACAAATGCTGGCAAGGATGTGGGGAAATTGGAACCCTTATCCATTGCTGGTGGGAATGTAAAATGGTACAGCCATTGTGGAAAACAGCAACCAAATGAACCAGCAATTCCATTTCTAGGTATACACCCAAGAGACTTGAAGGCAGGGTCTCCAACAGAGACTTGTACACCAATGTCCATTGCAGCACTATTCATAATAGCCAAAAGGTGGAAACAGTCTAAATGCCTATCAACAGATGAGTGGATAAAGAAAATGTGGTGCATACATATAATGGAAAATACTCAGCCAGTAGGAGAAATGATGCTTGATACATGCTATAATATGGATGGAACTTGAAGACATTAAGCTGAGTGAAATAAGTCAATCACAAAAGGACAAATATTGTAAGGCCTCATTTATATAAAAAGACAAGAAAAGACAAATGTAGAGAGACCAAAGTTTATTAATGGTTACCAGGGATGGGACAGAGCGGGAGCAGATGCATTATTGCTTATGGAATACTGGGATTCGGTTTACCTCAATGGAAAAATCTTATTGATTAATGGCAGGGTTGCACAGCCAGTTATCGTTAACTGCTGTCAATAAGTTGTACACCTGTAAGAAGCTGAGTTGGCAAAAGTCGTGTGATAGACATATTTACAATGACAAAAAAAAAAAACAAAACGTGTAACTGTTGAAGCTGCTTATCTACAACCAAACACTTCATGGGATTTGGTTCCTTGTTTGTAGGTTTAGGGTCATGATTTTAATGGGACATCCCAGTTAATTGGCTTAATAATGTGTTTATTGCTTCTGTTCTACCCCCAAGTTTGTTGCGTAGTGTCTGGGGTCTTAAAAGCTTGTAAGCAGCATTCAAGGCACAATAATTGTTCTTTATTCTCCTGGAGCAACAGAAGAAGAAGTAGAGTCAGGAATAGGAGGAAGAAATAGAATGTGTGGTTAATTACCTCCATAAACAATGGTCTCCCTTGCCATGAGACCAGAAGAACTGAATGGTGCCTGTGTACCATTACTGAACATTCTGATCAAAGATTCTATAGAAGAATCCTGATCAAAAGGGGGAAAATGCAAAACTGAACTTCGAATTCTAATGGACTCCAGACTTTCTGGAGTCATGGAGGCTGAAGGGACCCTTGAAACTATTGCCCTGTGATAATCTTTAAACCTTAAACCAAAAATATCCCCTGAAGTCTTCTTAAAGCAAAAAAATAGCTTAACTAGTAAAGAATGTCTGCCTTAAGCATTGTGCTCTTTTAAAATCTATCTATATAGGATCAAATTGACAACAACAACTCAAAAGATTAGATAGGGACCTTAGGGGACCGTGTGTTTACATTAATTGGGGGAGGAACAACTCAGAAAAAGAGGGTGAGAATGGTTGTACAACTCAAAGAATGTAATCCATGTCACTGGATCGAACATGTAGAAACTCTTGAATTGGTATATGTTTTGCTGTGTATATTCTCAACAACAACAACAAATTTTTTAAAACATTTAAAAAAAAAAAAAGATTTAACAGAATTAGTTGGTCCAAAGTATGTATTCCACTATTTCCTGAATGCTGTAGCATTTTATCATTTTAGTTATAATTGTTTACTGTTCTATTTTAAAATGATGGGTTATTGGTTGTGTTATACTGCTTTTGACCAGTTCAAAAAGAAGAAATATCAGTTCATATGCTCTGGAGGAGAGGAAATACTAAGATGACTCAGTAGCCTGGCAGAAGATTGGAGACAATACCACGTCTGTTTTTAATTTAATTTTTTGTGAAAATATACACAGCAAAGGATACCCTGGTTTGACAGATTCTACACGTACAATTTAGTGACATTGTCTACAATCTTCAAGTTGTATAACCATTCTCACTATCCTTTTCCAAATTATTCTACCATCATTAACATAAAGTCACTGCTCCTAAGCTTCTTATCTAATCTTTCGAGACATGTTGTCAATTTTATCCCACAGAGGTAAGTCTTTGAGAGATCACAATGCTCAAGGCAGACATACTTTACTAATTAGGCTAAACTGTTGTTTGGTTCAAAGCTGACTTCTGGGAAAAGTTTTGGTTTGAGGTTTAAGGTTTAAAGAGTATCTCAAGGCAATGGTTTCAGGTGTTCATCCAGCCTCAATGGCTCCAGAAGATCTGGATTCCATTAGAATTTTAAATTCTGTTCCCTTTTATCACCTCCTTTTGATCAAGATTGTTCTACAGAATCTTAGCTCAAAATTTTCAGTAATGATAGCTGGGCACCATCTAGTTCTTCTGGTTTCACAGACTAGAAGGCAGATGTTCACGGTGGCAGCATTTCCTCTTCTGATTCCTGACTCTCCTTCTTCCTCTGCTACTCTAGGTGAATGGAGACCTATTGTTGTCCTCTGGATGGCCGCTGACAAGCTTTTAAGACCCCAGGCGCTAAGCAATGAACTAAGAGATAGGAAAGAAGCACTGAGAAACAGTATTAGGCCAATTGACTGAGATGTCCCATAAGATCATGACCCTAAACCTCCAAACCAAAACAACAAATCCCATGAAGTGTTTGACTGTACATGAGCAGCGTCAGAGGCTATATTAAATATGTATTCCACAATGTTTGTCACTTCAGCATCTTTCAAAAGTACATCTTAGTGATATCAATTACAGTAATAGGTTGTGCAACATTTACCCTTAATCTGTGCCAAGTTTCCCATCATCAGAAACTCACTGCTTCCCAAATAATGGCTTCCCTCTTCCCCCTCCCTTCTGCCCCTGGTAACTGCCAATAAACTTTGGTCTCTATATATTTGCCTATTCTTGTCACTTTATATAAGTGATATCATATAGTATCTGTTCTTTTGTGATTGATTTATTTCACTTAACATAATGTCGTCAAGGTTCATCCATGTTATAGTATGTATTAGAACTTCATTTCTCTTTCTGGCTGCATAGTATTCCATTGTATGTATGTACCACATTTTGTTTATCCATTTATCTGTTGATGGGCATTTAGGTTGTTTCCACCTTTTGACAATTGTGAAGAGTGCTGCAATGAACATTGGTATACAAGTTTGAGTGTCTGTTTTCAAGTCTTTTGAGCATATTCCTAGGAGTGGGATTGCTGGGTCATATGGTGGTTCTATCTTTAGTTTTTTTGAGGAACCACCACACTGTTGTCCACAACAGCTGCACCATTCTGCAATCCCACCAGCAACAGATAAGAGTTTGAATTTCTTCGTATCCTTACCAACATTTGTTATTTTCTGGGTTTTCTTTTTTAATCTTAGCTATCCTAGTAGGAGCGAAGTGGTATTTCATTATGGTTTTGATTTGCATCTCTCTGATGGCTAATGTAGGGTCACTATGAATCAGAATTGAATCGATGGCAACAAGTTTGGTTTCTTGGTTTGGATGGCTAATGACATTGAGCATCTTTTTATGTGTCTGTTGGCTATTTGAATATCAACTTTGGTGAGATGTCTATTCAGATCCTTTGCCCATTTTTCGATTGTGTTGTTTGTCTTTTTCTGGTTAAGTTGTAGGAGTAATTTATTTATTCTGGGTATTAGACCCTTGTCTGTTATATAGTTCCCCAAAATTTTCTCCCATTCTGTAGGTGGTCTCTTTACTTTGTTGGCAAAGTGAGGAGACAATCCCATGGTTATGAATAGAGAGCCCTCTATGGGCCAGAAATAAATAACAAAAGACCTACTATGCTGCAGTGGAATGAAATGAGAGAAAGCTGAAGAGATGAACTTGAGACTGGGTCTCTCAGCCTAGTAGGATCCGTGCAGCTCCAGAAATCAAGACACTTTCACTATCATTTTCACACATGGCTGCTATGCTGCACAACTCTAGGAAACATCATACTTCACTAGAACACAATGCAAATGGCACCACCTGGACTTTTGTCATAGCATGACCCTACACAGAGTGAAATGGACTAAGGAGGAAAGGATCGATCAAAGCCAGGACAATGTAATTTACCAATGATTCCTGAAGGTAATTTGAGCTTGTTGTAGAAATAGGAAGAGAGTTGATTTCATGAGAAATCTAGAAGTAGCAGTCCATATGGGAATTACCACAAACAAAGATTTAGAGGCAGCAGTAGGCCCTCTCTATGCAGAGGTGCCTGGGCAAAGATCACCTCTATAAAAGAAGAGTGGTGGTACCAGGCCCTCTTGGGAGATTAGGGTGGAATGATTTGAAAGCTGAACTGAGGATATAATGAGTGTGTTGTGCAGAAGAGATGAGGATACTTGCTGAGAAAACCTGTTGGGGAAGATAAGGGAAGTAGACTGGAGAGGGAAATGAGGGGGAGGTAATTGCACCTAGGAATTGGAAGAGGGGAGACAGAACTGAGTGGATATGGAATGATGACAGAAGATGTGAAGAGACATAGTTGCCTGTACACTCTATCCTTCTATCTCTCTTCTCCCTTGGCTTCTGGGACCTAGATCCCATTTCTCTTCTTACCTCCCAGACTAGATTTCTCGTTTTCTAGCTTCGCTTTCCCCTTTTATATATCTCAGGGTATCCTTGGCCTCCTACTCTTCTCTCTACTTTTTTCCCTTGTTCATAAATTTAACTCATAGTAGATCATTAAAATTAAAGATCTAACCTTCTTTTTGGCCTTTCCAATTGTCTGTTTAATTTCTTCCCATAATTGCTCTACCATTTCCCCTCAAACTTAAACAAACTTCCCTCCAAATCTTTGTACTTCTAGCCCAGTCATGTCCAGACTCAAAACCTCAGATTCATCTTTGATTCTCCCTCATCCCCTCCCTTTCTTTTGACACTCAGTCAGTCTTCAAGTTCTTTCTATTGTTCCACTCAACCAATAAAATTTCTAGGTAGACAACTCAAAGATCCTGTGAGTCTATGGTCTCTGTAGCTATCTTAAAAATTCCCTCATTATCCACCTCAAAGAACCAAGTTATGAGTTGAAATTCAACTTCCTGTCTGTGAGTCAGGGACTGGGACATTAAGAAGGTTGGAGGCATCAATAGGTGAATTTGTACAGATCACACATGTCTGTTTCTAGATTATTAACCTTATTGTATATGTCATTTTTTGGAAATATATGCGGCATAAATAAATTGAATGTATAATATTCTTGAAAACAGCCAGTTTCTTTATCTGTCCTTTCTTTTTCATTCCATCAGATTCCATCCTAAGCCTTCACTGACTTTTACATTTTGTGATTAAGCTTTTTAACCACTGTTTTTGCTGTAGCCACAGTCCTGGGCTTTGATTCCTCCTACCAATTGCAATTTGATGCTGTTGCATTTTGGTTACAAGTCATTACTTTGTTAACCTCTCCAACTCTCATTTTCCTCCGTTATAAAATGAGGATAGTGAAACCAACCACATAGGGGTATTGTGAAGATGCAATGAGATCATAAATTTAAAACTCCTTATATAGTACTTGGCCTACAGATTCCTTATTTGTCAATCTATCTTCAGTGTCTAGCATTGTGAGTTATATGACACCTTTCAATGGTGCTAGGAAGAAGTAAAAATAAAGGGGATGGTTTAACAAGGATCCTGGGAAAGGGCTGAGAGAAGAGTGAGATACACTTGGAGAAGGGGACATGGCAGAGGGTGGCCAGGGCTGGGAAGTATCACAGGAGACGTTATTGGAGGTGGCCTCAAGGATATATTGGTTGGGGAATCAGAGAAGCCTCAGGCCAATAGCCATTGTTAAGAACCAGATTCCTCAGCCCCCTGGGTTCAGTCAGCCAGAAAGTTTATAATGTAACTGAAAGAGGCTTAAAGAAATTCTTGAAGGAAGCATTGATTGGAGGAAGGAATTTCAGTTCCAGGAAAATATTTTTCTTTTCTCCCTGGGAATATGAATAAGGAAGTTGGAAACAAAGTAAGGCCTGTTCTCCCACCCTCTTCCCTCACCATGCTTATCAACTTTATTATTTAATCAGTTTAAAAAAAAATAGATATAAACTGATCCTTTGGGAAGGAAAAAAGGGATGTGAGGGATCAAAGGGGGAGAAAGTACAGGTTCTAACATTCAATGGGGAACCGTTCATTATGGACCACCCAAGAGTTGTGCCGCTCGGCAGCTCTGGGCATTCTGACCACACAGCTTTAGGGACAGTCTTGGGGACAGTCTGTTTATCAAGGGATGTGGCCCAAGGGGGATGGAGTACTCAAAAGTTACTTAAGGTGAGCAGAACTTTGGGGGCTGAGGTGGGCAAGGCGTCTCAGATGGTCACAGTGTTCTCCACCATGCTGGGCCGAACGTACTTATAGGGCAGGTCCAGGCTGGCATTCTGGACCTCAATCTCCTGGTCCATGGCAACCAACTCCTCCTGGAATTGCTTCAGCACAGCTTAGGGCTCAAGGCCTGAGAAATATTATTCTTCCTTGTGCTGCCCCGAGGCCACCTGAGGGGGAGAACAAGATGGCTCAGCTCCCTGGGGCCCTTAGCCAAGAATACTTCCCCTCACTCAAGTTGAATCCTTCCCCAGGACCCAGGCATCTGTCTCTAACCATGACAGGCTGGCATCAGCCAAGGAACTTGGTGAAAGTATTCTGCATACGGGCCTGCTGGAGAGTGAGCAGTGAGTCCACTATGTCCTTCTCTGTCACATCCTTGGAGATGGACAGGGGCTTCCGCATGGTGCATGGGCCATTAGGGATCCAGCAGTACCAATCCAGCTGCAGGTAGAAAAGCCACTCAGAAATCCAGATTGATGACCCAGACATCTGATCCCCCATCTTCTGCATCCCAGGAGACCCTGGGGGATGATCACAACAGGTTACCTGGCCCAGGTGGGCAGAAGCATGCTGACCAGTGCACATAAAGATGCACATGGTGACAAAATGGCAGAGCTGGTCCCAGGACTTTAAGGAGACAGGGAACCTGGGTGAAATGAGAATTAGAGGCTTCGAGGCCAGGACATGAGACAGGTCTCAGGCAGTGACCAAAAATTTGGAGATTCAGAAAAGAATTTGTCTTGTGGTCCTGGCCTCTAGATTCTATAGCTCACACATAGTGGGTAAGTACTCAAATGTTTATGTGCTTGGCAATCGCAAAAGGACAAATATTGTATTATCTTACTAATATGAAGTACCTAGAATAAGCAAATATACAGAGATCAGAGTTTAATAGTGGTTACCAGGGGCAAGGGGAAAGAAGAGTGGGGGGAATTATTGCTTAGGAAACACTGAGCTTTTGTTTATGGGGATGGAAAATTTGGCAAAGGTTATTGGTAACGGTTGCACAACTTGATTGATGTAATTGATCTCACCGAATTATATACATGAAAAATGTTGAATTGACAAATGTATTATCTATATTTTTACAACAGTAAAGAATTTAATAAAAAATGTTATGGACTTGGGATGAAACTTGGAGCTATGGGGAGAAAGTGGGAAAGGATGAGGGAAAATACTTAAGAAAAGTTGTATATCTGGGTTGTAGAAGGAGCTTTTAGTGCATGATCATGGAGAACACTACGCAGGGTAAGAAAGGAAGGGGGCTGGGGAAATCAGGAGTGATCTTCAGGATTTCTGGAGAAGCTCTGGAGAGGTATCGGGTCCTCAAGGCTGGGTGGCGAGAAGATGCGGATTCTTGACAGACAGATGTGAGTTGACACAAGGTCAGTGGGTGTGATGGTTTGAATTATGTCCCCCAAAAAATGTGTGTATCGATTTGGCTGGGCCATGATTCCCAGAATTCTGTGGTTGGCCTCCATTTTGTGATTGTAATTTTATGTTAAAGAGGATTAGGGTGGGATTTTAACACCACCCTTACCCAGGTCACATCCCTGATCCAACGTAAAGGGAGTTTCCCTGGTGTGTAGCCTGCACCACCTTTTATCTCTCAAGAGATAAAAGTAAAGGGAAGCAAGCAGAGGGTTGGGGATCTCATACCACCAAGAAAAGAGCACCAGGAGCACAGCGCATCCTTAGGACCCGAGGTTCCTGTGCAGAGAAGCTCCTAGTCCAGGGGAATATTGACGAGAAGGCCGACAGAGAGAGAAAGCCTTCCCCCGGAGCTGACGCCCTGAATTTGGACTTCTAGCCTACTAGACTGTGAGAAAATAAATTTCTCTTTGTGAAAGCCATCCACTTGTGGTATTTCTGTTACAGCAGCACTAGATGACTAAGACAGTGGGGAAGAATCTGTGCCTTACTCTCTGTCCCAGGCCTCCTGCAGTCCAGTCTCAGTGATCTCTCTGCACCAGGCCTGCAGCTCTGGATCATCCTTCACGGCTTCGTCACTCTTGTAGAAAAGATCCCCTTCACATACCTACTCCCCAGTGAAAAAGACAGTCAATCTTAGGAGGTCAATATAGGACCTTCTGGACCTACAATCCCTCTTGTTTTTCTACCAGGCCTATGGGGCCCTTTCTCTCTTTGTTACCCTCACCTGATGATTTCCCAAAGCCTGAGGGCATCTTGGCCATAGAAAGATGACTGGGGTGGTGGGTGAACAGGGGGTCACAGCACCTGGAGTTCTTTCTCTAGCTGGACCTTCAAGTCTTCCATCCCTGGAGGTAGCACCAGCTGGGCTGGGAGGCTGATGGAACACCTCAGGAGCATGGGGTTTGCACTGTTGAGGAATTGGTACCCAAAGAGGGCATCATCCTCCCAGGAATCAGGAACCCGCTCTAGCGGCATCAGCTGAGGAGCACGCTGTGAGCTCTGAGCTCCTCATCCCACTGACATGCCTAAGCTACCCTTTCTCCCTCTTTATATATACATATAAATATGTATATAGTTTCAGAAGGTTGTGTAACTAACCAGCCACAGCAGTCTTTTCACACGGGAATGTTTTGTTGAAATCTTTCAATCTCTTTACAGATTTTATGAAATCCAATGTCCCCTTGATGGCCAAGTCCTTCAACCTGTGGAAAGAATGGCAGTGCAGGAAGATCAAGAAAGGATCCCACCTCCCCACCCTGGAATGCAAAGTGCCTGGCCTCGACCCAGCGCTCACACTTTCGCCAGACTGAAATTAAAGTCAAAATCCTTATCTTCGAGGAATCGCTCCTTCCTGGGAAGGTCCCACTGCCTATTCCCTGCTACAGGCAGGATTAATCCGCCTTTCCAGAAGCCCCACCTGGAGAAAGAATCAGAAGTAAGCGGTGCGGCAGATTTCTCGGAGTCTTGTGGAGGAGCAGAGGCTTTCCCGGGCTCACCGACAAACCTTCCTTCTCTCCTCAAGTTCCTGTTCGCAGTGTCTCTTAAATAGGTTCTGGGGGTCATCACGGACCGTCCGGGCTGGGGCAGGCGGAACACAAGAGCACAATCCTCCCTCGACACCCTTCGGCCCAGTTCACCACCTCACCCCCACCCCCGTCCTCCTCTGCTCCATCTCTTTCACCTCCCCCCTCCCCCATCTCATCTTTCCCTCTTACATCATAGCATCCCTCCGACCCATTCTTTCTCCAGCCCTCCAGATGTCACCCTCCGCCCCTCCATCACCAGCGCCCTCGGGTAGACAGAGAATCCCGTCGCCCTGCATCCAGCCGTAGCAGGGGAAGAGGACCTCGCCTTGAGTCCCAGGACCCTGCTCTCCGATCCACTTGCAGAACCAGTCGAAATTCAACAGTCCCCTGTACTTCCGCAGCTTCACCAGCAGGAGGCGCCCCAAGGTGTAGGGAGACTTCGATCTCAAAACTCCGTTTTCTACCGGATACGACAGAACCCAGAGGCAGGTTTGGGAGTCTTCAGAGAGGACGCCTGGTCAGTGATCACGCCCCAGGAAAGACCTGACTTCGGGTCGGAGTAGCTCGGTCTGTGGGGCTCCAGCCCCTGGTCCGCTGCCGTGCCCGAGAAACTGCTGCGCGCCCCAGCCGGAGTCTCATCTCTTCTCCTTCCAGCCAAGCAGGGAAATGCCACTCTCTCTCCCGGTGCCTCTCGCTTTTCCTTTTCCTACCAGGCAGCCCACCCTCACCCGGGTCTCACTCCCTGGCCCCGCGTCCCAGGCTCTTCTTGCCGCTGAGGTCTAGCGTCCCGGGCTCCTCCTCGTCGCCCCCCCGTCCCCGGCCCCCCATCCCAGACCCTACCTCCCCTGGCCGAGCCCGGCTACGGCCTGCACCGACCTTGCCCCACACTGGCCGCAGATGCTTCCCGAGGTCTGCCTCCCAGTGCTCGCCCACCAGCCACAGCTGCACCGGGTTGCGGGAGCCCTCAAAGAGCCAGTCCCCAGTGGCCACGCGGATCGTGTACTTGCCCATCTTGCCCAGACTTGAGCGGGACTGGGGGCAAATCAACAATTAATAAGATCTGAGACCTAGCCCCGAGGAGGCCACACCCAGACCGAGTCCGTGTTGTGTGGGGGTTCCAGGTCCCCCTTCCACCCCCAGGATCCTCCCCTGTTCCGATGTAGGTGTCCCGCTCAGTTACTGTCTCTGTACTCAGGGTTCTCACAGTAGCTCCGAAAGGCTCAGCCTCACCCGTGTGCACTTGACAAACACTCCCTGACACGAGTTCCACACCCTGCCAGGACCTGGACACGCTGGCCCCCAGTCGATCACAGTTAAACACTAGCGGTCACCCCCACCCGATTTTGGTGAATAAATGGATAAGATAGCGACAGGCCACGGAGATGGGGGAGTGTTTGCAATAAAAAGTGAGTAAACAAGCCATCTTGGCAAGGATGCAGGGCTTTTTGTCGACAAGAGAGAATTGTGGGGAGGGGAAGTAGATGCGGTTTGGTGTCTAGCCAAGAGGGGGAGTTTAGAATTCCCTTTCTGGTTGCGTCATGAAGCTTTCCATTGAGCGATCCTGATACTGGCTCTTTGGGGCCAGCACCCACCTCTGAGCACCTACCATGTGCCCCTTCTTTCAGGAACCCCTTCTTCCCCACTCCGCCTTCCAAGCCTTTGCTCTCCTCCTCCTCCTGAGGAACTGTTGCTGTTGTTGTTCTTAGCTGCCCACAAGTAGATTCTGAGTCATGGCAGCCCCGTGTGTGCAGAGCAGAACTGCTCCATAGTGTTTTCAAGGCTGTGACCTTTCCAAAGCACATCACTAGGCTGTTCTTGCAAGGTGCCTCTGGGTGGGTTCTTGCTGCCAACCTTTCAAGTCCTTAAGCCTTTGGGCCACCTAGGTACAAATCCTTCTCAGCTTCCTTCTTTGTTGTTTTTTTTTTTTTTGTTGTTGTTTTTATTGTACTTGTTTACAGAACAAATAATTTCTCATTAAACAGTTACTACACATATTGTTTTATGACATTGGTTAACAACCCCACGACTTGTCAACCCTCTGCCTTCTCGACCTTGGGTTCCCTATTACTAGCTTTCCTGTCCTCTCCTGCCTTCTAGTTCTTGTCCCTGGGCTGTTGTGCCCCATTAGTCTCGATTTGTTTTATAGGCCTGTCTAATCTTTGTCTGAAAGGTGAACCTCGGGAGTGACTTCATTACTGAGCTAAAAGGGTGTTTGGGGGCCATACTCTCAGGGTTTCTCCAGTCTCTGTCAGGCCAGTAAGTCTGGTCTTTTTTTATGAGTTAGAATTTTGTTCTACATTTTTCTCCAGCTCTGTCTGGGACCCTCTGTTGTGATTCCTGTCAGAGCAGTCGGTGGTGGTAGCTGGGCACCATCTAGTTGTACTGCATTCAGTCTGGTGGAGGCCATGGTAGTTGTGGTACATTAGTCCTCTGGACTGATTTTCCCCTAGTATCTTTAGTTTTCTTCATTCTCCCTTGCTCCCGAAGGGGTGAGACCAGTGGAGTATCTTAGATGGCCGCTCACAAGCTTTTAAGACCCCAGACGCTACTCACCAAGGTAGAATGTAGAACATTTTCTTTATAAACTATGTTATGACAACTGAGCTAGATGTTCCCCGAGACCATGGTCCCCACAGCCCTCAGCCCAGTAATCTGGTCCTTCAGGGAGTTTGAATGTGTCTGTGGATCAGCTTCCTTCCTTGGATGTTCATTTCTGTTCACCCCTTCCAGGCAGCCCTGCTCACCACTCAGTTTGCCTCTTCCCTAGACCTCCTGTTCTGCTATAAACCAAAGGCCTTGAATCCACAGCTTTTTGTTTAAACTCCTTCCATCTCCTCATTTTGAAATAGTTAATCAAAATAGTTGGCTACAATTGGAAGAAAAAATTATATAGACATTCTGTTAAGGGTAATGAAAAAAATTGGAAACCGATAGGGGTGATCATTGAACAACAGTGTTAGAATTAATGTCACTGAACTGTACATGTAAAAAAGTTGAAATGGCAAATGTTTTGTTACATATATATTTACTACAACTTAAGAAAAAAAAAACACAGAGAAAGAGACCCATGTGCAAAGAAACAAGCTACCATGACTTAGGGTCAGCAGAAACCACAAATTGCAGACTCAGACCCACAAAAAGTACATACATTGAAATTATCAGACACACAATATATAATAAGAATGTTTCATAGTTTAAAGAAATAAATGGAGATATTGACAGTATGATGAAGGGACAAATGACAATCAAAACTGAGCAGGCAGTTTTTAAAAAGAGTGGAATAGTTGTGTGCCCAACACCAAGGGTTAAATCATGATTGGTCCAAGCAATCCCATTCCCTCTGCCAGTGATTGGCTAAGGATGGTCACGTGACCCAGTTCTGATCAACACGATGTAAGAGAAAGGCCGCTGGGGGCTTCTGGAAAAGATTTCCTTCCTCAGTAAACAGAAACAGAGGAAGGAAGAGAACCATTGCATTTTTGCCACGCCACCTCCTCTCCTCTTCCTACTTTGGATTTATTAGGTGATGGATGGAATAGCAGCAATAATCTTGTGACCAGGAGGAGAGCAAGTCCAAGAGAATCAAGAGGTGCCAACTCAGCACCTTGACTTTGTTAAGCTGTCAGATCAACTCTGGGTCTGCCTAATGCTAAACTTCCGTCCTAAAGAAACAATAAAAGATCTTACACAGTTAAAAAATAAGTTATGCAGACATACCTCAGACACTTTTTTATAATTTATTTATTGTTGTTGTTGTTGTTGAGAATATACACAGCAGAACATATACCAATTCAACAATTTCTATACGTACAATTCAGTGACACTCATTACATTCTTCAAGTTGTGTAACCATCTCACCCTCCTTTTCTGAATTGTTCCTCCCATTAACATAAACTCAGGGATGCTTAAGTTTCCTATCTAATCTTTCGAGTTGCTGTTGTCAATGTGATCCCATATAAGATGGTTCTTAAAACAGCACAGTGCTCAGGGCAGACATTCTTTACCAGTTAAGCTAAACTATTATTTGGTTTTAAGAAGACTCCAGGGAATATTTTTTGTTTAAGGTTTAAAGATTTTCTCAGGGCGATAGTTTCAAGGGTTCATCCAGGCTCCATGGCTCCAGAAAATCTGAATTCCATGGGCATCTGAAATTCTGTTCTGTATTTTCTTTTTTTTTAGGGTCTCTTTTTTTTTCTGTTCTACATTTTCTCCCTTTTGATCAAGATTCTTCTATAGAATCTTTGATCAGAGCGTTCAGTAATGGTAGCCGGGCTTGACAAAGGAGGCAGTTGTTCATGGCAGCAATTAACCATACATTGCGTTTCTTTCTCCTATTCCTGACTCTTCTTCTTCCTCTGCTGCTCCAGCCAAATAGAAATCAATGGTTGTACCTTGGATGGCAGCTTGCAAGTTTTAAGACTCCAGGCACCACACAGCAAGCCAGGAGATAGAACAGAAACACTAAACACGATATATTAGGCCAGTTAACTGGGATGTCCCATGAAGTCATGGCCCTAAACCTCTAAACCAAGAATCCAAAACCCATGAAGTATTTGGTTGTACAAAGCAAACTCAGCAGCTGCTCTTTTCTTTTCTCGTAAGTATATTTATCACACGACTTTGTCAATTCAGCTTTTTATAGGTGTACAACTTATTGACAGCAATTAAGAGCTGTGCAACCCTACCTTTAATCAATGCAATTTTTCCATCACTGTAAACTGAAACTCAAGGTTCCATAAGGAATAACCCCATCTTCTCCCCTCCCTTCCACCCCTGGTAACAACTAATAAACTTTGGTCTCTATAAATTTGCCTGTTCTTGTCTTTTTATGTAAGTGAGATCCTACAATATTCGTACTTTTGTGATTGACTTATTTCACTCAGCATAATGTCTTCATGCTCCATCCATGCTGTAGACTTCACTTCTCTTTCTGGCTGAGTAGTACTCCATTGTATGTGTATATCACATTTTGTTTATCCACTTATCCGTTAATGGGCATTTAGATTGTTTCCACCTTTGGCTATTGTGAATAATGCTGTGATGAACATTGGCGTACATATGTTTGTTCACGTGGCTGCTTTCAAGTCCCTTGAGTATATTTCTAGCAGTGGAATTGTTGGGTCATTTGACGGTTCTATACAATTTTTTGAGGAACCACCATACCGTATTCCACAACGGCTGTACCTTTTACATTCCCACCAGCAATGGATAAGGGTTCCAATTTCCCCATAGCCTTACCGACATTTGTTATTTTCTTTTTTTTTTAAATCTTAGTCATCCTAGTGGGAGTGAAATAGTATCACGTTGTGGTTTTGATTTGCATCTTTCTGATGGCTAATGACCTTGTGCATCTTTTCATGTGCTTGGTGGCCATTTGAATGTCTTCTTTGGTGAAATGTCTAGTCAGTTCCTTCGACCATTTTTTGATGGGATCATTTGGGTTTTTTTGTTGCTATGTTGTCGATGTTTTACATCTATTTTGGTTATTAGATTCTGATCAAATACATGGTTTCCAAAGATATTCTCCCAGTCAGTAGTTTGTCTTTTCACTTTTTTGTAAAGTTTTTTGATGAATGAAAATTTTTAATTTTTATGAGGTCCCATTTATTTATTTTGTCTTTTGTTGTTTGTGCTTTTGTTATTATGTTAGATAATCCATTGTTAAAAGCGAGGCCTGACAACATTGCCCCTGCTTTTTCTTACAAGAATTTTGTGGTTGTGGTTTTCACATCTAGGTCCTTAATCCATTTTGAATTTGTTTTTGTGTACGATGTGAGGCATGGATCCTGTTTCATTTTTCTGTAGGTGGAAATCCAATTTCCCCAACACTATTTTTCGAGAGACTCTTCTTTCCCCATCTAATGGACTTAACACCCTTGTCAAAAATTAGTTGACCATAGATGTGTGGGTTTGTTTCTGGACTCTCAATTCTATTCCATTGGTCTTATAATTTTGCTGTAAGTGAAACAATAAACGTATAGCCATTCATGAATTTTTTTATATAGGGACAAATCTTTTTCTTTGTATGTGGATCCATAATAAGAGCTCCCTTAGGTATCTCTTACATAAACCACACCAAATGAATAGATATTTACTTTAAATGGAGCTGGAATCTATAGGTTCTTATGAAGAAAACTAAATGCAGTGTCTGCCTAGATTTTTTACAGTTTTCCCCAAATCTTTTGTCTACTCCTAATTACTAACTTGACAGTTATTTTTTAAATTACTATTTGTGAAGTAAAAAAATACTCAACTTGGTTTTAATAAAAACAATATCTTTCTGTTTACACTCATATTGCCTCAGTTTCTTTATAAATTGCGTAATTACAGTAACTAATGAAACTGATGTAAACAGTTTTGAAAGCTTATACAACTATTCTTGATAAACACTACTCTACATTCCAGTGATGGCACTAGGAGATTCAGAGTCTGCCAGTCTTCCTACATGAGTCACAGACCCAATCGAAGTCAGGCTTAAATTAGCATAATTAGAGGGGTGTTTATTGACAAAGGGACAACTTACAGATGAGTGATAGGGCATGAGAAAACCACAAAGGGATAATTCAGGAACCTGGGGCTAGCAGTTGTGTAGCTGCCACCACCCTAAACCAAACCCAAACCTGTTGCCATAGAGTTAATTCTGACTCATAGCGACTCTGTAGGACAGAGTAGAACTGCCCCATAGGGTTTCCAAGGAGCACCTGGTGGATGTGAATTGCTGACCTTTTGGATAGCAGCCAAGCTCTTAACCACTCCAACATCACCAGGTCACCACCCTAGGCACACTGAAGTCAGGACAATTAGAGGAAAAAGGAGGAGAAGAGGTTATTATAAACTGGAAAGGAAAGTTATCTACAGAAGGCAACATTGAAAGGAGCAGTGTCCTTTTGTCAAGTGACACAGCCTGAAATGACCCTTTAGAGAGGGAGCCAGGAGAATAACCCTATGATATCCTGCTAAGATTCCTCACTAGGCAAACTTAACCAGAAACCAGAGGGCATGGGAGCCTTTTATTATAATCCATAAAATCAGCCTCCCAAGGAAGAAAGCAGCGTGCATAGGGTAGATACTGGGTTTGAAGAGACAAAAAGAATATACCCAGAACGTTTCCTTTCTAGTAGATACCCCTAATATTTATGGGGGCTTATCTTGGACCCCCCATCTTGGTTTTAGAGAGAAAAGAACCCCCTCTCTTCCCTCATGTTGGTAAGAGGGAGGGACATAGTTCTCTTCATAAACACTAAATTCCATAAAATGCTGGTGACTCCTTCTCTCTGTCCCTTTTTATATTGTTTAGAGTGGGGTGGTTGATGTTAGGACCATTTTGGAATTGGCACCTTTGGTAAGCTCTGCATGGTTAGCAAAATCAGAGTGAGGTAGAGGTTAGTGAGGAGTCCTCCATCCTAGGATGAGAAGTAGGCAGTAGCAAAGGAGATGGTAAGAAATTACCAATTGTCTTCTGGGACTCATAACGTATGGCCACTAAGCCAACTGTAAGGATGTCAGTCTTGTAACTCTAAGATGAAGCAGAAGAGACAAACTTCAGTTTAAGTTTTCCCATCTGAAAGCAGATAGGAAAAAGCACAATATTTATCTAACTCTGATATGTCAAACCCTTTTTCTATTATATTCAGTAATTGGAGACCACCGGTGTCAAAACAGGAGCCCTGGTGGCGTTGTATTTAAGAGCTTGGCTGCTAACCAAAAGGTCGGCTGTTCGAATCCAACAGCTGCTCCTTGGAAATCCTATGAGGCATTTCTACTCTGTCCTATGGGGTCACCATGAGTCGGAATCAACTTGACGGCAATGGGTTTGGTTTTTTGGTTTGGTGTCAAAACAAGGAATTGACGTTTAATGAATAGGGGCACCCAAATCATCTGCAACACCTGGTTTCTAACATTACAGTTGGTAAACCAAGTGAGAAAATGGAGAATCCTGGCAACTGAAGGGGATATCTGAGAATAACCAAAGATAATAGGAAATTTTTTCCCCAAAATTCGCCTTTCCACCTAATCTTGTCCCCATATGTGCCCCTAGTGATGATCAAAGATATTGCAACATTCCATTATAAAGTGCTTTCCACCATTATTGTGGGAATCCAGCACATGGGCACGAGGTAGTAATACCTAAGGACTAAATTTCCATCTACTCTCCAATCTCCGTTTATGTCCTGATGCCAAGGCAATAAAGCAGAGTTTGGCAGAGATGTGTAGAGCTTTCAGTCTTGCTGTTAAAAAAAACTTACACCCACATGGCTCAGTTCTGGACATTGTCTAAAATGAAATTGCTAAAATGAAATCATCAAATACTACACAAAATTTCTATGTGATTTCTTCCTTAGATACAGGAATCATAGGGAACATGGTTAAAAATATACATATGATATATGATTAGTATATATAACCAAACCAGTTGCCATCAAGTTGATTACAACTCATGGCAACTCCGTGTGTGTCAGAGTGGAACTGTGCTTCATAGGATTTTCAATGGCCAATTTTTTTCAAAAGTAGATATCGAGGCCTTTCTTCCAAGGTGCCCCTGGGTGGGCTTGAACATCCAACATTTTGGTTAGCACAAGTGTGTTAATCATTTGCATCACCAAGGGACTCCTAGAACCCTAAAAACATTTTACTTAAGATATCAAAAGGGTGGCTGAAAGGAACTGAATCCCAGTATGCCCTGGAGGAGGGGGATATGATATATAAATATATA
>NW_004443976.1:12755241-12836372 GCF_000243295.1 Trichechus manatus latirostris
ATATTAACATTACAGCCTAGGAAACCCTATGAGCCAGTTCTACTCTGTCATATAGGGTTGCTATGAGTAGAAATCTACTTGGCACCCAACAACAACAACATACACACATACATATACTTGTATATATATACATACATATATATGTATACAGGCAATCCCCGGATTACGAACGAGTTCCATTCCTAAATCTGTCTTTAAGTCGAATTTGTACATAAGTTGGAACAGTTAGGTACGGTTTGTATCTAACGTCAGTTAGTCAAATGTTTGTCTTAGTATGTAGTATACAGTATACATTTCTATGCATAAAAAACATTAAAGAAACACTTCCAGATACTCTAAAACATCGTTAACATAATAATACAGTAATAATAATAATGTTTTGATGTGCATAGCAAAGTAGCATCCATTTGTTATTATGAACTGTTGTTCATACTTCAAATTTTTTTTTTAGATTTTTTTATTGTACTTTAGATGAAGGTTTCCAGAGCAAATTAGTTACTCATTAAAAAATTAATAAATACCTTGCTTTGTGACATTGGTTGCCAACCCCACAACATGTCAACGTTCTCCCCTTCTCGACCTTTGTTCCCCGTTACCAGCTTTCCTGTCCCCCTCCTGCCTTCCAGTCCTTACCTCTAGCCTAGTGTGCCCATTTAGCCTTGTTTTGTTTTAGGGGCCTGTTTAATCTTAGGCTGAAGGGTGAACCTTAGGAGTGACTTAATTACTAAGTTAAAAGGGTGTCCAAGGGCCATACTCTTGGGGTTTCTCCAGTCTCTCTAAGACCAGTAAGTCTGGTCTTTTTTTAAGAGTTAGAATTTTGTTCTACATTTTTCTCTAGCTCTGTCCAGGACCCTCCGTTGTGATCCCTGTCAGAACAGTTGGTGGTGGTAGCTGGGCACCATCTAGTTGTGCTGGGCTCAGTCTGGTGGAGGCTGTGGTACTTGTGGTCCATTAGTCCTTTGGACCAATCTTTCCCTTGTGTCTTTGGTTTTCTTCATCCTCCCTTGCTCCAGACAGGGTAGGACCAGTGGAGTATCTTAGATGGCCTCTCACAAGCTTTTAAGATCCCAGACACTGTTCACCAAATGCACCTCAAATTTTAATATAATAGGCTTTACCGGGTTGGTTTGTAACTACTGGTTTTACTAAGTCGGAGGATTATTTTCAAAGCCTTGAGGGCTAATGTGATGTGTTCTGCTCACTTGCTTGATGGCTGTTATGTTTTCTCTCCCTGCAACTTCTTCCATTTGTAATGCAAATGTCTAGCATGTGCCTGTTCTGCCATTGTATCTTTGGAAGAAGATAACTTGTATTCTAGATTTCACAGATGAAGAGGAATTTTTGGATTTTGGACTTGGAGTTAAGACTTTTGCTACGATATGATGGGGTGAATATGTTTTCCATGTTGCAAGGATGTGATTTTTTGGGGGCCAAAGGGTGGAATGTCATGGGTTGAATTATGTCCCCTCAAAAATGTGTATATCAGCTTGGCTGGGCCATGATTCCTGGTACTGTGTGATTTTCCTGTATGTTGTAAATCCTGCCTCTATGATGTTAATGAGGGAGGATGGGTGGCAGTTGTGTTAGTAAGGCAGGACTGGATCTACAAGACTGGATTGTGTCCTGAGGCAATCTCTTGAGATATAAAAGACAGAAGCGAGCAGAGAGACGGGGGGACCTCATACCATCAAGAAAGCAGTGCCGGAAGCAGAGGCCTCCTTTGGACTGGGGTCCCTGCGCGGAGAAGCTCCTAGTCCATGGGAACACTGATGAGAAGGCCGACAGAGAGAAAAAGCCTTCCCCTGGAGATGACACCCTGAATTTGGACTTTTAGCCTACTTTGACCGTGAGGAAATAAGCTTCTCTTTGTTAAAGCCATCCACTTGTGGTATTTCTGTTATAGCAGCACTAGATGACCAAGACAAGTGGAGTATCTTAGATGGCCGCTCACAAGCTTTTAAGATCCCAGACACTGTTCACCAAATGTACCTCAAATTTTAATATCATAGGCTTTACAGGGTTGGTTTGTAACTACGGGTTTTACTAAGTCGGACGTTAGTAACCTGGGGACTGCCTGTATATACTTTCTCTGTATTCATATATTGTTGTTGTTGTCAGGTGTCATCGAGTCAATTTTGTTCATAGTGACCCCGTGTGACACAGTAGCACTGCCCCACAGGGTTTTCTCGGCTGAAACCTTTATGGGAGCAGACCTCAAGGTCTTGCTCCTGTAGAGCCACTGGATGGGCTCAAACCACCAACCTTTTGCTTAGCAGGTGAGTGCTTAACTGTTGCACCACCAGGGCTCCTTTCTGTATGTGTGTCTGTGTAGAGAGAGAGAGAAAGGGAAAGAGAATAGGAAGGAAGATGGCTTCAATTTTCTGTAATGTAAGTAGATGAGTATGGTACTATGCCTGTGGTGAATATCCTAAGAAGAAAAACAACCAGTTACTTTGCATCTATTATCTCAAATTAGAAAATTTGGATCAAAAAGTTAATATTAAAATTGTCCACATTACTTTCGAAATACTCATTCCGTTCTCACTACAAAACTTTTTGTTGTTAGGTGTTGTCGAATCTGTTCTGACTCATAGCAACCCTATGTACAACAGAACAAACACTGCCTGGTTCTGCGCCATCCTCACAATCATTGTTATGCTTGAGCCCATTGTTGCAGCCACGGTGTCAGTCCATCTCATTGAGGGTCTTCCTCTTTTTCCCTTACCCGCTGCTTTACCAAGCATAATGTCCTTCTCCAGGGATTGAGCCCTCCAGATAACATGTCCAAAGTATGTAAGATGAAGTCTCGCCATTCTTGCTTCTAAGGAGCATTCTGGCAGTGCTTCTTTCAAGACAGATTTGTTTGTTCTTCTGGCAGTCCATAGTATATTCAATATTCTTCGCCAACACCACAATTCAAAGGTATCAATTCTTCGATCTTCTTATTCATTGTCCAGCTTTCACATGCATATGAGGCTGCTGAAAACACCATGGCTTGGGTCAGGTGCACCTTAGTCCTCAAAGTGACATATTTGCTTTTTAACACTTTAAAGAGGCCTTTTGCAGCAGATTTGCCCAATACAATGCGTCTTTTGATTTCTTGACTGCCGTTTCCATGGGTGTTGATTGTAGATCTGAGCAGAATGAAAACCTTGACAACTACAATTTTTTTCTCCATTTATCATGATGTTGCTTATTGGTCCAGTTGTGAGGATTTTTGTTTTCTTTATGTTGAGATGTAATCCATAATGAAGGCTGTGGTCTTTGATCTTCATCAGTAAGTACTTCAAGTCCTCTTCACTTTTTAGCAAGCAAAGTTGTGTCATCTGTATATCACAGGTTGTTAATGAGTCTTCCTCCAATCCTGATGCTGTGTTCTTTTTCATATAGTCCAGCTTCTTGGATTATTTGCTCAGCATACAGATTGAGTAAGTATAGTGAACGGATACAACCCTGATGTGCACATTTCCTGACTTTAAACCACGCAGTATCCCCTTGTTCTGTTTGAACGTCTGCAAAACCTTTAGGCAGTAGGAAAATCCTTCATATCAAAATAGGATTAAGTCAAATTCAAATGAGGCCATTTTTTCTGAGTTGGATTTAAAAATGTGAGACCATCTCAAGGGGATAATTTCTAAGTGTGAGAAAACGGAGCAAGACTGGTGTAGGGTGTAAGGGCACAGATTTTTGAGCCAGATAGACTTGAGTCCAGTTCTGACCTTGCCCTAACTTGCTGTGTGACTCATGATACATTACTAAATTTCTCAGAATCTCAATATTCTCATCTACAAAGTGAAAGTAATATCTACATCATAGAGCTATTTGAGAGCTAAATAAGTTAATGTATAAACTGCTCTTAACACAGTATCTAATATTTAAGAAGCAATCATCAAATGGTAGATATCCTCACTATACACAAAGAAACCTCAGCTTACAGAGGGAGCAGAGCTGGTGATTAAAGTTGAAAGAGACCAATATCGGGCATCAGTCATAACGGTTGTCATGTTGTGGCCTTTTGAATGTGTGGATCTGAAAGTGAAACTATATTGAAGGGAGGAATTTTCTACACAATTTTGGTTAGTTTTAGGGGCATATTCTCCAGGGCTTCCAGGCCTTTAATAACTAGCCTAACTTCTCATAGGACCCAGAGATGCCTCCCTATGATTTGAGATGGCCAAATGGATCAAATTAATGAAGTAAACCAAAATATGCTCATAGATTCCATTCCTGTCTGAAATCAACAGTGCAAAGATTCAAGAGTGCAGGCAACAAAAATGAACCAGTATCTAAATATTGGCATCACTTAGAAAATATATGGAAAGAGTATTCAGGTTTAACTCTAAATGATTGCGCAGCATCTGATTTAATTACCAGTTTTGTTAATGGGCCTATGCTGAACTGAGAGAGGAAAAACATCACATTAATTGGCAAAACACCCCTCTCTCCAAGACCCATGCTTTAGCACAACACCATGAAGATGCACAGGCTGATAAATCTAAACAACACAAACCCATGGCTCTCCGACTGAAAGAAATTGTCCCAAGGCCTTCAATCCACCCTTGACTTCCCTATAACTTCCCAAGACCATGACACCTGTAAATATTGCAAGGAAAGGGGACATTGGTCTGAAGGTTGTCCAAAAAGGATAAGAGTCTCACTGACTCCCCTTTGAGGGATCTGTTCCTGTCTGCCCATAAAATAACCTTAAACACACTGGTGAAATAATAATCCTGGTCAATGGGTACCCTACTACCTTTCTGATACACTGGAGCCACCTCCTCCACCCTAAACACCTCACACGTCCCCATCATAATCTCTCAGGATAGGAAAACCACTTCTGTGGCGAGGTTAGGTAATTTACCACATGATTTGCCCCTTTTCAAACCCCTTTCTGTATCTCTTGGACCCGATGATGTTCATCATAGTTTTTCAAGTTTCACAACATCCATTAATGTATTATGCTTTCTAATTGGAATGTTAATATTTTGTACTCACCCTAGGACTAACCCTTGAAATCCCTGACTCTTCCCCAACACACCTTTGCTCCCTAACAGTTCTGAGAGATCACCCCAGTTTCCATGCTCCCCTCACGTTGCCTCAAGTCATTGATAGTCTTGCATTCAGAAACTGCTCACTCATATTCCTGACTCCCTTTGGGCTATAGTATCAATAGACATAGGATGTATTTGGGAAGTAAAACCCTTAAAAGTGGAAATAGACCCCACCATGCCCCTCCCTAAACTACCCCAATATCCTTTAAATGCTTAAACAAAAGAAGGTCTCAGATCTATTTATTACACAAGGACTCCTTGACAAAGGACTCCTCAACACTACTTAAGGATCCTGCAACACCCGTATTCTCTCTGTAAGAAACCTAATGGCTTCTGCTCTGTGAAACGTGCTGTTAAAGACAATGAAAACACCAGACACAGACCGGGATAAAATATTTGCAAAACATATATCTGATAAAGGGCTTGTATCCAAAATATACAGAGAACTCTTTAAACTCAACAATAAGGAAACAAATGACTTAATTAAAAAATGGGCAAAAGAGTTTGACAGTTCACAAAAAAAGATATACAGATGGAAAATTAACATATGAAAAGACACTCAACATCACATGTCATTTGTTGTTGTTAGGTGCCATCTGGTCGGTTCTGACTCATAGTGACCCCATGTACAATGGAATGAAACGCTGCCCAGTCCTGCACCAATCTCACAATCATTGCTATGTTTGAACCTATTGTTGCTGCCACTGTGTCAGTCCATCTCTTTGAGGATATTCCTCTTTTTCTCTAACACACTAGTTTACCAAGCATGATGTCCTTCTCCACAGACTGGTTGCTGCTAATAACAGGTTCAAAGTCTTGCCATCCTTGCTTCTAAGGAGCATTCTGGCTGTACTTCCTTCAAGACAGATTGGTTTGTTCTGACACATGGTATATTCAATGTTCTTTCCCAACACCATAATTCAAAGGCATCAATTCTTCTTCGGTCTTCCTTATTCATCGTCCAGCTTTCACATGCATGTGAGGTGATTGAAAACTCCACATCTTGGGTCAGGCACACCTTAGTCCTCAAAGTGACATTTTTGTTTTTAACACATTAAAGAGGTCTTTTGCAGCAGATTTGCCCAATACAATACATCATTTGGTTTCTTGACTGCTGCTTCCATGGGCGTTGATTGCTGATCCAAGTAAAATGGAACCCTTGACAACGTCAATATTTTCTCTGTTTAGCATGATGTTGCTTATTGGTCCAGCTGTGAGAATTTTTTGTTTCTTTTATGTTGAAGTGTAATCCATACTGAAGTCTGCAGTCTTTGATCTTCATCAGTGAGGGCTTCAAGTCCTTTTCACTTTCAGAAAGCAAGGCTGTGTCATCTGCATATTGAAGGTTGCTAATGAGTCTTCCTCCAATCCTGATGCCACTTTCTTCTTTATATAGTACAGCTTCTCAGATTATTTGCTCAGCATACAGATTGAATAAGTGTGGGGAAGGGATACAACCCTGGCACACACCTTTTCCAGTTTTAAACCATGCAGTATCCCCTTACTCTGTTTGAACAACTATCTCTTGGTCTTTGTACAGATTACACATGAGCACAATTAAGTGTTCTGGAATTTCCATTCTTCTTAATGTTATCCATAACTTGTTATGATGCACACAGTCAAATGCCTTTGCATAGTCAGTAAAACACAGATAAACATCTTTCTGGTATTTTCTGCTTTCAGCCATGATCCATCTGACATCAACAATGATAGCCCTTGTTCCACAATCTCTTGCTGAAAGTGGAGAGGACTTGAAGCACTTACTGATGAAGATCAAAGACTACAGGGATTACACTTCAGCATAAAGGAAACAAAAATCCTCACAACTGGTCCAATAAGCAACATCATGATAAACAGAGAAAATATTGAAGTTGTCGAAGATTTCATTTTACTTGGATCCACAATCAGCACCCATGGAAGCAGCAGTCAGGAAATCAAATGATGCATTGCATTGGGAAAATCTGTTAAAAAAAAAAAAAGACCCCTTTAAAGTGTTAAAAAGCAAAGATGTCACTTTAAGGACTAAAGTGCGCCTGACCCACGCCATGGTATTTTCAATCGCCTCATAAGCATGGGAAAGTTGGACAATGAATAAGGAAAACCAAAAAAGAATTGATGCCTTTGAATTAGGATGTTGGCGAAGAATATTGAATATACCACGGACTGCCAGAAGAACAAACAAATCTGTCTTGGAAGAAGTATAGCCAGAATGCTCCTCAGAAGCAAGGATGACGAGACTTCGTCTAATATACTTTGGACCTGTTATTAGGAGGCACCTGTCCCTGGAGAAGGATATCATGCTTGGTAAAGTAGATGGTCAATGAGATGAATTGACATGGTGGCTGCAACAATGGACTCAAGCATAACAATAATTGTGAGGATGGTGCAAGACCGGGCAGTGTTTCGTTCTATTGTACATAGGGTCACTATGAGTCAGAACTGACTCGACAGCACCTAACAACAACATCCTCTTCTAACAACAACATCTTGTTCTGAATTCGGCTAGAATTTCTGGCAGTTCTCTGTCAACGCGCTGCTGCAAACGTTTTTTAATTATCTTCAGCAAAATTTTACTTGCATGTGATAGTAATGATATTGTTTAATAATTTCCGCATTCTGTTGGATCACCTTTCTTTGGAATGGGCACAGATATGGATCTCTTCCAGTCAGTTGGTCAGGTGGCTGTCTTCCAAATTTCTTGGCATAGATAAATGGGCATTTCTAGTGTTGCAACCATTTGTTGAAACATCTCAATTGGTATTCTGTCAATTCCTGGAGCCTTGTTTTCTGCCAGTGCCTCAGCGCAGCATGGACTTCTTCCTTAAGTACCATTGGTTCTTGATCATATGCTACTTCCTGAAATGATTGAATGTTGACCAACTCTTTTCGGTACAGTGAGCTCTGTGTATTCCTTCCATCTTCTTTTGATGCTTCCTGAGTCATTTAACTTGTTGCCCATAGAATCCTTCAAAATTGCAACATAAGACTTAAATTTTTTTTCTTTATTTCTTTTATCTTGAGAAATGTGAAGCAAGTTTTCCCTTTCAGTTTTCTTACACCAGGTCTTTGCACATTTCATTATAATACTTTACTTTGTCTTCTCAAGGTGCCCTTTGAAATCTTCTCTTCAGCTCTTTTACTTCATTATTTCTTCCATTTACTTTAGCTACTCTATGTTCAAAAGCAAGTTTCAGAGTCTCTTCTGACTTCCCTTTTGGACTTTTCTTTCTTTCCTGTCTTCTTAATGACTTTGTGCTTTCTTCATGTATGATGTCCTTGGTCATCCCACAACTCGTCTGGTCATTAGTGTTTAATGTGTCAAATATATTCTTGAGATGGTCTCTAAATTCAAGTAGGATGTACTTAAGGTCATACTTTGGCTCTTGTGAACGTGTTCTAATTTTCTTCTCTTTCAACTTGAACCTGCATAAGAGCCGTTGATGGTCTGTTCCACATTTGGCCCCTGGCCTTGTTCTGACTGATGATATTGAGCTTCTCCATTATGAATTTCCACAGATGTAGTCAATTTGATTCTTGTGTGTCTTAGTTATCTAGTGCTGCTATAACAGAAATACCACTAGTGGATGGCTTCAACAAACAGAAGTATATTCTCTCACAGTCTAGTAGGCTAGAAGTCCCAATTCAGGGTGTCTGTTCCAGGTGAAGTCTTTCTCTCTGGGTCAATTCTGGAGGAAGGTTCTTGTCATCAATCTTCCCCTGGACTAGGAGCTTCTCAGCACAGGGACCCCAGGTTCAAAGGACACGCTACGCTCCTGGCTCTTGTTTCTTCATGGTATGAGGTTCCTATTCTCCTAGTCCATCTGTGGCAACTCTACCTTTTGACACCCCAGAAGTCGTGGCCATACCCTTTGAGACTGAGGCAGCGCTGCTTTCTGTGTTCTTTGTCTCTTTAGCTTCTGCTTCCTTGTTCCTTGGCCTCTCAGTCCTTTGGGCCTCTCTGCCAGTGTCTGCCCTGCTGGGGCAAGTGTTCCAAAGCTCTGTAGCTCCATTGACAAGTGCTTGGAGGCACCCTACTCTGCCAGTAAACTTCAGCCAGAAGGCACTCAGCAATCTTGCTCTATGGGTCAGCAAGCCTAGCTCCGCCGATAAGTTCCTGGAGACACCCCACTCCACCAGGAAGCCTCCTGTGCAAAGGCACTCAGCTCTCTTGCTCCGTGGGCCAGCTCCAATGCTGTCTCACACTGGTCTCCTGGTTCTGCTGCTGCCATTTCTCTGCTGCTGCTGTTTCTCTGCTGCTGCTGCTGCTCCTTCTCACCATCTGTGCTGTCTCCAGTGTAACAGCTCTCCTCATTTCCTTCTGAGTCCTCATCAGAATTATCTTCAATGTCCATAATTCCACCAACAGTCTCTTCAAGGCAATCTAGGTTTTTACTATTAAGCACTTTGAAACTCTTCCACCCTCTACCCATTCACAGTTTCAAAACCACTCCACATTTCAGGTATCTATTAGAGCAGCACCCCACTCTCCCAGTACCAAATTCTGTCTTAGTTACCTATACCAGCAGTGGATGGATCCAACAAAGAAATTTATTCTCTCACAGTATAGGAGGCTAGAAGTCTGAATTCAAAGTGCCAGCTCCAAGGGAAGGCCCTCTCTCTCTGCCAGCTCTAGGGAGGGTACTTGTCATCAATCTTCCCCTGGTCAAGGGGCTTCTCAGGGCAGAGACCCCAGGTCCAAAGGACTCGCTATTCTCCTGGCTCTTGTTTCTTGGTGGTATGAGGTCCCCCTGTTTCTCTGTTCACTTCTCTCTTTTATATCTCAAAAGATATTGACTTAAGACACAACCTAATCTTGTAGATTGAGTCCTGCCTCATTAACATAACTACCTCTAATCTTGTCTCATTAACATCATAGAGGTAGGATTTACAGCACATAGGAAAATCAGGTCAGATGACAAAATGGTGGACAATCACACAATACTGGGAATCATGGCCTAGCCAAGTTGGCACACATTTTTGGAGGACACATTTCAATCCATAAGACCATTTCATTGTTGATTGGCATTTGGTTAGTTTCCAGTTCGGGGCTATTATGAAGAGTGCTGCTATGAACTTTCTAATGTGTGCCTTTTGGCAAACATATAAACATATCTCTTGGGTATATAATTAGGAGTGAAATTATTGGGTCATAGGATATTCATATGCTCAGTATTAGTAAATATTGCTAAACAGTTTTCAAATTGGTATGTCCACCAGCAGTGTATGAAAGTCCTATCTGCTTCTCATCTTCACTCCACAGCACTTTGTATTTTCCATGCAGCTATGTTCCCACTTAAAATAGAGTTTGGATATTGGAGAACAATTACCAATCTCCACCTCAGTCTCCATCTCCTGGTGGCACAATTATTAAGCACTCAGCTGCTAACCTAAAGGCTGGCAGTTTGAACCCATTCAGTGGCTCCTCAGGAGAAAGACCTGACAATCTGTTCCATAAAGATTATAGCCAAGAAAAGCCTATGGGGCAGTTCCACTCTATCACATGAGGTCACAATGAGTTGAAGTCGACTCAATGGCACCTAACAACAACCTCAAGTAGAGACACCTCAATACAGAGAACTTTACTCTGGAATAACAACACCTACAATTTCTCAAATCCTTTCCACAACTTGTTAATTTCCTTTAGCTAAGAGCTTTTGGGGGATTTTGCTGAGGAAGCAAACATCTGGCTGCTGGGTATCCATGAACAAGAGGAAGGGAATCAACTATTCTGAACACAGTCTTTCAATTAATATCCATTTTCAGCCCCATGTCTCAATTCTCCCTTCCATTTTACCTTGCTCCTGGAATTCGAGTCCATCCAGAGATCTGAAGGAAAGATCAACTCCTCCCCAAATACACACTGCTCCTTACCTTCTCTAGTCTGCACCTTCTTCTACCCTGCTTCATCAGTCACACTCCTCCATCTGCTTTCCATCTTGCAAAATGTCTTGAACTATTCCATTCACTGTAGACTTTCCCTAGCTCTCTTCACTATGGGCTTTGCCCTTTGTTACTCTTTTACTACCATTTTTATAGTATTTGGGAGGAAGAGAAAATAAAGGAGCACTCAATTCCTCATATCCAATCAGAAGTCTTCCTCTTCATGCGTTTAAGACACAGTAGAGTGTGGACTATTTTATTATCAAATTAGACGCCAAAGTAATTAAGTGAAATGTTACTCCCTGCCTCAAAAGAATTCCATTTTTCTCATTTGTAAACCTGTTATACAAAAACTTGTACTCAGGGATTATTATATTGGTAAATTTGTCAAAAATTTAAAATGTGTACACATTTCTTTTCTCTCTTGTTATATAAATATTTTGTAGTTGTTAGTTGCTGTTGAGTCAATTCCGACACGGCGACCCCGTGTGTCCAGAGTAGAACTGTGCTCCACAGGGTTTTCAAGGCTGTGACCTTTCAGAAGCAGAATAGTTTTTCTAAGTTTTCTGTGAATATTTTTTCCATGCCATTTGTTCTACCTTTTCCTCAGGTGCACTATCCTGATGACTCACAAATCTATGTACCTAGCATAGATATTTCCCTGAGCTCCATATCTTCATACACAACATCTCCATCCTGATGTACTCTCAACTCATTAAATCAGGTTTTCAAAAAAATGAGTCATTCCTCTCCCTAGACCCCCCTCACTCTTACTGTTAGTATATCATCATCCTCATTCATACTGATGTTTTGGTCATTGCCATTCCTTTAAACATTTGTCCTGAGAATTTTCAGTCAACTCTGACTCCTCTACCTCTCCTTCTTCATCCCTCCCTCATCACCAAACAGCTTGATTCAAGCTCCACTGTGTTTCTCACATCTGTCTGTTCCTTGTCTTTCCCACTCACTCTTCCTCATTACTATCTCATATTTGGACTGCTACAGTAGTGTTATAATTGATCTTCCAACTCCACCATCTTTCTCCAATCTACAGACCTCTACCAAGTTAATCTTTCAAATGAGCCAGTCTGATAATGACCCTCCCATATCTCAGATATCAACACTGGCTCCCTGCCACCCCGTTATGAAAACTCATTCCAAATTCAACATATTGATCAATCTTCCTATAGTCAGTTTGTTAAACTAGAGTTTACTATAAAAAGTAATACATAGGGATTGTTCTGGGGCAGTGCCAAGATGGCGGAAGACACTTCCTATGGTCCCTCTTACAACAAAAACCCGAAAAAAACAGGTGAATGATTATATATGACAATTTAGGAGGCCTGAACATCAAAGATAAAGTTGAGGAATCAGACAGAGCAGCAGGGGGAGCGTGAGACAGTTTAGAAGCAGCAAGGAGTTGCCTGATCTGACCCAGCGGGAACCAGCACCCTGTAGGCTGGATCGGCTGGCGCACTTGATGAGGCAAGCAGTGGTACTCAGGACACATTTTCTACATCAGGAGAGACCGAGTGGTGAAGGGTCGGCTCTAACCTCCAGAACCAGTGAAACATAAGTACAAGCATCTAACCTACCATGAGGATCAAAACAAAAAATCCCTCCTTTTGGGAAATACCTCTCTCCCAATTACCTGCTCCCTCCCTACTCTGCTTCGGTCCTGGTCTGGCTTCAGAGACTGTTATGCTCCCTAGGGTGAGGTAGGACCCATAGTGAGCCCTGAGCCATTCTCCCAGCTTTGAAGAGGGAACGAATTAACAAACAGGAAAAAATAATCTGCCAGCTCCCCTAAGCCAGGAACTCAGGGCAGGCAGAGTCTCTTTGCCTAGGCACAGGCGTAAGGGGTCCATGGACTTTGAATGCCTTTCACCCCTGCATAGACCTGTGTGGGCCCATTTTAACAGGGTAGGCCTTCATTAGCACAGTATACCAGGGTATATACCTGAAGCCTATTTTCATCTGTATCTGCTATAAGGGGGAGTGGCAGATTCATCACATTTGACATCACCCTGCCCATTAAGCAGCGTCCTCACTTACCCACATCAGGGACCTGTGAACTGGTAGCTCCACCCACTCCACCAAGCCACCTGCGACAAGGGTCCAAGAATAAGCAGTGACTCCCAGTCCTTACAGCCAACAGCATTGGGCCCTCATAGTCCAGCTGCAAAACTCACCCACCTGCAAGCTGTAGAGAACAGGGACACATCTTCCATTCAGACACTCAAGGGGAGCAGTCAGCCCCCTGCCTTGACCAGCACACGACCATCTATTGCAGCCAGATACATGTGCCTACTCCAACTACCCCTGCCTGTCTTGGACTGTAGGTGAGAGCCTGCACCATACACTCAGTGACCAATGACCTGTACACCTGAGCTGAATCCACACAAGAAAATGAACATACTCTTGGGCTCACATACCTAGTAACAGCTCTAGCCACCTGGAGACAGGATGTGAGAGCTTCAAAGACAGCAGTCATCAAAGTAGCCAACACAACCAGCTTATCTGGGCATATTAAAATGAAACAAAACAAGAAGCTAGGACATAGTAAGCAAACACAAAATAAATAAATATAATAACTCATTGATGGCTCGTAGACAACGGTCAATATAAAATCACATAAAAAGGCAGACCATGATGGCTCAGCAAGCCACCAAAACAAAGAATCCAAAGACCTTCCAGAGGAAGAGAACTTCCTGGAATTACTGGAGGCAGAATTCAAAAGACTAATATACAGAACTCTTCAAGAAATCAGGAAGGAGAGCAGGCAAAATGTAGATCAAGCCAAGGGACACACAGATTAAGCAATAGAGGAACTTAAGAAGGTTATTCAAGAGCATAATGATAAACAAGTCTGCAAGAATCCATAGAGAGACAGCAAACAGAAATCCAAAAGATTAGCAATGAAATTTCAGAAATAGACAACACAATACAAAGCCACAGGAGCAGAATTGAGGCAACGGAAGTCAGAATCAGTGAGAATGAAGATAAAACACTTGACACCAACTTATTTGAGGAAAAATCAGATACAAGAATTTTTAAAAATGAAGAAACCCTAAGAATTATGTGGGACTCTATTAAGAAGAATAACTTACGAGTGACTGGAGTATCAAAATGGAGGGGATATCAGAGAATACAGAGAGAATTGTTGAAGAGTTGTGGACACAAAACTTCCCCCATATAATGAAAGATGAGAAGATATCTATCCAAGAAGCTCACCGAACCCCACATAAGGTAGATTCCAAAAAAAATGTCACCAAGACATATTATAATCAAACTTGCCAAAACCAAAGATAGAGAATTTTAAGAGCAACTAGGGATAAACTAAAAGCCACCTACAAAGGAGAGTCAATAAGACTAAGCTCTGACTACTGAGCAGAAACCATGCAGACAAGAAGGCAATGGGATGACATATATAAAGCCTTGAAGGAAAAAATTGCTAGCAAAGAATTATATATCCACCAAAACTGCCTCTCAAATATGATGGCAAAATTACAGCATTTCCAGACAAACAGAAATTTAGAGAATTTGTAAAAATCAAACCAAATTGCAAGAAATACTAAAAGCAAAGCAGTGCTCAGAGGTCAATTTATACCAGTAAATGCATACACCCAAAAAGAAGAAAGGGCCAAAATCAAAACATTAACCCTACAACTCAAAAAGGTAGAAAAAGAGCATCAAAAGAAGCCCTCAGGCACCAGAAGAAAGGAAATAATAAGAATTAGAGCAGAATTAAATGAAAAAGAAAATAGAGAAACAATTGGAAGAGTTAACAAAACCAAAAGCTGGTTCTTTGAAAAGATCAACAAAATCGATAAACCATTGGCCAAACTGAGAAAACAAAAACAGGAGAGGAAGCAAATAACCCAAATAAGGAATGAGATGCGGGATATCACAACAAACCCAACTGAAATTAAAAGAATCATAACAGACTACTATGAAAAATTGTATGCCAACAAATTTGAAAACCTAGAGGAAATGGACAAATTTCTAGAAACACACTACCTACCTAAACCAACACAAACAGAGGTAGAACAACTAAATAAACCCATAACAAAAGAAAAGATTGAAAAGGTAATTTAAAAACTCACAATAAAAAAAAAAGCCCTGGCCTTGATGGATTTACTGGAGAATTCTACCAAATTTTCAGAGAAGCGTTAATACCACTACTACTAAAGATATTCTAGAGCATAGAAAAGGATGGACTAGTCCCAAACTCATTCTATGAAACAGCATAACCCGGATACCAAAACCAGGTAAAGACACCACAAAAAAAGAGAAAATTACCGACCAATACCCCTCATGAACATAGACACAAAAATCCTCAACAAAATTCTAGCTGATAGAATTCAACAACATATCAAAAAAATAATTCACCATGATTAAGTGGGATTCATATCAAGTACGCAGGAATAGTTCAACATTAGAAAAACAATTAATGTAATCCATCACACAAATAAAACAAAAGACAAGAACCACATGATCTTATCAATCGATGCAGAACAGGCATTTGACAAAGTCCAACACCCATTCATGATGAAAATTCTCAACAAAATAGGAATAGAAGGGGAATTTCTCAATATAATTAAGGGCATTTATACAAAGCCAACAGCCAACATCATCCTAAATGGAGAGACTTTGAAAGCATTCCCCTTGAGAACGGGAACCAGACAAGCATGCCCTTTATTGCCACTCTTATTCAACATTGTGCTGGAGGTCCTACCCAGAGAAATTAGGCTAGAAAAAGAAATAAAGGTCATCCAGATAGGTAAGGAAGAAGTAAAAGTATCGCTATTTGCAGATGATATGATCTTATACACAGAAAACCCCAAAGAATCCACAAGAAAACTACTGGAACTAATAGACGATTTCAGCAAAGTT
The DNA here is from genome assembly GCF_000243295.1 of Trichechus manatus latirostris. Classification (NCBI taxonomy): domain Eukaryota; kingdom Metazoa; phylum Chordata; class Mammalia; order Sirenia; family Trichechidae; genus Trichechus; species Trichechus manatus. Next base: position 12,771,069 of record NW_004443976.1, read on the forward strand.
TCAGGATACAAGATAAACATACAAAAATCAGTTGGATTCCTTTACCCAATGAAGAGAACTTCCAAGAGGAAATCACCAAATCAATACCATTTACAATAGCCCCCAAGAAGATAAAATACTTAGGAATAAATCTAACCAGAGACGTAAAAGACCTATACGATGAAAAATACAAGACACTACTGCAAGAAACCAAAAAAGACCTACATAACTGGAAAAACATACTTTGCTCATGGTTAGGAAGACCTAACACTGTGAAAATGTCAATGCTACCCAAAGCGATCTACAGATACAATGCAATCCTGATCCAAATTCCAATGACATTTTTTTAACAAGATGGAGAAAAAATTCACCAACTTCATACAGAAAGGGAAGAGGCCCCGAAAAAGTAAAGCACTACTCAAGAAGAAAAACAAAGTGGGAGGCCTCACACTCCCTGATTTTAGAACCTATTATACCACCACAGTAGTCAAAACAGCCTGGTACTGGTACAACAACAGATACGCAGACCAATGGAACAGAATTGAGAATCCAGACATAAATTCAACCATCTATGAGCAGCTGATATCTGACAAAGGCCAAAGTCCGTTAACTGGGGGAAAGACAGTCTTTTTAAAAAATGGTGCTGGCATAACTGGATATCCATCTGCAAAACAATGAAACAATACCTATACCTCACACCATGTACAAAAACTGACTCAAAATGGATCAAAGACCTAAATATAAAATTTAAAACAATAAAGAGCATGGAAGAAAAAATAGGGTCAATGCTAGGAGCCATAAACAGAATACAAACCATAAGTAACAATGCACAAACACCAGAAAAGAAACTAGATAAGTGGGAGCTCCTAAAAATTAAACACTTATGCTCATCAAAAGGCTTCATCAAAAGAGTAAAAAGGAAGTCTACAGACTGGGAAAAAAATAACCCAATTAAAAAATGAGCAAAGGATATGGACAGACACTTCACCAGAGAAGACATTCAGGCGGCTACCAGATACATGAGGAAATGCTCAAGATCATTAGCCATTAGAGAAATGCAAATCAAAACTAAAATGAGATACCATCTCACCCCAACAAGGCTAGCACTAATCCAAAAAAACACAAAATAATAAATGTTGGAGAGGTTGTGGAGAGACTGGAACACTTACACACTGCTCATGGGACTGTGAAATAGTACAACCACTTTGGAAATTGATTTGGCGCCTCCTTAAAAAGCTAGAAATAGACGTACCATAAGATCCAGCAATCCCACTCCTTGGAACATATCCTAGAGAAATAAGCTGTTGCACGAATAGATATATGCACACCCATGTTCATTGCAGCACTGTTCACGATAGCAAAAAGATGGAAACAACCTCGGTGCCCATCAACAGACGAATGGATAAGCAAATTATTGTATATATACACAATGGAATACTACTTAATGATAAAGAACAACGATGAATCCGTGAAACAGCTCTCAACGTGGATGAATCTGGGAGGCATTATGCTGAGTGAAATTAGTCAATTGCAAAAGGACAAATACTGTATGAGACCACTATTACAAGAACTCAAGAAAAGGTTAAACATAGAAGGAAGCATTCTTTGATGGTTTTGAGGGTGGGGAGGGAGGGAGAGGGGAATTTACTAACTAGATAGTAGAGAAGAATCATCTTAGGCAAAGGGAAGGACAACACACATAACGGGGAAGTGAGCACAACTGGACTAAACCAAAAGCTAAGAAGTTTCCTGAACACAACCAAACACTTTGAGGGACAGTGTAGCAGGTGCAGGGGTCTGGGGACCATGGTTTCAGGGGACATCTAGGTCAATTGGCATAACAAAGTTTATCAAGAAAATGTTCTGCATCCCACTTTGGTGAGTGGTGTCTGGGGTCTTAAAAGCTATCGAGTGGCCATCTAAGATGCATCAACTGGTCCCAACCATCCTGAAGCAAAGGAGAAAGAACACCAAAGACAGAAGGAAAATATTAGCCCAAGAGACAAAATGCCACATAAACCAGAGACTCCATCAGCCTGAGACAAGAAGAGCAAGATGGTGCCTGGCTACCACCAGTGACTGCCCTGACAGGAAACACAACAGACAGTCCCTGACGGAGTAGTGTGATGCACAACTTAAATTCACGTAAGAAGACCAGACTTAATGGTCTGACTGAGACTGGAGGAACCCCCGATCACATGGCCCCTGGACTCTTGTTAGCCCAAACCTAAAACCATTCCTGAAGCCAGCTCTTCAGACAAAGATTAGACTGGACTATAAGACATAAAATGATACTCCTGAAGAATGTGCTTCCTAGTTCAAGTAGCTACAGGGGACTAAATGGGCAGCTCCAGTCGGGAGGCAGGATGAGAAGGCAGAAAGGGATAGGAGCTGGTTGAATGAACACGAGAAATCTGGGGTGGAAAGGAGGAGGGTACTGTCATATCGTAGGGAGATTAACTAGGCTCACATAACAACGTGTGTATAAATTTTTGTATGAGAAACTAACTTAAGCTGTCAACTTTCACTTAAAGCACAAAAATTAAAAAAAAAAAAAAGTGATACACGGGGCTTCTGGAAAGATGATATCAGTGGAGGCAGCATAGATTTTGGATCTTCCTGAAGCCCCACATAAAAACAGACAGAGCAACTAGATAGCAAAACCAAAATCCCATTTACAGAATACTAGATGACAAGTTATCTAGATAGGACAAACCAAGGAGACACAAGACCTGCATGTTGCCTTCATCTATACAAGAGAGAACAAAAGGAAGCAACAAGACAGCTGACAAATCTGAGAACTGGAGAAAACAGCAGTGGGCCAATCTGAGAACAGCAGCTCAACCTGGGAGAGGTTTTTGCTCAATCTAATAGCCAAATAAGGTCAAAAGGAGCTAGAGCAATTTGTGAACTCTTCAAACTGACCCGCCAGGGCTCTCTTCCAGGACAGAATTACACACTAAGGAGAAGCTCCTGGAACAACTTCAACAGAGATGAAGTAAAGACAAGGTCCAGATAAAAGTAGGAAAGGGAAACAGAGCTAGGAAATCTCAGAAAGCAAGCCACCGTGTTGTTTAACATTCCAGGAAAACAAAAACAAAAGAGGGAGCTCTAGGAAGTTAGAACTATCTAAATATAGCCTCTTTCTAATAACACAGGAAAACTAAACCCTCAAAAAACCAAACCTGTTGCCATCAAATCGATTCCAACTCATAGAGACCCTATAGGACAGAGTAGAACTGCCCCATAGGGTTTCCGAGGAGTGGCCAGTGAATTCGAACTGTAGACCTTTTGGCTAGCAGCCGAGCTCTTAACCACTGTGCCACCAGGGACTGACAATAGAAAAGCACAGACACACACAAAAAAAGTTGCCATCCAGTTGAATCCCACTTAATGGTCATCCATGTGTGCAGAGCAGAACTGCTCCAAGGGTTTTCATGACTGTGAACTTTCAGAAGCAGATCACCAGCGCTTTCTTCTGAGGCACCTCTGAATGGGTTCAAACCACCAACCTTTAGGTTAGTAGCCACGCACTTAACTGTTTGCCTCACCCAGGGACTCCTCATAGAAAAGTTGTTGTTAGGTGCCATTAAGTCGATTCCAACTCATTTTGACCCTATCGGACAGAGTAGAACTGCCCCATTGGGTTTCCTAGGCTATAGTCTTTATGGGGAGCCCTAGTGGTGCAGTGGTTAAGAGCTCGGCTGCTAACTAAAAGGTTGGCAGTTCAAATCCACCAGCTGCTCCTTGGAAACCCAATGGGGCAGTTCTACTCTGTCCAAAGGGTCAGAATGAGTTGGAATCGACTCAATGGCAACAGGTTTGTTTTGGTTTAATCTTTAAGGGAGCAGATTGCCAGGTCTTTCTCCCACAGAGCCACTAGTGTCTTTGAGCGGCCAACCTTTCAGTTAGCAGCCAGTGTTTAACCATTGAGCCACCAGGGCTCCAGTGATGTCAAATCCCATACAAGATTACTATAAGGAAAAAAAAAAAGAGAATGAAGAGCAAAATATCACAGAAAATGAAAGCACACCAGAAAGATGAACAAAAACTGAAGCAAGGGATCAGAACAAATACTAAAATCTATACTTCAAGAAAACGTTAATGAAATAAAATAAAATAAACATGAGCAAATATGAAACTATGTATTATAAGAATATACCATACATCTAAGAAAATCAACCCAGAATGACCAACATTAAAACATAATCTAGTAAAATTACTGAATTTTTAAGTAAATTGAAAAAATCTTTTGGGTATCTAGACAAAAAGAACACATGATTAATAAGAGAAATATAACTAAATTATCATCAGACTTTTTAACAGTGTGGTGACATTGTACTGTGTCAACCTAGCTGAACTTGACCTACATTTCCCCCAATTCCCTTCCCTGTGGGAAGATTTGAAAGGCTGAAGAGAAAGAACAGCCATTTCTTGCATTGCTTTGAAGGCTGGAGTAGGGCACCAGGCACGGTGCCAGATTATTTACATTGTTGCCCACCTGCTGGCTTACCTTTTGGCGAGGGGCAGCACCTTCTGCATCATTCATAGGGTTTCACTTCTCTGAGTAAACCCTGGCTATACAGACAGCAATGCTTTATGCCAATAGAAAATGGAACACATACACACACGTTGAAGATGCTCGTGGAAAGAAAATGTGAGTCAAGGATCTCAGATCTAAGCAAAACTGAACTTCAGGTATAAAGGGTCCAGAGAAACTGACATCAATCTATAAGAAGTCAGAGGATATTGCTCCCAAGAGCAAGGCTTAAGGAATCTCCTAGAGAATAAACTTCAGACAACCAAAAAGCAAAAACTAGAGAGGACTGGCAATAGCACTGAAGAGTTACTTGTAGAACTAAGAATAAATGAAAGTTAAAAGGAAGAGATCATAGTTATCAATGGCTATATGATCTGACAATGTAGATATAGTACAACCATTAAAAGTGGGGGAAGAATGGCATACCATATGCCAAAAAAGTTTAACTATTTTCAGAAATCATAATCGGTGGTGATAGTATTAACATTGTTATTCTGAGACTGTTGTATGTTTAATTTGGAATAAAGCAAATGAGCAATTATGGGATATTCTAGTTCTATCTATCCCTGTGCCCTTCAGAACCAGGATTCTTGGTATGGAAGAAAGGAGATACAGATGTAATATAGAAGAAGGTAAGTTGTTGTTGTTACTGGTAGTTGCCGTTGAGTTGGCGCCAACTCATGGCAACCTTATGTGTAAGAGAATGACATGTTGCCTGACCCCGAGCCATCTTCATGATCACTGGCATGTTTGAGTCCATTGTTGTCATGTACTCATTGGTCATTGTTTCAAATTCAGGAATCACAGGATTTTGACTTAACCTCTTTTAAGTTAAAATCCTGTAATTCCTGAATTTGAAACAATGATCAATGAGTATACGAGCATCCCTACTGCCCAGATTGTGATCTTGAAATAGCATTTCCCATTTTAAAAAAAAAAGGACTTCTTGAGAATTGGCTGATTCTAAGTTTCTGTCAGGAAATGTGTAATAAGAACCTATAATGTCTTGAAGTCACAGATAGCCAGGAAGCTATTAAAGATCCTCAGGTTGTGTTCAAAGGACTCAGGAGCCAGCTTGAAGGGCTCCCATTGGCCAAAAATAAAAATTGCAACAAATTGAAGCCAATCTAATACGTTTAAATCCATGAGTTAATGATATTTTTTATAAAAACCTAATCCGTCCCCTCCTGGGGATGACAGGAAAACAATATATTATCTTGAAAACAAGATAAACAAAATGAAAAAACCAGACATTTTTATACCTTCCCTATATGAACTGCACCTCTGGTTAATGAAATAGTAGATGAGGGGAAGCATCTTCTTATAAAATTATTCCAACTAAGAATGGAAATGACACAGTAGAATGAGAACATCACCATTTCCAAGCTCCAAGTAATTAATGGATAGAAGATATAAGCATCAAGAGCTGCCAACAACATCAAAAAAGAGTGAAAATCAGACATATCCCACAAACTGCTAGTGGCCATCCTATGTTCATGAAGAGAACCAACCTTAAAATGAAGATGACACTGGCAAAAAATGTGGAAAGAAATCTGGTCCTTAGTGAAAACATTAAACCTCTGTATCAAACCTCACCTAAGGCTACCCTACCTCTTGGTTCTTTCCATTGTAAACCAATAAATTCCCTTGATTTTTCAGCCAGTGGAGGAGTCTGTGACTTGTAGGTAATTCCCTGATTGACTCACTCATCTCATGTTCTGGAAAGGACTACAAGTTCCGGAGCCAACAGACCAAAGTGGTCCGTGTGGGATGGATCAATTGAGGAGTAGAAAGAGTACTGAGACCAGACGAATATTATTCCAAAATGGAAAATTGATTTTCCCATCCTCATTGCTTCTGATAGGTTATCTTTTTCAAATGGTAACAAGAGAAACAACTCTGAACTGACTCAGAGTTTCTGTCTAACTGACACTGTGTTCCCCCTCTCTTTGCTTCCTCTTCCCCAACCCTCAACATTGAAGAGTAATCTCAGTCATTGGCTTTGAGTCATTGCATTGAGTGAGGTCTGGTGGAGAGAAGAGCATGAATCAGTAAATATAAAATAATAATAATAATATAAAATAATTCAGTGAGTGGAGGATGGGAACACAGATTAATACTTAAATAAAACCAAAAATCAAACCTGTTGCTGTCAATTCTGACTCATGGTGGCCCCAGGTGTTACAGAGTAGAACTGCTCCATCAGGTTTTCTTGGATGTACTCTTTATGGAAGCTGATCACCGGGGCTTTCTTTCATGGAGCTGTTGGATGGGTTTGAACCACCAATCTTATGTATTCCCAGCACTTAGGATAATGCCTTCCCCATGGCAGATGCTCAGTATATATCTGTTGAATGTAGAATAAATGAAGAAATTAAGACAGAGGTCCCCAGGCTGCAGAAAATTCCACTGCCTCGAGCAGCTTGCTTGGCACTCTCTGTAGCTTTTACATTAAAATCCTGGTTCCTTTGCTTGACATGCCCCATAGCTTTACATTAAAATCCTGGTTCCCCTCTCCTTAACTGCTGCCCTAAACTAGAAGAAATTGGTGGAAACCGGTTTAGGCACCATGTCGATATTCAAGACAACTTTCTAGCTCATTAAATACCTCATACATAGTAACTTCCCTGCCTCTGGGTGGAGTTTAACTGCCATGTTCTGAACATGCTAAGCATGAAGTTATATGTAAACCCCATTGCGCCTGCATAGGATGATTAAGAGTGCTGCTGATGTAACTTGTATGAACTTCCTACTTATAAAACCCTTAAAAGTAAGTTTCTTTCATCCTCCCTGAGCAGTCTTAGGGGCAGCAGCCCCAACTGTTCCTTTCCTTACGCAATGTAATAAAGACACCTATCTACTCTCCTATCTCAGTCTCTCGTTTATTGGCTGAGATGAGTCGCACCAAACAGAACCTGAGGTTTCCACTGGGCAACAGAATGAATGAATCCAATGCTTCACGATATCATATGCTGACTGTTTATAATGCTTCCCAACAGCTCTTCAAAATACTTGTCAAATCCCATATGATCCTGCATAGAGAGGCGAAGGGCTCCAATACCTATCTTTTGGGATGTGGAATCCAATTTATATTAAAAATAGATATTTTACTTTTATTTTAAGAGGTCTTTTCTTATCCACGAACCTAAAAATTCCTGACCCAAAATTAATCCACAAGTGATATTTTTTTCTCCCTCATCTGACCCAGTGGAGTCACTGGACCAAAGCTCCAATTGATATTAAAACAAAAATATGACTGAAGGAATAATTTTATTCTATGGGAGAACACGTGTCAATTCCAAAGGGCTGCAACAGCCTGTTCTGCCTCACAGGCAGAACAAAGAGATATTTTAACAGGCAGTGTAATTAGTTCACATCAAAGTAGATTCAGGGGCGGGGGATGGAGCGGAGATTTACAAGGAGCAATTAACTACAAACCTTCACGTCAATTTCTAGTCTAACACAAATCTCTCATTTGTGATACAATTTAACTAAGGCAATATTTCTAAAATGAAAAGCATCAACGTTCTTGACATGGAGGTTGAGTGATGTACTGCATCTCAGCCAACTTCATTGGAGTCCTTGGATGTAAAATCAACCATTAGTTAGGAAAGAGTGAAGATTATATCAGTTTTAAGTCTAAGTCTTTTGAACAATAATCTCTGCTTATTAAGCTAAAGAGAGAAGGAGATAAAATCCAGGTGCCTTCTGGGGAAATTCCTTGGAGGTAGTTAAAACAAGTTTATTTATAGGCTCTAACTTCATTTAGAAGCCTTGGGGTGCAGTGGTTAAGAACACCAGCCTCTCCTTGGAACACTTATGGGTACTCTGTCCTATAGGGTTGTTATGAGCCAGAATCGACTCAATCACAACAGGTTTTTTTTTTTTGGTTTGTTTTAACTTAATGTTACATCTCAATGAGGGCTTTCTCAGGGGCGCGCTGAGGAAACATGCTTAACATAATAGACACTGAGCTTTTGTTTATTCAAACAGTAAAACCTTAATAGAACCTGAATGTATCTCAGAAGAACAGAAGCGACATTCTCAGTTAAATTCGGAATGGAGTGTCTAAATTTTAATTCTGAAATCCCCTAATTCAGATATGCCAGTACCTCAAAATTTAAAAATCCACACACACACACACCCAAGTGGCTAATCAACGTTTCTTTCCTGTTCCAAAGTGCAGACCATAACAAAACCATTAATCTGTGATTAAATGAGACAGACTCAGAGTTCTTTAATTTAAATTTCTAGGTCTCAGGACTGCGGGTGGGTGGAGGGGCAAATCTTCTGGGAAGTTACCTGGAGGGGCAAATCTTCTGGGAAGTTACCTTTTTAATGTTATCTCAGTAGCCATTAAGTATTTCATCATCATGGAAACATGTATTCTTTAAGCAAAAGTTATTTAAGTCTCTGTGAATTCCCCATTCCCCAGAAGCTGATTCCTCTTGCATGAGGGAACTTTCCCCCAATTTGCAAATTGTTGATTAAATCATAAAGCAATCAAATATTGTGTCTTTCTTTTGAATTAATTAACACATGATTATATTTTTAGCAGGGGCTAGACATGTTGGTGCGACCTGGAGTGGAAATACTGACTGTACCTGTGATGGCAAATGTTGCTTAAAAGACATCTGGGGTTAGCCGATTTTTTTCCTTTTCCTGATGGTTCTATATGACTTATTTTTTGTTGTTGTCTTATGCTATCTAGTTGGTTCTGACTCATGGTAACTCCATGTGTTACAGAGTAGAACTTCTCCAGAGGGTTTTCTTAGCTGTAATCTTTATGGAAGCAGATCACCAGGCCTTTCTTCCATGGCACTCTGGGTGGGTTCTAATCGCCAACCTTTCAGTTAGTTGCCGAGAGCAAATCATTTGCACCACCCAAGGAGACTAGGGGAAGGAGAGAGAGTTAAGGGATTCTCTGGTTGGGCACCTAGATAATGTAGATTAAAGGAGAGAGGAAGATCAGTGAGATATTTAAACGGAGGAGATCATGAAGGCTGTCTTGGTCAGTTCTTTGATGTAAGTCAGTTTCTGGAACCCATTGCTGCTTTCCAGGATCATAAGGCTTGAGTAAAATTTAATTTTGTCATGCCCCTCTGGTGGGACAATGACGAGATGTGTTTTACACCATCTCTCAGAGGTCTCCAGAGGTATTGCTCTCGTCCCTGGTTGGTGCAAACAGTTAAGTTGCTCAACTGCTAACCAAAATGTTAGAGATTTGAGAACACCCAGAGGCACCTTGAACAAAAGCCTGGTGATCTCCTTCTGAAAAATTATCCATTGAAAACCCTGTGGAACACAGTTCTACTCCGATACACATGAGGTTTTCATGAGTCAGAACTGAGTCAAAGGCAACTGGTTTTTTTCAACCTTCTCGTTAGCGCACTCTGTTCCTTTCCCTTCCTTGTCCCATTCACCATTCTCCTATCGTATCTGCTGAGATAGCCTCCAAAATAAACTCCTTGCTCTCAAATTCTAGTCACAGAGTCTGCTCCTGAGAAACCCAACCTAAGATAGTTGGCACCAGACGCAGATCCTCAGGATGGAATTCTGGAGCTGAATTACTTGCCAGTCAGATGGCAACGTGGGTACCATTCCTGGTAGAGTGTGAGCTGGTGATAACCTCCAACATGCTGTAGCAACACAAGTGCTAAGACTCTCACCTATGGCATAGATGGAAGGAGAAGCACTACTTCTGCAATAAGCACTCTAGTATTTGAAAGATTCAGGAGCAGTAGAAACTATTGTTAATGGCCATAGAAGCCCTAAAGGAAGAAAAGAATGGGCTCAGATCAGTCAGTCATCCACTGGGGCGTTGTGTGAAAGCCAGACAGTGGCATTTAAAGTGACTCTCATATCCTGCAGACTATCAGACCCATTTTTTTTTTTATTGTGCTTTAGGTGAACATTTACAATGCAAGTTAATTTCTCATACAAAAATTTACACACACATTGTTATGTGACACTAGTTGCAATCCCCATAATGTGACAGCACACTCCCTGTTTCCACCCCAGGTTTCCCATGTCCACCCAACCAGCTCCTGTGCCTTTCTGCCTTCTCATCCTGTCTCCGGACAGGGGCTGCCCAGTTAGTCTCCTGTATCTGCTTGAACTAAGAAGCACACTCTTCACAAGTGTTATTTTATGTTTTATAGTCCAATCTAATCTTTGCCTGAAGAGTTGGCTTTGGGAATGATTTTAGTTCGGGTTAACAGAGTCCAGGGGCCATGTCTTCGAGGGTTCCTCCAGTCTCGGACCATTAAGTCTGGTTTTTTCACATGAATTTGAGTTCAGCACCACACTTTTCTCCTGCTCCGTCAGGAACTCTGTTGTGTTCCCTGTCAGGGTGGTCATTGGTGGTAGCCAGGCATCATCTACTTCTTCTAGTCTCAGGCTGATGGAGTCTCTGGTTTATGTGGACCTTTTGTCTCTTGGGCTAATATTTTCCTTGTGTCTTTGGTGTTCTTCATTCTCCTTTGCTCCAGGATGGTTGGGACCAATTGATGCATCTTAGATGGCCACTCACAAGCTTTTAAGACCCCAGACACCACTCACCAAAGTGGGATGCAGAGCATTTCTTAATAAACTTTGTTATGCCAATTAACCTAGATGTTCCCTGAAACCATGGTCCCCAGACCCCAGCCCTTGCTACACTGTCCCTCTAAGTGTTTGGTTGTGTTCAGGAAACTTCTTAGCTTTTGGTTTAGTCCAGTTGTGCTGACTTCCCCTGTTATGTGTGTTGTCCTTCCCTTCACCTAAGATGATTCTTGTCTACTCTCTAGTTAGTGAATTCTCCTCTCCCTCCCTCCCCACCCTTGTAACCATCAAAGAATGTTTTCTTCTGTGTGTAAACCTTTCTTGAGTTCTTATAATATGGTCTTATACTATGTTTGCCCTTTTGCGACTAATTTCACTCAGCATAATGCCTTTCAGATTCATCCATGTTTTGAGATGTTTTGCAGATTCATCATTGTTCTTTATCGTTGCGTAGTATTCCATAATTGGTTTATCCATTCGTCTGTTGATGGGCACCTAGGTTGTTTCCATCTTTTTGCTATTGTGATCAGTACTGTAATGAACATGGGAGTACATATATCTATTCCTGTGACTGCTCTTATTTCTCTAGGATATATTCCAAGGAGTGAGATTGCTGGATCATATGGTACTTCTATCTCTAGCTTTTTAAGGAAGTGATTTGGAAATCGATTTCCAAAGTGATTATACCATTTCACATTCCCACGGGCAGTGTGTAAGTGTTTCAGTCTCTCCACAACTTCTCCAACATTTATTATTTTGTGTTTTTTGGATTAGTGCTAGCCTCGTTGGGGTGAGATGGTATCTTATTGTAGTTTTGATTTGCATTTCTCTAATGGCTAATGATCATGAGCATTTTCTCATGTATCTGGTAGCTGCCTCAATGTCTTCTCTGCTGAAGTGCCTGTTCATATCCTTTGCCCATTTTTAAATTGGGTTATTTGTCTTTTCGTTGTTGAGGTTTTGCTGTATCTTGTAGATTTTAGAGATTAAACTCTGATCAGATAGTCATAGCCAAAAATTTTTTCTCAGTCTGTAGGTTGTCTTTTTACTCTTTTGGTGAAGTCTTTTGATGAGAGTAAGTGTTTGATTTTTAGGAGCTCCAAGTTATCTAGTTTCTCTTCTTGTGTCTGTGCATTATTATTTATGTTTTGTATTCTCTTTATGCCCTGTATTAGGGCCCTTAGCATTGACTCTGTTTTTTCTTCCATAATTTTTATCATTTTCGATTTTATGTTTAAGTCTCTGATCTATTTTGAGTTAGTTTTTGTACATGGTGTGAGGTGTGGGTCTTGTTTCAGTTTTTTGCAGATGGATATCCAGTTATGCCAGCACCATTTGTTAAAGAGACTGTCTTTTCCCCTTTTAATGGATTTTGGGTCTTTGCCAAATATCAGCTGCTCATAGGTGGTTGAATTTCCGTCTACACTCCCAGTTCTGTTCCATTGGTCAATGTATCTGTTGTTGTACCAGTACCAGCCTGTTTTGACTACAGCAGTGGTATAGTAGGTTGTAAAATCTGGTAGTGTGAGGCCTCCCACTTTGTTCCTCTTCTTCAGTAATGCTTTACTTATCCAGGGCCTCTTCTCTTTCCGTATGAAGTTGGTGATGTTTTTCTCCATCTTGTTAAAAAAAATGTTGTTGGAGTTTGGCTTGGGATTGCATTGTATCTGTAGATGGCTTTGGGTAGAATTGACATTTTCACAGCATTGGGTCTTCCTTCCTATCCATGAGCAAGGTATGTTTTTCCAATTAGGTGGGTCTCTTTTGGTTTCTTGTAGTAGTGTCTTGTAGTTTTCATTGTATAGGACTTTTACGTCTCTGGTTAGATTTATTCCTAAGTATTTTATCTTCTTGGGGGATATTGAAAATGGTACTGATTTGGTGATTTCCTCTTGGAAGTTCTCTTTGTTGGTGTAGAGGAATCCAAGTGATTTTTTTATGTTTATCTTGTATCCTGAAACTTTGCTGAAATCTTCTATTAGTTCCAGTAGTTTTCTTATGGATTCTTTGGGGTTTTCTGTGTATAAGATCATATCATCTGCAAATAGGGATACTTTTACTTCTTCCTTACCAATTTGAACTCCTTTTATTTCTTTTTCTTGCCTTATTGGTCTGGCCAGCACCTGCAGCACAATGTTGAATAAGAGTCGTGATACCCCCGGACACCCTTTTAGCTCAGTAATGAAGTCACTCCCGAGGTTCACCGTTCAGCCAAAGATTAGACAGCTCCATAAGACAACACGAAACCAATGGGGCACAACAGTCCAGGGACAAGGACTTAAAGGCAGGAGGGGACAGGAAAGCTGGTAATAGGGAACCCAAGGTTGAGAAGGGACAGTGTTGATGCGTCATGGGGGTGTTAACCATTGTCATAAAACAATATACTAACTGTTTAATGAGAAACTATTTGTTCTGTAAACCTTCATCTGAAGTACAATAAAAAAAATTTAGAAAAAAAAAGAGTGGTGATAAAGGGCATCCTTGTCCGGTTCCCGTTCTCAAGGGGAATGCTTTCAGACTCTCTCCATTTAAGATGATGTTGGCTATTGGCTTTCTATAAATGTCCTTTACTATGTTGAGGAATTTCCCTTCTATTCCTATTTTGCTGAGAGTTTTTATCATGAATGTTGTTGGATTTTGTCAAATGCCTTTTCTACATCAATTGATAAGATCACGTGGTTCTTGTCTTTTGTTTTATTTATGTGATGGATTACATTGATTGTTTTTCTAATGTTGGACCATCCCTGCATATCTGGTATGAATTCCACTTTGTTGTAGTGAATTATTTTTTGATATGTTGTTGAATTCTATTGGCTAGAATTTTGTTGAGAATTTTTGCATCTATGTTCATGAAGGATATTGGTCTGTAATTTTCTTTTTTTGTGGTGTCTTTACCTGGTTTTGGTATCAGGGTTATGCTGTTTCATAGAATGAGTTTGGGAGTATTCCATCCTTTTCTATGCTCTGAAATAACTTTGATAGTAGTGGTGTTAACTCTTCTCTGAAAGTTTGGTAGAATTCTCCAGTGAATCTGTCAGGGCCAGGGCTTTCTTTTTATTGAGAGTTTTTAATTACTTCTTCAATCTCTTCTTTTGTTATGGGTTGATTTAGTTGTTCTACCTCTGTTTGTGTTAGTTTAAGTAGGTAGTGTGTTTCTAGAAATTTGTCCATTTCCTCTATGTTTTCAAATTTGTTAGAGTACAGTTTTTCATTGAATTCTGTTATGATTCTTTTAATTTCAGTTGGGTCTGTTGTGATATCATCCATCTCATTTCTTATTTGGGTTATTTGCTTCCTCTTCTGCTTTTCTTTTGTCAGTTTGACCAATGGTTTATTGACATTGTGGATCTTTTCAAAGAAGCAGATTTTGGTCTTGTTAACTCTTTCAATTGTTTTTCTATTCTCTATTTCATTTAATTCTGCTCTAATTTTTATTATTTCCTTTCTTCTGGTGCCTGTGGGCTTCTTTTGTTGCTCTGTTTCTATTTGTTTGAGTTGTAGGGTTAATGTTTTGATTTTGGCCCTTTCTTCTTTTTGGATGTGTGCATTTATTGCTATAAATTGACCTCTGCGCACTGCTTTTGCTGTGTCCCAAATGTTCTGGTAGGATGTGTTTTCATTCTCACTTGATTCTATGAATTTATTTATTCCATCCTTGATTTCTTCTATAACCCAGTAGTTTTCGAACAAGATGTTGTTCAGTTTCCATATATTTAATTTTTTTCCTTGCTTTTCCCGTCACTGATTTCTACTTTTATGGCTTTATGGTCAAAAAAGATACTTTGTAATATTTCCATGTTTTGGATTCTGTTAAGGTTGCTTTATGGCCTAATATGTGGTTTATTCTGGAGAATATTCCAAGTGCATTGGAAAAGAAAGTATACTTGGCTGCCATTGGGTGGAGTGTTCTGTATATGTCTACGAGATCAAGTTGGTTGATTGTGGCTGTTAGCTCTACGGTGTCTTTATTGAGCTTCTTTTTGGATATTCTGTCCTTCACTGAAAGTGGTGTGTTGAAGTCTCCTACTATTATTGTGGAGCTGTCTATTTCTCTTTTCAATGCTGTTAGAGTTTGTTTTATGTATTTTGGCACTACGTCGTTGTGTGCTTAAATATTTATTATGATTATGTCCTCCTGGTTGTATTGACCCTTTAATCATTATATAGTGTCTTTCCTTATCCTTTGTGGTGTATTTTGCTTTAAAGTCTATTTTGTCAGAGATTAATATCGCCACTCCTGCTTTTTTTTTGAGTGTTGTTTGCTTGATATATTTTTTTCCATCCTTTGAGTTTTAGTTTTTTTGTGTCTTTGAGTCTAAGGTATGTCTCTTGCAGGCAGCATGTAGATGGATTGTGTTTTTTTTAACCATTCTGCCACTCTCTGTCTCTTTATTGGTGCATTTAGTTCATTTACATTCAGTATAATTATTGATAGATATGAGTTTAGTGCTGTCATTTTGATATCTTTTTTTGTGTGTTGTTGACAGTTTCTTTGTTTCACTTAATTTTCTGTGCTGAGTCATTTTTCTTGATGTATTTTCTTTTCATCTTTTTCATTGTTTTTGATTTTGTATTTGGTGAGTCTTTATGTTTTTCTTCTTTTTTTATTTTGATGTGTAGGATTGTTAGTTTCCTTTGTGATTACCTTAATATTTACCTCTATTTTTCTAAGTTTAAACCAATCTTTTATTTCTTGATATTGCCTTGATTTTGTCTCCATATGAAAGTTCTATGACCACATTTTTTGGTCCCTCTTTTTTGTTTTAATGTTGTCATCTTTCATATATTGATCTCTCTGTTTCCTTATTTTCAGTGTTTTAGCTTTGACTTATTTTTGTAGCTTCCCTATCTGGGTTGATATCTGGTTTATCTGGTTGTTCTGTCTTGTGTTCTAGTCTTGGGTTGTTATCTGATGTTATTGATTTTCTAAGCAGAGGATTCCCTTTAGTATTTCTTGTAATTTTGGTTTGGTTTTTGCAAATTCCCTAAACTTCTGCTTATCTTGAAATACCCTAATTTTGCCATCATATTTGAGAGACAGTTTTGCTGGTTATATAATTCTCGGCTGGCAATTTTTTCCTTCAAGGCCTTATATATGTCATTCCATTGCCTTCTTGCCTGCGTGGTTTCTGCTGAGCAGTCTTATTGACTCTCCTTTGTAGATAACTTTTCATTTATCACTAGCCACTCTTAAAATTCTCTTTATCTTTGGTTTTGGCAAGTTTGATTATAATGTCTTGATGACTCTCTTCTGGGATCTACCCTCTGTGGGGTTCGATGAGCTTCTTGGGTAGATGTCTTCTCATGTTTCACGATAACAGGCACGTTTTCTGCCAACAAATCTTCAACAATTCTCTCTGTATGTTCTGTTATTCCCCCCTGTTCTGGTACTCCAACAGTCATAGGTTATTCTTCTTGATAGCGCCCCATATAATTCTTAGGGTTTCTTCTTTTTTTAAAATTCTTTTATCTGATTTTCCTCAAATAAATTGGTGACAAGTGCTGTATCTTCAGTGTCACTAATTCTGACTTCATGGCATTAATTTTGTTCCTATGACTTTCTATTGAGTTGCCTAATTCTGAAATTTTATTGTTAATCTCTTGGACTTCTATTTCTGTCTCTCTATAGATTCTTGCAGCCTGTTAAATTTGTCATTTTGCTCTTGTATAACCTTCTTAAGTTCCTCTGTTGCTTTGTCTGTGTGTTCCTTGGTTTGGTTTGTGTTTTGTCTGCTCTCCTTCCTGATCTCTTGAAGAGCTCTATATATTAATGTGTTGAATTCTACAGTAATTCCAAGACCTACTCTTCCTCCAGGAGATTTCCTGGTTCTTTGTTTTGGTTGCTTGCTGAAGGCATCATGGTCTGCCTTTTTATGTGATTTGATATTGACTGCTGACTTCAAGCCATCAATAAGCTATTGTATTTATTTATGTTTGCTTACTGAGTCCTAGCTTCTTGTTTTGATATGCCCAGTTAGGCTGGTTGTGTGAGCTACTTTGATTATTTGCATCTTTGAAGCTCTTATATCCTGCCACCAGGTGGTTAGAGCTGCTACTAGGTATGTGATCCCAGGAGTTCCTTTACTTTTCTTGTGTGGATTCAGCTCAGGTGTCCAGGTCGTCGGTCACCAAGTGTATGGTGCAGGCTCTCACCCACAGTTCTAGATGGGCATGGCTACATAGGGGTGCTTGGAGCAGGCACAGATATCTGGCTGCAGTAGGGGGTTATGTACTGAGCAAGGTAGGAGGTTGATGGCTGTCCCTGAGTGCCTGAGTGGAAGGCGTGACCCTGTTCTCTAGAGCACATAGGTGGGTAGGTTTTGCAGCCAGACTTTGAGCACCCAATGCTGTTGGCTGTAAGGACTGGGGGGCACTATTTGTTCTTGGACCTCTGTCGTGGGTGGCTAGGTGGAGTGGGTAGAGCCACTAGTCCTCAGGCCCCTGATGTGGGTAGGTGAAGACCCTGCTTAATGGGCAGGGCAGTATCAGATCTGCCACGCCCCCTTAGCTTTTGCAGTTGAAAATAGGCTTCAGGTATATACCCTGCTGTACTATGCTAATAAGGGCCTACGCTGTCAAATGCACCCACATAGGTCAGACCCAATTTTTTATTGTACAGTGATAGAATTACAAAGGATGGTGAATACCGAGCACAGACAAGGAAGAAGTGGAACCCAAAGGCCTAGGATGGGGACATTTGTAAGAATGCACTTGAGAAGGCTCAACCCGAAGATTCCCATAAACCCTATAGGCTCTTTTCTGCTGCTTAGAGGGCAGAGCCTCCTATTGTCTGGAGAGCTTGCAAAGCCCTCACCTGAGGTAGATGCTATGCAAGATGATGTTGTCCTCCTCGAGATCTGTCTCTCATTTGCTTTTAGATCAATTTTAGGGTCAACTCTTAGTATAGCCCAAGGAGGAAACTATTTATTTAACAAAAGAACTGTAAGGCCTGGGTAGTATATACCAGCAGGAACTAAGAAGACACACTTGGGTGTGAATCTTGAGGGTGTGGGACTAGGAAGGGCTAGATGTGAGACTGAATAAGAGGGAGTTTATTGATGTGGGAGCCCTCTCTTGTGACTCAAGGTTTAACACTCTGGCAAGGCATCAGGAACTATTGCTAGAACGTTTGGAAACAATGTGCTCTGGTAAGTGAGGTGGAAAAAGTCTTGGAAGAGTGTTAAGGAAGAGATTAGGCTCAGAGAACAAGGCATGTTAGGATGAATTAATTATGTAAGATCCAAGAACCTATCAGCTAACTATTTTCTGGGAGAGCCCAGAGGACACTCCCTTCACTAAAGCAATAAGGGATACACTAGTGAGGAGGGCACCAGCATCCTTAAAAAGCTCAGTGACAACTGTACTTTGTAGGTCAGGAATACCATTAGAATATGCCATGGAAGTAGGTCCTAGACCATTACGACTGGTGACTATACTGGTTAGTTTTCTTCCAAGTGTTTGCAATCCATAATATGTTTCTTTCATAAAAATTGTGCAAAGAACCAGACATTTACTTCCCTTATACTTCATAGATACCAGCTGATATTAAACTGAACTTGCTCATTTTTTTATCATCCCTGTACTTCACATTCTGTTTTTTTGTAAAAGCCTGTTTACCTCAGATTTTTCATTATTAAGACTATTTATTCCTAAAATGCTATTTGAACTTAAACAACCAATATATTTTATTCACATTTTACTAAATGTCATTTTGTTTCCCAATGTTCACTTAAATAATTCTTTAATTTTTTTTATCTCCTTATAAAATGGAATCCATTTTGCATTTACATTTTTCTCATGATATACTTTTTTTTTTTCTTTTACTTTGAATTACTTTTATACTATCCTTTCCTCCATACAATAGATTTCCTTTTCTGCTTAGTGCTATTCATTGAACACTCCTTTATTCAATGTTGTTTCTTGGACATTTTTGCAATTTTTAAATATTTCTTTATCATATCTCTCTTTTTTTTATCACCCTATAGAAATAAATCTGCCTCTGTGTTTTATAAGGTGGTAGCTGACCAAAAACCAAATGTAAAACTTACATAATTAAATGGATCTAATCACATCATATAATACCAAAAATTTATTAGTACTGCTTTTTAGTGTGGTTTTTATCATCATACCCTTTTTAGCACCATGGATTCATGATTCTTTTAATAAAACAACTTTCTTCAATTGCCTGTAATAATTGTTTTCTTAATTTCATTTTTGGTTTGTTCATTGCTACTGTATAGAAACACAGTAGAGAATACAGTTTTTGTATATTGATCTTATTTCCTACAACCTTGCTTAACTCATTTATTAGTTCTAATTGTTTTTAATGGGTTCCTTGAAATTTTCTATATACAAAATCATGCCATATGCAAATAGAGATAGCTTTGTTTCTTCCTTTTTGGTCTGGATGCTTTTTATTTCATTTCCTTACTCAATTTCCCTGGCTAGACCCTCCAGTACAATGTTAAATAGAAGTAGTGATAGTAGACATTGCTGTTTGCTTCTTGATTTTAGGAGAAAAGCATTTGATTTTTCACCATTAAGTATGATTTAGCTGTGGTGTTATTTAGATGCCTTTCTATTCCTAGTTTTCTGAGAGTTTTTATCATGAAGGAACATTGTTGAGTTGTTAAGTGCTGATGAGTTGGTTCAGACTCATAGCGACTCTATGTACAAACAAACGAAAAACTGCCTGGTCCTGTGCCATCCTCACAATAACTGTTATGCTTGAGAGCATTGTTGAAGCCACTGTGTCAATCCATCTCATCAAGGGTCTTCCTCTTTTTTGCTGACCCTCTACTTTACCAAGCATGATGTCCTTCTCCAGGGACTGGTCCCTCCTGATGACATGTCCAAAGTACATGAGACGAAGTCTTGCCATCCAAGGAGTATTCTGGCAGTACTTCTTTCAAGACAGATTTGTTTGTTCTTCTGGCAGTCTATGGTATATTCAATATTTTTCACCAACACCATAATTCAAAAGCATGGATTCTTCTTCAGTCTTTCTTATTCACTGTCCAGCTTTCACATGCATATGAGGCAATTGAAAATACCATGGCTTGGATCAGGTGCACCTTAGTCCTCAAAGTGACATGTTTGCTTTTGAATACTTGAAAGGGGTCTTTTGCAGCAAATTTGCCCAATGCAATACATCATTTGATTTCTTGACTACCGCTTTCATGGGCATTGATTGTGGATCCAAGTAAAATGCAATGCTTGACAACTTCAATCTTTTCTCCATTTATCATGATGTTTCTTATTGGTCCAGTTGTGAGAATTTTCAGTTTCTTTATGTTGAGATGTAATACTGAAGGCTTTGATCTTCATCAGTAAGTGCTTCAAGTTCTCTTCACTTTCAGCAAGCAAAGTTGTGTCATCTGCATATCGCAGGTTGTTTATGAGTTTTCCTCCAATCCTGATGCTGCATTCTTCTTCATATAGTCCACTTTCTCAGATTATTTGCTCAGCCATACAGACTGAACAGGTACAGTAAAGGATACAACCCTGATCCATGCTTTTCCTGACTTAAAACCATGCAGTATCCTCTTGTTCTGTTTGAATGACTGCCTCTTGGTCTATGTACAGGTTCCTCATGAGCACAATCAAGTGTTCTGGAATTCCCATTCTTTGCAATGTTACCCATAATTTGTTATGATCCACACAGTCGAATGCCTTTGCATAGTCAATAAAACACAGGTAAACGTTTTTCTGGTATTCTCTGCTTTCAGCCAAGATCCACCTGAGGTCAGCAATGGTATCCCTGGTTCCACGTCCTCTTCTGAATCCAGCTTGAATTTCTGGCAGTCCCCTGTTGATGTACTGCTGCAACTGCTTTTGAATGATTTTCAGCATAATTTTACTAGTGTGTGATATTAGTTATATTGTTCGATAATTTCTGCCTTCTCTTGGGTCATATCTCTTTGGAATGGGCACAAATATGGGTCTCTTCCAGTTGGCTGGCCAGGCAGCGGTCAGCTGTCCTCTAGCACTGCATCTTTTTGTTGAAACATCTCAATTGGTATTCTGTCAATTCCTGGAGCCTTGTTTTTCACCAATGTCTTTAGTGCATCTTGAACTTCTTCCTTCAGTACCGTTGGTTCTTGATCATATGCTACCTTCTGAAATGGTTGAACATTGACCAATTCTTTTTGGTACGGTGACTCTGTGTATTCCTTCCATCTTCTTTTGATGCTTCCTGTATCATTTAATATTTTCACTGTCGAATTCTTCAATATTATGACTCAAGGCTTGAATTTTTTCTTCGGTTCTTTCAGCTTGAGAAATGCTGAGCATGTTCTCTCCTTTTGGTTTTCTAACTCCAGGTCTTTGCACATTTCATCAAAACACTTTACTTTGTGTTCTTGAGGCACCTTTGAAATCTTCTGTTCAACTGTTTTACTTCATCACTTCTTTCTTTCGCTTTAGCTACTCTATGTTCAAAGCAAGTTTCAGAATGTCTTCTGACATTCATTTTGGTCTTTTCTTTCTTTCTTGTCTTCTTATTGACCTCTTGCTTTCTTCATGTATGATGTCCTTGATGTCATTCCACAACTCCTCTGGTCTTTTTGGTCATTAGTGTTCAATGCATCAAATCATTTCATGACATAGTCTCTGAGTTCAAGCAGAATATACTCAAGGTTGTATTTTGACTCTTGTGGACTTGCTCTAATTATCATCAGCTTCCACTTGAACTCGCATATGAACAATTGATGGTCTGTTCCGCATTCAGCCCCTGACCTTGTTCTGACTAATGATATCGGCTTTTCCATCATCTCTTTCGACATATGTAGTCGATTTGATTCCTGTGTATTCCATCAGGTGAGGTCTACATGTATAGTCACCATTTACGTTGTTGAAAACAGGTATTTGCAACGGAGAAGTCGTCAGTCTTGCAAATTTCTATCATGTGATCTCCTGCATCGTTTTTATCACCAAGGCCATTTTTTCCAACTATTGATCCTTCTTTTTTTCCAACTTTCACATTCCAATCACCAGTAAATATCAAAGCATTTTGATTGCATGTATGATCAATTTCAGACTGCAGAAGTTGGTTAAAATCTTCAATTCTTCATCTTTGGCCTTAGCAGTTGGTGGGTAAATTTGAACAATTGTCGTATTAACTGGTCTTCCTTGTAGGCTTATGGATATTATCCTATCACTGACAGTGTTATACTTCAGGATAGATGTCAAAATGTTCTTTTTTATGATGAATGTGACCTCATTCCTTTTCAATTTGTCATTTCTGGCATAGTGGACTTATGATCGTCCAATCCAAAATGGCCAATACCAGTCCATTTCAGCTCACTAATGCCTAGGATATTGATGTTTATAAATTCCATTTCATTTTTGATGACTTCCAATTTTCCTAGATTCATACTTTGACATTCTACATTCTAATTATTATTGTACATTTGCAGTTTTTTCTTCTCATTTTGAGTAGTGCCACCTCATCAAACGAAGGTCCCAAAAGCTTTTACTCCATCCACATCATTAAAGTCAACTCTACTTTGAGGCAGCAGCTCTTCCCCAGTCATACTTTGAGAGCCTTCCAACCTGAGGGGCTCATTTTCTGGCACTATATTGCATTTTATCAAATACTTTTCCTGCATCTATTAAAATGATCATGTGGTTTCTGTCCTCCATTCCATTGATAGGATGTATTACACTACTATATATTATTTATATGATGTATTACGCTGCTGTATGTCTATACACACACATACACATATATATATAATTTTCAGTGGTGAATAAGCGTATTTCTTTTTTATACTCACGCTGCCTATGCCCCGGTGCACCTGAATAACTCAGAATATGACTCATTTCTGCCACTTTGACTGAGACTTAGCTTAAATATTAAGCAGTTCATCCTTCTTTTGATGATTAGCTCCAAGCAGAAATTTGTAACACGTTAACAGCTTTTAACAATTATCCCATCCCACTCTTCACTGGTCCTTTGCTTTCTCTCAAATCAGAATCCATCAAGAGCATCTCCAGCCTCCTACACTGATAGATTTTTGTATGCTGAACCAACCTTGTATTTCTGGGATAAATCCTACTTGGTCATGCTGTGTAATCCTTTTTTATATTACTGGATTTGATTTGCTTCTATTGTATTGACAATTTTTGCATCTATAGACGTAAAAGATATCAGTCTATAGTGTGTTGTCTTGTGAAGTTTTTGTCTGGTTTTGGTATCAGAGTAATACTGGCCTTGTAGAATGAGTTAGGAAGTGTCTTCTAATTTTTGGAAGAGTTTGTGAAGAATTGGTATTAATTTCTTTTTAAATATTTGTAAAATTTAGAGATGAAGCCATCTGGTCCTGAGATTTTCTTTGTGACAAGTTTTTTTTTTTTTGTTTTTTTTTTTAATTACTAATTCAATCTCTTTACTTCTGATTTAGATTTTCTATTTCTTTGTGAGCCATTTTCAGTAATTTGTGTCTAGGTGTTTGTCCAGTTCGTCTACGTTATCTAATTTGTTGGCTTACCATTGTTCATGGTATTCCCTTTTATATTTTATTTCTGTAAGGTAGGTAGTAATGTCCACTATTTTATCCCTGATTTTAGTAATCTGAGTCATCTTTCATTTTTTCTTAGTCAGTGTAGCTAAAGGTTTGCTAATTTTGTTGATCTTTTCAAGGAACCAACTTTTGGTTTCAGTGGTTTTTTTTCCCCCTGTTGGTTTTCTGTTCTTTATTTCATTTGTTTCTATTCTAATTCTTATTATTTTCTTCCTTCTGCTTCCTTTGGGTTTAGTTTTCTCTTCTTTTATCAATGTCTTAAGGTGGAAGATTAGGTCACGATTTTAGATCTTTCTTCTTTTTTAATATAGGTATTTACAGCTATAAATTTCCCTCTAAGCACTGCTTTAGCTGCAACCCATTAGTTTTGGTATGTTGTGTATTCACTTTCATTCATCTCAAAGTATTTTATAATTTTTCTTTTGACTTCTTTGGTTATTTAGCAGTTTGATATTTAGTAATATGTTCTTTAATTTCTCCATATTTGTGAATTTCCCCAAATTTCTTTCTGTTATAAATTTCTAATTTCACTTCTTTGAGGTTGGAAAACATACTATATGTGATTAAACTTTTAAACCTATTGAAGTTTGCTTTATGGTCTAATGTATGACCTATCCTGGATAATTTTCCATGTGTGCTTGAGAAGAATGTATATTCTGCTGTTGTTGGGTGGAGTGTTCTATAGATGTCTATTAAGTCTAGTTTATGTACGGTGTTGTTTAAGTTTTCTGTTTCTTATTGACTTTTTTCTAGTTCTTCTATCTAATATGGACAGTGAAAGTAGTGTAGTCTACAGCTATTATTGTTGAATTCTCTGTTTCTCCATTCAATTCTGTCAGTTTTTGCTTCACTTAATTTGGGGCTATCTTGCCAGGTGCATGTATGTTTATAATTGATGGATTAACCCTTTTATCAATATAAAATGTTCCTCCTTATCTCTTGTAACATTTTTGTTTTAAGTCTATTTTATCTGATATTAATAGAGTCACTCTACTCTAGCTTTCATATGTTGCTGGTGGAATGTTATGTTTTTTCATCCTTTTACTTTCAACCTTATTTGTACCTTTGAATCTAAAGGTGTCTCCTTCAGACAGTGTAGAGTTAGATTTTGTCTTTCTTATCCAGTCTAACAATCTCTGCTTTTTGATTGAATTGTGTAACCCATTCACATTCAATTTTATTATTGATATAGTTGGATTTATGACTGTCATTTTACTGTTCGTTATCCACGTATCTCATGTCTTTTTTTGTTTCCTCAATTTTTTTACTACTTCATTTTACATTAAATGAGTATATTCTAGAGTAACATTTTCATTTCTGTAAATATTTTTCACCGCATGTTTTTGAGTCTTTTTCTTAGTGGTTGCATTAAGGCTTACCGTATTCATCTTAACTTATCAGAATGTACTTCAGATTTCTACTAACTTAATTTCAGTGAGATCAGAAACATTATTCCTGTATAACTCTACTACCTCTTCTCCCTTTTTGTGTTATTGTTATACAGATTACATCTATATATGTTACAAAGCCAACAATACTGACTATAATTATTACTTTATACAAGTTGTGTCTATTAAAGAAGCTGAAAAAATGAAGAAGGACAAGTATGTATTTACGGAGTTTGTTATATTTAGTTTGTGATTCACCATTTCTCATCTTCCTCACTTGTTCCTAAGGATTCGAGTTACCATCTGATGTCATTTTCACTAAGAAAATGACTCAAAAATATATGGTAAAAAATTATTGAAGAAATGAAAATATTACACTAGAATATATTCATTTAATGCAAAAGAAAGCAGTAAAAAAGGAATAGAGGAAATAAAAAAGACATGATATACATATATAACAAATAGTAAAATGGCAGTCATAAATCCAACTATATCACTAATATGGCATTGAATATGAATGGGGTACACAATTTAATCAAAAGGCAGAGATTGTTAGGCTGGATAAAAAAGATAAGATCCAACTATGTGCTGCCTGCAAGAGACACATTTTAGATTCAAAGGTACAAATAAGGTTGAAAGTAAAAAGATGAAAAAATACGTTATTCAACCAGTAACAATGAAAGCTAGAGTGGTTCAACTGATATCAGATAAAATAGATTTTAAAATAAAAATGTTACTAGAGATAAAGAGAAGCAATTTTATACTGAGAAAAGGGTTAATACAACTTTGCTCCCACCCACCTCCTTTGTGTTGTTATGGGCAAATATTTTATATTTCTTTATGTTATAGGCCCATCAATATAATTATATAATATTGTTTTATACATTTGTTTTTAAATCAGTTAAGAGAAGAAAGATATATGCATTTAGACTGGCTTTTATAATTATGTAATTACCATTATCTGTCTTATTTGTTTTTTATGTGGATTTGGATTTCCATCTGTATTTACTTGTTTTCAGCCTGAAGAACTTCCTTTAGTATTTATTTTAAGGCAGGTCTGCTAGCCACAAATTCTCTCAGTTGTGTGTTTGTTTTCATCTAGGAATATCTTTGTTTCACCTTCATTTTTGAAAGACAGTTTTTCTGGATATAAGAGTCTTGGTTGACAGTTTTTTTCCTTCAGCACTTTGAATATGTCATCCCACTGCCTTGTGGGATGTGTATGTGTGTGGATCTCTTTGCATTTATCCTGCTTGGAGTTTGATGAGTTTCTTGGATGCTCACTTATCACCTACATCTTTATTTTAAAAACCATCTCTCTCTGGATTTTTACAGATCCTATGCTTTCACTTCCCGGAACTTTCAATCCCATAGCCTATCTGGAAGGAGCCCTCGTGGTGCAGTGATTAAGTGCATGGCTACTAAGCGAAAGGCCAGCGGTTCAAACCCACCAGCCACCCTACAGGAGAAAGATGTGGCAGTCTGCTTCCATAAAGATAATAGCCTTGGAAACCCTATGGAATTGTTTTACTCTGTCCTATAGGGTTGCTATACGGTCGTTGTTAGTCGGGATCAAATTGTTGGCAACGAGTGAGGGCTAGCTGGTCTTATCTGTGGTGCCTCAGCTCCCTCTGCTGATACAATACTTTTCACCAGCACTGACAGCAATAGCCTCTGCATCATACCAAAAACCAAACCCATTGCCACTGATTCCAACTCATAGCGACCCTGTAGGACAGAGTAGAACTGCCCCATAGGGTTTCCAAGGAGCAGCTGGTGGATTCAAACTGCTGGCCTTTTGGTTAAGGGGTCAAGTTCTTAACCACTGCGCCACCAGGACTCCCTGATTCATAAACATTGCCATTTTTCCTTCAGATTTGTTGTTGTTGTTAGTTGCCCTTGAGTTGATTTTGACTCATGGTAACCCCATGCATGCAAAGTAGAACTGCTCCATAGGGTTTTCAAAGCTATGACCTTTCAGAAGCAGATCACCAGGCCTTATATCCAAGGCACCTCTGAGTGGGTTTAAACCATTAACCTTAACCATTTATACCATCCAGGGACTCCTTTTTCAGATTTAGATTCTTTTAAAAATAGTGAGTTAAGGGAGTAAAAGGATAGTTTCCCATATTCTATTGCTACTGTCACTGTTACAAGGCATTAGTTGTCTCCAAAACCATGGATCAATGCCTCACAGCGGACCAATTAGACATTATAATGTTATCTCTCTTCCCTTCATTGTTCTCGAAATTTCCTCACAGAGAGTTAGCCATCATGGTTCTTGAGTCTTTGCATTAACCCCAAACATGATATATGTGTGATTGTATATTGACTAACATAAGCTTATTGTAGAAAAGACCAGACACAGATACCAAGAAAATAAACAAAACAGTAGTTATTTAGAGGGAAAACATGCTAAGAGAAATATGGATATTGCCAGCATCTTCCTGGTGGTCAAGGTGTTGCTTTCCTCACCAAAGTATTTCCCCCTAAACAAATTCCTCCCGTTTTATAACAAAAGAAAATTTAGATTTAATATATAGAAATTCACTCTAGCAAATGAGCTTTTTCAAACACATGTCCACTCTAGTGAACTGTACCTTTACTCCAAACACTATGTAGTGGTAAAGCTATGCGGAGTTAAAAAAGAAGCAAAAAGAGTTCAATGTAACCAAGGAAGGCTTTTTGGAGAAGGTGACATCTGAGCTCTTAGTGAAACCTTTACTGACCACCAGTCATCAGCAGCCCCTCTCTCCTCGCTACCCCAGTCGCACAATGTCTCTAATCACATGCTGGTATTATATCACAGTCTGGGTATTAGCAGAAATAGACGTCAATTCAAAGGGTTTAACTGAAGAAAATTTACAAAGATATGGGCAAGATTCATGAAACTGAGAAGCATCCAGAAACTAGTAACAGGAGGGAGCCAATACACCACTAGGTTTGAAAGAGCAGGGGAGGGAAGGTATTACTGGAGCCTGGAAACAATTAATAAGAAAAATTCATTCGAAGATTCTTGCTGCGAAGGGGAGAGACGAAATGGGACAGTATCTGGCAGGGGAATATTACGAACAACTTTATACATTAAAGTTAAACAACAACAACAAAAACTAAACCAGTTGCCATGGAGTTGATTCCAACTCATGGCAACCTCCATGTATTCACAGTAGAATCATACTCCATAGGATTTTCAATGGTTGATTTTCAGAAAGTAGATTTCCAAGGCTTTCTTCCGAGGAGTGTTTGAGTGGACTCCAGCTGCCAGCCTTTCAGTAAGTAACCAAGTGCTTAACCTTTTGCACCACCCCTGGATGGAGAGAGGTAGACTCATGGAAAAAGAAGCTGCCCAAAAGGATCCATGGCTCCAGAATAAAAGCAGCCACTGCTAGAACCACAGTAAGGCAATATTGTTGGGGCAGGAGGTGAGACAAATACCCAGATCATTTTCTCCTACCAAACTCCCATCTCCCACAGGTGCTATCCATTGACAAACTCCAGTTGAAAGCCAGAAGGCAAGGAAACCTCAGTGATGCAAGCCGCAGAGGCCAGCCTCCTAAGGCATGAAGCAGGACAGAAAGAGACGGAAAATTGATCAGGATGGGAAGGTGGGCAAATAGAAAATAACCACCACAGTCTTGTTTCCTGCACAAACTTACCTCACGAAACAACAGTTCAATTTTTCATATCGGCTCTTGAAAAATTGTACCACTTTTTGGACAACTCCTTTTTTAAATTTTGTAAAATTTTGGTATAATGACTTTTCACCCAAAGACATGGTAAATAAACGTACTATGTTGTTGTTATTTGCTGTCGAGTTCGTTCTAACTCATGGTGACCTTTTGCATAACAGAAGAAATGTTGCCCAGTCCTGTGCCATATTCATGATCGTTGGTAAGTTTGAGTCCATTGTTGCAGCAATTGTACAATCCACCTCACTGAGGGTTCCCTTCATTGTCACTTACCGTCTACTTTACTGACCATGATGTCCTTTTGTAGCAATTGATCTTTCCAGTTGGAGCACTCCGATTGTATTTCTTCTGAGACTGATTTGTTTGTTCTTCTGGCAGTCCACAGTATATTCAATATTCTTCTCCTACATCACAAATCAAATGCATCCATTCTTCTTATGTCTTCCTTTATCATTGTTCAGATTTCACATGCATATGAAGCAATCGAAAAGACCATAGCTTGGAACAGGTGAACCTTGTAAGAAGTGATATTTTGATATTATGATCTTAGGCAAAGATCCACTCACTAATTTACTCAACAAAATATCCAATACAAGAGTCAAAGAATATTGTATGGAGAAAATTTGAAATACATGCCATGTTTAGATGAACCCAAATAATTTTGTTGAGCATTCAATGGCCAAGAGAGGGGGATGAAAGAGTAACAACTTTTGGGAATCTTCAATCTGTTGAGTGTGTGTGTGATTTTCACGTTTTGAAGCATTGCCACATTTAGTCTTTTATTCTAAGTCTCAAGGAATAGAGTTCATCATGTGATGTTGAATACCTGCCTGAAAGTTCATTAAATTCAACATCCCTCTTCCACCAGCCCTACCCACCATGAAGTCTTTCTTCTCTTCTTTCTTTGACCTTCATTACATTGGGTTTTAAATAAATAAATAAACTATATTTATTCACTTTCAAACTCTTGTTATTGCTTGTATAAACTTGCTTTCATAGCTCAGCTGGTATATTTTTCTAATTGTGAAAAATATTGGGGTATCTTGGATTGGGATGTAATGCAAATTTTCCCCATTAAAAGTTATGAGAATTTTTTCATTTAGCAACAGGATTTTCATTAACAAGTTAAAGTCATTTAAACAAGGAATAGGTGTATTTAACTTTTAGTGCCCTTGGACAAACTCTTGTACACCTTTGTCGCACAAAGCACCTATTAAAGTGTTTGCATATACCATGATAGGTACTCAACGAATGTTTGTTGGTTGGTTCGTCTTGTTTGATTCTATTAGAATGATACCTATTAGATTGTAAAGCTCCCTGAGGGTGGCAGAGACCGTGTCTTAATTCGTCTTTGCCTCCCAGTGACAAGCACAGGACCAATAAATAGTAATACCCACCCATTGCCATCGAGTCGATTCCGACTCATAGCCACCCTATAAGACAGAGTAGAACTGCCCCATATGGTTTCCAAGGAGCACCTGGTTAAACCAAACTGCTGACCATTTGGTTAGCAGCCGAAGTCTTAACCATTACGCTACCAGGGTTTCTCAGTAAATGGCAGGCTCTATATATATCTGGAGCCCTGATGGCACAGTGGTTAAGAGCTTGGCTGTTAACCAAAAGGCTAGCAGTTTGAATCCACTAGCCACTCCTTGGAAACCCTATAGGGAAGTTCTACTCTGTCCTAAAGGATTGCTATGAGTCGGAATCGACTTGATGGCAACAGATTTTTTTTTTTTTTTTGGTTTTTGGTCATTCATTTTTATAAAATGAAACATTTTTAGAAAACACCAGAATCAATCAAATAAATGCAAAAAAGTACTGGGATTGTCATTTTGCTCCCATATTGCAATCACTAGGTGAGTGTCCCCAGCCCAGCAGTAAATAGCAGAAAGAGCGCTGTGCCCTTCTAGACACCCTCCTTTTATCCACAGGCCAAGCCTCTTCATGGGCTGGAGAGAGGAAGCATTCCAAAGTTCTCAGGCCAGCACTGAGGTCTCTGCCACTTGCCCATTTCTCTAGGTTTTTAATCCTCTCCATTTCCAAGGCTTGGAGGGCCAGGGTAGATCCTCCATCCAATACACCCTACAGCCAGCAGGGGGCACGCAAAGCACCGGTTGCTAGAGGGACTTCCAGAACTTGCCAGTATCTTCTGGAGATGTAAAACAAATTACCAAAAATTGGTTGTTTTTACTCCCGCCGCTTCCCTTTTCCATCTCCCGCCCCTACATCACTCGGTAAGAGTGTCAGTCCTTGTAAATACAAGCAGGTCTTTGAGTCAAAATCTTGGAGTACAAATCCTTTTGAGTGATGAAAATAGTTGTGCTATTTAAAGTGACTCATCTGAGGCAAGCCAGTGCCCCAGTGTCAGGACCATTGACCCCAGAGCCCACCCCAAGGCTGAAGGGAGATGGGGAGGAGTGCTTTAGGGTGACTTCCAGTGTCCAACGCCAGAATCCACCCAAAGAGGCAGCCCCTTTGAACCCTAAATGCTGATGCCCTGTGGCCAGAGGGGTCCTTCTGTCCATTTTGAGTGCTAGCAGTGCCCTGGTGAGTATTTGGGGTGAAGGGTAGACTATTGGGGGTTGAGGGGAGGACGAGTGCATTTGGAACCAGGACTTTTTGGAGAGCAAAGCCAGGAGGTGGGGTATAAAGGAACCCTAGGCAGCAACTCCATCACTCATCTGTTAGTTTGACAGACTGTGGTAGCTTGTGTGTTGCTATGATGCTGGAAGCTGTGCCACTGGTATTTCAAATACAAGCAGGGTCACCCATGGTGGACAGGTTTCAGTGGCGCTTCCAGACTAAGACAGATTAAGAAGAAAGGCCTGCCAATCTATTTCTGAAAATTAGTCAACAATAGAGTATTGTCTGATATAGTGCTGGAAGACGACACCCCTAGATTAAAAGGCACTCAAAATACACAGTGGCCACAACAATAGACTTGAGCAACCCATTGATTGTGAAGATGGTACAGGACCAGACGGTGTTTCGTTCTGTTGTATATGAGGTTACTGTGAATCAGAGGCGACTTGACGGCAACAATAACAACAAAAGAACAAGGCAGTGACTACAACCCAGCTGAGGAGCCCCCAGGAATGCTTTGCACCCCTCCCCTTCTCTTATCTTCTACCCAGGTCTGGAAGACTCTTCACTCCCTAGGGAGCCTAGTCTCAGAGGGGCCTTGACCTGTGTGCATACTGCAGTCGGTAGACCCCTGAAGGCCTGAGGAGCAGGGCTAAGGGGGTTGGCTAAGACCATCCAAATTCACCCCAGGGAAAAAAGACATTCCTTCCTTCCTTCCTTCTCTCACTCACTAAATATTTACTGAGTACCTATTATATGCCTAGAAGTCCCTAGGTGGTGTAAATGGTTAATGCTCTCAGCTGCTAACTGAAAGGTTAGAGGGTCACCTCTACCCAGAGGTACCTTGGAAGAATGGCCTGGTGATCTACTTCTGGAATATCAACCACTGAAATCCTATGGAGCACAGTTCTACTCTGACACACATGTGGGTTGCAGTGATTTGGAACTGACTCAACAGCAACTGGTTTATGTGCCTGGCCTTTGCTAAACCAAAAAAACCAAACCCATTGCCATCGAGTTAATTTCGACTTATAGCAACCCTGTAGGACAGAGTAGAACTGCCTGGTAGAGTTTCCAAGGAGTGTCTGGTGGATTCGAACTGCTGACCTTTTGGTTAGCAGCCTTAGCACTTAACCACTACTCTACCAAGGTTTAGGCCTTATATATTAGGAGTGGGGGAGGGGGAAGGGAGAGACAAAAAAAAAGTGAATAAGATATGACCTCTGACCTTATGGAGTTCACAGTAGGAGAGCTTCACATGGTTGGGGAAAAGTCAGCACCATGCTCTCACAGAGGTGAGCTTAATGTGTAGAGTACAGAGGCGGTTTGGGTCCTTCTGTCTGCTTAGCCCGGGGAATGTCACACATGGAAGAGACCCAGACTCTGGTTTTGTTTCCAGGGTCAGAGGGAACAGCAGGTACAAAAGCAAAGAAGTTCAAAACAGTTTGCTAGAAGGTAGAAGGTAGGGGTGGGGTGATGTGCGGCAAGGAACTCAAGGATGGTTAGGTGTCTTGCTTGAGCAGTACACCCTCAGAGATGAGGTGCAATTTGCAGGAAAATTGCTTCTTTAACTGGGAAGGGGACACAAGTCAATTAATGATGTACTTTCAGGTATGAGGAGGTGTGGTGATTAGGATTGTGTGTCAACTTGGCTGGGCCATGATTCTTAGTGTTTGTATGTGATCACTCCCATGATTGAATCTGCTGTGAGTAGCCAATCAGTTAAAAGAGAGTTTCCTTGGGGGTATGGCCTGCATACAAATATAAGCAGACTTTCTGGCTTTTTGCTCACTCTGGATCTTGCAGCTGCCTCCTGTTCCTCTGACCTCTGGTTCTTGGGACTTGAGCTATCAGCATCTGCCAGTTTTGGGATTTGTCAATCTTTACAGCCTGTGGACAGAGCCCTGCTCTCCTACCTGCCGATCTTGGGTTCACCAGCCTCTGTGGCTAAGTGAATCAGGAGAAGGCTTGAGGTCTTACCTGCCTATCTTGGGATTCGTCGATATTCACAGCCTGTGAGCAAGAGCCCTGCTTTCCGTCCTGCCAATCTTGGGTTCACCAGCCCCTGCAGCTATGCGAATAGGGAGAAGCCTCTATCTTAATCCACGGACTCCATACCTTCCAGCCTCTACAATCACGTAAGATGTTACTTTGATATAAATCTCTATATATATTTATACACTTTACTGGTTTTGCTTCTCTAGAGAACCCAGCCTATGATAGGAGATGTGTGTGTGTTTGGCCCAAGGTCAAGGTGAGCAGGGTGTATTGGGTAGAAAGGACTTTGCCCCTTTTCCCATCTTTATTGTTCCCCTAGGTCTCCAAATGCCTCTATTCAGCTCACTAGTTAGGGATGGCACTGCCTAGACAAAGAGATCAGCTTTGCCCACTTTGATGGTGTGTTTCTGGACAATGATGCCCAATGGCTTCCTCTCTCCCTCTCAGATCCTGGCAACGGACAGCACCTCATTTCTCTGACTCCTAGCCTCTCTGCTTCCTGGCTCCATTCTGAGCTTAGTCCCAGATAACTACATTTCTGTCACGGTGGCCAGGAGATCGTGCCTAACAGGGCCAACCAAGGTGGGTGACCGGAGTGCCAGCATCTGTCCTCGGCCACCACTGGATTGGACCACTGTGGTCAGTGGATGACCATCTTTGCCTGCATCTTTGACATAGGTCCTGACAAGTACAGGTCAAGAGAGCAGATCCTGGGTGGGAAAAGGGATAGCTGAATGCCCTCTCCAACACCTTGGCTGCTTCTCACTCTCAGGAAAGCACTGGCGTCCCACGGTGACACAGCTTTAGCTCTGAGCTCCCTACTTCCCCCAGTGAGTGTTGTGAGTTTTGAATAACCCTCTGTCTCCTGATCAGAATCATCAACAACAAGTGGATTGAAAGTCTTCATCCAGTAAAGTCAGGGAATCTACGTATGCTAATCCAGGTGTGCTAGAGCCATTGCTACAAGTTCCCCAGGTAATGCTTGTAAGCAGTCATTAATATTAAAAGTAGGCAAAGCTGGCCTGGTGTTACGGAAGATTTTAGAGGCTACCTGAGTGGTGCAAATGGAAATGCCATTTACTGAGATGAGAGAGAGCAGGAAAGAGTTCCCAGAAGATCAGGAGTTTGTTTTTATACTTGCTAAGTTTGAGATAGCTCTGGTGGAGCAGTGGTTAACCACTCGGCTGTTAACTGAAAGATCGGCAGTTTGAACCCACCAGCTGCTCAGTGGGAGCAAGATGTGGCAGTCTGCTTCCATAAATATTACAGCCTTGGAAGCCCTATGGGGCGGTTCAACTCTGCCCTATAGGGTCACTATGAGTCCGCATCGACTCGACAGCAACGGGTAAGTTTGAGACGTGGAAAGAGGAATATCATTGCCAATGACAGATGGATCTTGGTTGAAAGCGGAGAATACCAGAAAGATGTTTATCTGTGTTTTATTGATGATGCAAAGGCATTGAACTGTATGGAACTAATAAATTTTGGATAACATTGCAAAGAATGGAAATTCCAGAACACTTAATTGTGCTCGCGAGGAACCTGTACACGGACCAAGAGGCAGTCGTTTGAACAGAACAAAGGGATTTAAAGTCAGGAAAGGTGTGCATCACAGTTGTGTCCTTTATAACCATACTTATTCAATCTGCATGCTGAGCAAATAATCAGAGAAGGTGTACTATATGAAGAAGAACATGGCCTCAGGATTGGAAGAAGACTAACAACCTACAATATGCAGATGACACAACCTTGCTTGCTGAAAGCAAAGAGGACTTGAAGCACTTACTGACGAAGATCAAAGACTACAGGCTTCAGTATGGATTTCACCTCACCATAAAGAAAACAAAAATCTTCACAACTGGTCCAATAAGCAGCATCATGGTAAATGGAGAAAAGATTGACGTTGTCAAGGGCTTCACTTGAATCCACAATCAACGCCCATGGAAGCAGCAGTCAAGAAATCAAAGGATGCATTACATTCGGCAAATCTGCTGCAAAAGACCTCTTTAAAGTGTTAAAAAGCAAAAACATTACTTTAAGGACTAAGGTGTGCCTTATCCAACCTATGGTGTTTTCAATTGCCTCCTATGCACAGGAAAGCTGGACAGTGAATAAGGAAGACTGAAGAAGAATTGATGCTTTTGAATTACGATGTTGGCGAAGAATATTGAATATACCATGGACTGCCAGAAGAACAAACAAAATCTGTCTTGGAAGAAGTACAGACAGAATGCTCCTTAGAAGCAAGTATGGCGAGACTTTGTCTCATGTACTTTGGACATGTTATCAGGAGGGACAAGTCCCTGGAGAAGGACATCATGCTTGGTAAAGTAGCGGGTCAGCGAAAAAGAGGAAGACCCTCAATGAGATGGATTGACACAGTGGCTGCAACAATGGGCTCAAACATAGCAACGATTGTGAGGATGGCGCAGGACTGGGCAGTGTTTTGTTATGTTGTACATAGGGTCGCTATGAATCAGAACTGACTCAATGGCACCTAACAACAACAACAACATTAAATATCTGGTCCCTGGGTGGCAAAAATGGTTGACACTCTGCTACTAAGCTACAGGTTGGCGATTCAAACCCACCCAGCTGTGCTGTGGAAGAAAGGACTAGTGATCTGCTTCTGTAAAGATTATAGCCAAGAAAACCCTGTAGAGCAGTTCTACTCTGTAACACATCAGGTCGCCATGAGTTGGAATCCACTCAACCAGCTTCTCGTCTGAGGGAAAAAAAAAAAAGTCCTAAGGATGCACTGGGAGTAGGAGGGGAAAGGGGCTGAAGGATGGCTCTGGCAGAGTTCTCAATGAAGCAAACAAGCTTTTGCACTGTATTTAAGATCTACAAACATCATCAGAATAATTTTTTTTTTCTACTGAAGGGGAGGATGAATCTTAAATTGTTCTTAACTCATAGAGACAAACTGGGCTCTTACAAGATTTGAACGCAAACAAGGCTTCTTTAAGAAAAGCTTGACAAGCTGACTCTTGGGTGTTTTACACTAATCGCACATTTGTAAACATCATTGATTTGAAACAACTAACAGAGACTCCTTAGTGTCCATGAAGAGAAGGATAAAATATTATCATTTCAGGCACTATTTTGGTAATAGGAAAAGTCTTTCCTTCAAAGAAAAAATAACTACTTCTTGTACAGAGGAACTGAGAAATGTATTCAGTTTGAAACTAGTTTTTTCACTTTAATACATAATCTCACCAGAAAGCAAGCTACAAGTTTTTAAAAGTCCTTAAAAAAAAACTTTCATCATTTCACATCATATTCTTCCTTTAGTTAAAAGGGATCTTGCTACATCTCTGAACTTTAAAATGAAAACCACGTGGTGAAAGTTGCTATAGGTAGAAGCCAAACCCTGGCTCTAGCCACTGAACAGAACAACTAGGAACTAGATGGGGATTCTGTGTATACGTCTCTAAAAATGTTCGTTGTTTGCTTGATTACACAAAAGGTTCTTCCCCAAAGCTTGTGGATTCTAAGTCAAAGTGGTTTTATTTCACAAGAAGGCTTGCACACGTTAAGATGTACCCTCGCCATCCTTAGCCATTCTTCTGGGCAAGCTAGGCTGCCACCTTGATCTAGAAGTACACAGAAAAGCATGATTCATGCTCTGATTGCTCCTCTCTGCTCTGGCCCTAACCAGCCTTTTAGCCTAGTATCCATTCATGTTTTGTTTAGTGCTTTAACTCGCCTATGTCCTGTTCACCTATCTCAACCATCCATCTTCACTCCTAAGTTGCAGGAGGACAGGAGCTGAATTTGGAAATTTTCTCAGCCTGTGGGTCTTGACCTTACTAAGGTCAGAGACCTTTTTGAGAATTGGGTGAAAGCTATGTACTGTCTCCCTGGAAAAATGCATGCATATGCAGTCACACAAGGTGCATATAATTTCAGGGTGTCCGCAGATTCCTGGGGAACCATGGAGTATCAGAATGCCTGCTCTGGATACTACCCAGCCACAGCCAGTCTCCATGTTGTTATGACACACCTTCTTTCCTTGACCTCATATGCAGTGGGGCTGCCAAGGAGTGTGTCTCAGGCCACTGTCTGAGGACCCAGAAGGTAAGATTATCATATTCTTTGGGATGCCAGGGTGTTTCTAGAGTTTACTAGGAAACTGATCCTAGAAGTTGTGTCTGCTAGAGTAGTCAGCTGATAGAATTGGCCAAGAGGGGGTCATGGAAGTCAGCTAGGGACAGGCCCCAAGATGGAGGCTGAGTTCCAGATGTTAAGGCAGACTGAGATGGACTGGGCCCAGGATCCCAGGGTCTGTGCTTAGGAAAGCCTAGGCAGAAAGGTAAGGACTCATGGCTAAAGGTAAGAGATGGATGAGGAAGGCGATAGAACAGGAAGCAGAGAGGTAGCCATGCTAAAGATAGGCTTCCACCTCTCCCCTCAGGATCTAGCAGAAAACAGCAGGAGCTGCAGGCCATGGCCTGGCACCCTCTGCCTTGTGCCAGAGCAAGAGGTCAGGGGTCTAGGCCAGGCAGCCAGAAGAATTCTTCTGTCTCACCATTCGGATAACACACTGTGGCAGAGATCCTGTGCACATGACAGATTCAGCGACCTTATAAGAAACAGTCTCAGTGGTGCACCCAACCCTCCTTCCCTCACCTGCACCTCCCAGGTCTGAGAAGCAAAGGAGCACACACTAGGCAGGACTTTTCCCCTCTCTAGGATGGAGTCTCTGGATGGCTCATACAGTTAAGAGCTTGACTACTAACTGAAAGATTAGTGGTTTGAATCCAACCAGAGGCACCCGAGAAGAAAGGCCTGGGTGATTTACTTCTGAAAGATCACAGCCACTGAAAACCCTATGGAGCACATTCTACTCTGAAATACA
Organism: Trichechus manatus latirostris; assembly: GCF_000243295.1. NCBI lineage: Eukaryota > Metazoa > Chordata > Mammalia > Sirenia > Trichechidae > Trichechus > Trichechus manatus. The sequence goes on from NW_004443976.1 coordinate 12,809,177, forward strand.
TGGGGTTGCCATGAGTCAGAATCGACTGGATGGCAACAGATTTGGTTTTGATGTTCATAGGATTGAACTGAATGGTCAATGGGAAAGTCACCTGACCACTCTAAGCCTAATTTTCCTCTTCTGTAAAAAGAGAGCATAATAGAACCTACCTCACAAGGTCATTGAGACTAAGTAAGATGGTGCCTAGCTCCAAGGAGGAGATGTTGTGATTATAACGGTAGTGGCAGCTCAGGCCGTGAATGGCAGAAGGCAGACCCAAAACAGGCCCCTCAGTTTTCATAATCCAAGCCTAGGGCAGTGCTCAGGGCTGTCCAGCAGGCCAGTCTCCCCTTCAGGCCTCCAGAGAAGCTCCTGGGAGGGACTTGGCATTTGAGCCCCAAAGTCTGGCCTTTAAAAGGAAGGAGAGAAGAGGGACAATGAGGTAGGGGTGCCATCTTGCATTCAGGTTTAGAAAGAGTGAAACTGAGGTCCCTTACTGGGCTGACTTACTCTGGGAGGAGGGCTCAGATTGGACAGAGATCCCAAAAGACAAGAAATGGAGATCTAGGAAGGAGGAGAGTGTTGCATGCTAATGAGGGTAGGCAGGAAGAGGCAGTTGGATGGATGTTTTTGGGCCATGGGCAAATGTGAGGACAAAACGGGTGGCTGTGTCCTGTTTTCTCCTCCTGATTGTTGTTACCTTCTGTCCCTGCCTTGTTTCTCCCTTTTCCTAAAAAGCCCTGGACTGAGAGCCTAGAGACCTGGGCCCCATACCTAAGTTGGCCATGCACAAGCAGGGGTGAGAGGTAAGCTGGAGACTCCCAGTGAACTGGTCCCTCCCAGGCCTTGGTTTCCATATCGATAAAATGGAGATAGCAATGCCAGGGTTCAGTGAGGACAAGCTGAGATTGTGGATGAGAACTTACTCCGTCAACTGTAGAGCTCTGGAAAAGGGTGAGGAGGGGCAAAGGGGTCCTCATACTCACCTTCTTTTTATTTTATTTATTTTTTGTCCCTCTGGGAAGCTGGAAACGGAAGCTGCTAGCCCCAGAGAGCTCGCCAATGTCCCCTTCTCACTGAAAAGCTGCCCACAGAGACAAGGGGCAGGCCTGACACAGGTCTGAGTCAGCTTCAAGGCTCACCTCCAGGACCACTTCTGCCGTCCAAGGCCAGAATCCCATCACAAGGGGCCCCCAGGATGGCCAGAAGTGGGACAGCTGCAGTGAGGGCCTGTCCCCAGGAAGCAGGTCCCAGGGAGTTAGCTGACATAGGGGAGACCCATTCAGCTCAGCCACAAACAAATACAGCCACAGAACAGGCAGGATGATCAGTGTATCAGTTATCTATCACCACCCTAAAGTTAGCAGCTTAACACCACATTCATCTATTGCTCATGAGTCTACAATTTAGGCTGAGCTCAGTTGGGCAGTCCTTATGCTGATTTCACCTATGCAGCTATCTTCATCTGGCAGGTTGACTGGGACTGGATAGTCCAACATGGCCTTGCTCACAAGGCTGGCAGTTACTGAAGCTGTCGGCCAAGGCACTTCAGTTCTCCTCCATATGGTCTGTCCAGAGGATAACCAGAATTTCTTAGTGGCTGGGTTCCAAATCCAAATGTTGCCAGGACTCTGGAGGCCTGGATTTGGAAGTCCTGGATGTTACTTCCTCCAGATTTTATTGGTCATAGCAGTCACAAGGCCAGCCTACATTTAAGAGGTGAAGAAATAGACTCTACCTCTTGGTGGGAAGGGCTGCAAAGTTCTGGCTATTTAGTCTACTGTAGTCAGCAGCAGGTCCAGGTTGTTCTCCCCCTCCCCTTCCCCAGAGGCCTCTCCTTCCTCTTCCACCTTAGTCCCTACTCAGCTCTTCTCTGCTATATCTTGTCATTCTTCCTGTCCAACCCCACGACCAAAAATTCAGCCCTTACCCAACACCCCCAGGCACCTTCTCTTCCCCAACTTCTTCAGACTTAGGAGCATTCAATATCAGCCTTGTAGTACTTCATCTTCCTAGAGAAAGACCCAACCATGGAAGGTCTGGAAGCCTGAGTGTCCAGCCTGCCCATGGGCTGTTGAGTAATGCTTGCCAAGTCAATCTGGTCAACCACGGGGTAGAGTAGTCAGTGTAGGACTGTGGCTAAGAGCTCAGGCATTAGAGTTAGGTAGTCTTGGGTTGAAATTCAGACTCTATTCTTAAACTACAGTGATGTGATATTGGCAAGGCACTTTAGTTCTCAGCCTCAGTTTCCTCATCTGTAAAATAAAGCTAACAGTCCCTGCTCCTTGAATAAGTGAAATCCCATGCCATCTTCACCTTGCTCAAGGTTTTGCTTTTCTACCACAGATGAGTTCTGTAAAGTGTATTTAATTGCTCAATGAGTCTGGCAAATTGTCCACTCTTAATCAGAATCAAGGGGACTACTGCAAAAGAAACTCCAAAAACACAGTAAGCAGATGACAAACTTGATCCCTTGCCAGATGAGCCATTCCAAACCATAGGACAGAGTAGAACTGCCCCGTAGAGTTTCCAAGGCTATAAATCTTTCCGGAAGCAGACGGCCACATCTTCCTCCCACAAAGCAGCTGGTGGGTTCGAACCGCGAACCTTTTGGTTAGCAGCCAAGCGTTTTAACCACTGCGCCACCGGGGCTGCTCAATATATATTACAATCTCATTATTTTTCTCTGGATGATGAGTTTTTAGAAAAAGGACAAGAAAAGGTACGTGACAGCGCAAGCAACTTCCAGGCTTGATCTCTCAGCATGCTACAACACAGTGAAGAACTTGAATAAATGGAAGCAAAGATGCCTGAGACTTCTTAACATTCAAATGTGTACGCACTGTATAACAACTCCTACAATGCAAACCTCATACAAACTTCTATATATTATGATTTAACAAAGGTGCAAAGTACAGCTTACTGCCTTTAAGTGTAGCCAGATCTTCTCTTTCTTCTCCTAATATTACCAAAAATTGTCTCTCTCTGTATTTAGGATCCATCTAAATACATCAGAATAAAAAGAATATAGATTAGTGTTCTAGTTCTAACAACCACTCTTTTATGTTATAGCAAAAAAATGCTCAGATCCACGTTTCAAATGTCCATCAGTGTTTTTACTGACTCACAGATAAGCTCCTTTTATTGTAAACTTGAACTTCTTCTTAAACTGTAATCTGATGTATAATAGCTTTGAGAACTTAGTCAACAGACATGGAAGGGATTTTCTAGCATATAGACTCCTCAAGCACTGTTTTGAATTACCTGGTTCCCAATTCACTGGCATTTCAGAGTTTTCTTCACTCATCATAGTAGGACACCACCATAACACATCTGTGAGACCTAAGAATACAGGTAGGACAGGTGGCCATTTTCAGGGAATTGGAATTAAATACACTTTACAGAACTCATCTGTGGTAGAAAAGCAAAACCTTGAACAACCCACATTGAGGTTTTCCAACCTATAAATCACATTGACTTTGAATGACCCCAGATTATGCTTTGGTCTTCCCATATGCAAAACAGGGATAGTATTGGTGCTATCCTCATGACTGAAAACAGTATCATGAAGCTGAAATCAGATATGGGGAAATTTTGAGACTATTGGGATTTAAAAGATTAAGGTCTCAATTTGTTATATTGCCTCCTAGGTAAGATAGGGATTTAGTTCTTTTATATCATCCACACACACAAACACACACTTCCCCCTCACTACCCTTCCTATGTACTACTCCCAGCATTTATGATTAAATAAATATTTGGTGCATATGTTATTATGGCTGAAATATTCACAGTTGAACCACAAATATATGGTTCATATACTCTTTCTTTTTTTTAGTTTTTCTTGGAGTTAACCATTGCCTCATTTTTTATTGTTTGCTTCATTTTGGATGAACTTATCATTAATTCATCTCTGAACTCAAATAAAACTGTAATGTCTTCTCAATATCTTCACAAATATTAGATAATCTTCATGAAGGCATATACCATTGAGGCTTCTGACTCCCTGGAGCTTTGCTCCTCTTGGCCACTCTTCTGATATCAAAGACTCTTACATAATAGAATGTGTGTTTGTACCAAAAACAGTTAAGTATCTACTGTATATGTCTTATCTTATTTAAATGGTTGGGTTGTTGCCTGAAAAGAAAGTTCTTAGGAAATTTATTTTCTGCATATCCCCTTTAGGTGAAATTCCATAGTTAAGTGAACATCCAAGAAGTGGAGTCATGCTCCTGGCATCCCATTGGAGATAAGCCTCCCTCACCCTCTTTTGCTGAAGAAGCTGCTCTTCCCTGACTTAGACAAGCTGTTACTGCCTCACTATAGAAGGAGCCCCTATGCAAAAAAATAATAATAATCTCTCCTCAGGCCCATTCCTCCTCATGAGCCAGTAATCAAAAGGGGATCTTATTCTGGGGTGTAAATGTTAAATCAGATTCTGGAAGAGAAAGTTTACATGCTGAGAGGATTTCAGAATATTCTTATTTGTGTCAGTAAAAATCTGGAGATTTTGGAAACGGATTTTTGATGAGTATCAACTGAAGTGAGAGAAACACTATTCTTGATCAGGCTGAATTTGTCAATATCCATGGACTTACAGAGAGTCTGCATTCAGAGATTTACTCTGTTCGCTTACAGAGATTCTGAATTTGTACATCTGGAAGTGGTTCCAACACTTGGCTAGATTGGCCAACATGAAGTTGGACACAGTTCTAGATGATGCAAAGGAAGTTTAGATGCTATGAAGTTCTTGGCATATTGTAGAAGGACTTCAAAGGCTGGGGAACATTAGAATACTGGATTAGTCTATCATATATGTCCCATCCCACCCACCCACATGCTATGTCCCCTGAGAGGACTCAGAAGATTGTCCCCTCACCAGAACTGAGAAAGTAATATCCTTTAAGTGAGATTTACTGATTGTTCAGTAAAAAATTAATGTTTACACAACACACCGGGAATTGTCTGTGCATATTGAATTTTAATTCAGTACTCACTAATTTCCTCAATTAGTTCAAGGAGCCAAAGTCAATTACAGGTTCTGTAAAGTATATTTAAGTTAGCATCATAAAACAACACAATCAGTCTTGATAATAAGTTTCTGTCAGAGAAGTACATCTTAAAACTTTCTGTCCAAATGAATGTACTAACTCTATAAATCCGTATATGTTGCATTATTATCTGACATTTATAAAGAGCAGTTTATAGAATTATTAATTATTTAAATTAAAAAATAATTGTGATGAAAACCCATGTATCTACTTATGTACTCTTAAATAGTAGTATTGTGAAGATATTTATCTAACCTATAAAGTAAATGTAAAGGATTTAGGAAATTTCATTTAATTTATCCTTTTAAAAAGATCTGAAATATTGCATGAACTAAAAATAGCAGGTTAGCATTTTTATCTCCCACTATAGAAAAATCACAGAGATGATATACAACCATTCTTTAAATCCAAACTTCACAAAACAATTTAATTTAGTAAAGGGATTGCCTTTGTTAGAAAAATTAAGTGAATTTAGATTAAAATATAATTATCCCATTTTTCTTTTACTGAGTAATATTAAAACCATCTATAACTTCATCCATCTATATCCTACTAACTTCCCTCTTCTAAATTACCCCTTCAGTAAGAGAGGCACACAGGAGTCCTGTAAGTACTTCTCCCCAAATACGTGTGAAGAAGAGGATCTATGTGGTGCAAGGGGTGGATTGTGGCAGCCATGGAGGGCCCTGCTAAGGTTTCCCTTCAAGAAAACCTGCTACAGGGAGTATAGTTGATACAGCCTCAAGCTGCTGAGCCTTTGGATCCACAGCAGCTGTCTTAGGCTGGTTTCTCTAGAGAAGCAAAACCAGTGAAGAGTATATATATAGAGAGAAAGAGAGACAGAGAAAGAGAGATTTATCTCAAGGATATGGCTCACAAGGTTGTAGAGGCTGCCAAGTCCCAAGTCCATGGGTCAGGCGTCAGGCTGGAGGCTTTTCCTGACTCATGTACCTGCAGGCACTGACGAACCCAGGATCAGCAGGTCAGACAGCAGGCTACTGGTTCACAGGACAAATCCCAAGATCAGCAAGCAATATGGCAGGCTGCTGGTCCCAAGAACCGGAGGTCAGATGATGATGAGCTGGATGCAGGATACAGAGCAAGCAAAGGCCAGTGAGCTTTGCAAGAACATCCATATAAATGGGATGCAGGCCACACCCCTGAGGAACCTCCCCTTACAACTGATTGGCTGCTCATAGCATATCTCATCATGGAGGTGATTACATTATGTCAGATCTCATAATGGAGGTGATTACATTATGGAAGAGTAATCAGTCCAATGTCTGCCAAATTACATCATTACATAACTGCCAAACGGCTGAGAATCATGGCCCAGCTAAGCTGACACATAACCTTAACCAACACAGTTCACTCCTTGTCACCTTGGCACCTGTACACATCTTAAACAATACACAATCTCTAAATAAAGACAACTAATATGTGTAGAACCGAAAATGCGCTAGCCCCATTTACAAGTAAACAAAACAAAAATATCTGATGGACGTACAGAAAGAAGAAATACTCATAACAATTACAGTCCTCATTTCCACAACTGGTCATGTAGTTGTAATTGGTATGTAGAACTACCTTCTTCCACCACCCATTCCATATTCCCTTTGCCCTCAGCAAGTACCTCAGCTGGTCCTGGTTCTCTGCCTGGTGGTGTGAACAGCCTTCATTCCTGAAGGGTCTGGGCTATTAGTAGTCAAGTTGGAATGGGGTTGTTGTAGTTTTCCATTGACTTTAATCACAGAGCATGGTAATACTAAGAAATTCCCTAAGTGGTCCCCTGTATTCCAGACATAATCTTCTTTACCTCCATTGTTGTTGTTATTGTTAGGTGTCTTCCAGTCAGTTCCAACTCAGGGCAACCCTATGTACACAGAATGAAACACTGCCGGGTCCTACACCATCTTCACAATTGTTGCTGACTTTGAGTCTGTTGTTGCAACCGCTGTGTCATTCCATGCCTTTGAGGGTCTTCCTCTTTTTTGCTGACCCTCTACTTCACCAAGCATGACGTCCTTCTCCAGGGACTGGTCCCTCCTGATAACATGTCCAAAGTACATGAGACGAAGTCTCACTATCTTCGCTTCTAAGGAGCATTCTGACTGTACTTCTTCCAAGACAGATTTGTTCCTTCTTCTGGCAGTCCATCGGGTAATCAATGCCAACACCATAATTCAAAGATGTCAATTCTTTTTCGGTCTTCCTTACTGATTGTTCAGCTTTGGCACACTTATGAGGCAATTGAAAATACCACAGTTTGGATCAGGTGCACCTTAGTCCTCAAAGTGACATCTTTGCTTTTTAAAACGTTAAAGAGATCTTTTGCAGTAGATTTACCCAATGCAATGCGTCCTTTGATTGCTTGACTGCTGCTTCCGTGGACATTGATTTTGGATCAAAGTAAAATGAAATTCTCCACAACTTCAATTTTTTCTCTGTTTATCATGATGTTGTTTATTGGTCCAGTTGTGAGGATTTTTGTTTTGTTTATGTTGAGGTATAATCCATACTGAAGGGTGTAGTCTTGATCTTCATCAGTAAGTGCTTCAAGTCCTCTTCACTTTCAGCAAGCAAGGTTGTGTCATCTGCATATCACAGGTTGCTAATGAGTCTTCCTCCAATCCTGATGCCTTGTTCTTCTTCATATAGTCCAGCTTCTCTTGATATTTGCTCAGCATACAGATTGAACAGGTACAGTGAAAGAATACAACCCTGATCCACGCCTTTCCTGACTTAAAACCATGCAGTATTCCCTTGTTTTGTCCGAACAACTGCCTCTTGATCTATGTACAGGTTCTTCATGAGCACAATTAAGTGTTCTGGAATTCCCATTCTTTGCAATGTTATCCATAATTTGTTATCATCCACATAGTTGAATGTCTTTGCATAGTCAATAAAACACAAATAAACATCTTTCTCATATTCTCTGTGGTCAGCCATGATCCATCTGACATCAGCAATGACATTTTTCATTCCATGTCCTCCTCTGAATCTGGCTGCAACTTCTGGCAGTTCCATGTAGATGTACTGCTACAAATACTCTTGAATGGTCTTCAGCAAATTTTACTTGGGTGTGATATTAATAATTTGGTATTATTAATAATTGTGATATTGATAATTTCCACATTATGTTGGATCACCTTTCTTTGGAATGGGTACAAATATGGATCTCTTCCAGCTGGCTGACCAGGAAGCTGTCTTCCAAATTTCTTAACATAGACAAGTGAACACCTCCAGGGCTGCATGCATTTGTTGAAACATCTCAGTTGATACTCCACCAATTCCTGGAGCCTTGTTTTTCACACTTCCTTTCGGAGCAGCTTGGACTTCTTCTTTCAGTATCATCATATGCTACCTCCTGAAATGATTGAATGTCGACCAATTCTTTTTGGTATAGTGACTCTGTGTATTCTTTTCATCTTCCCTTGATACTTCCTGTGTCATTCAATATCTTTCCTGTAACATCCTCCAATATTGCAACTCAAGGCTTGAATTTTTTCTTCAGTTCTTTCAGCTTGAGAAATGCCGAGTGTGTTCATCCCCATGCATCTGTCAGTTTGTCATACTGTGGTGGCTTCCTTATTGTTGTGATACTGGAAGCTATGCCACAGGTATTTCAAATATCAGCAGGGTCAGCCATAGTGGACAGTTTCACTGGAGCTTCCAGACTAAGAAAGACTAGGCGATTGGAATGCCAAAGTTGGAAACGAAGACGAAGGATAGGTAGTTGGAAAATACGACCTTGGTGATAGAAACAACATGGGAGATTGCATGACAGAATTTTGAAAGACCAACGACTTCTTCATTGCAAATATCTTTTTTCAACAACATAAATGGCAACTATACACGTGGACCTCACCAGAAAGAAAACACAGGAATCAGATCAAGTACATCTGTGGAAAAAGACGATGGAGAAGCTCAATATCATCAGTCAGAACAAGGCTAGGGGTCGACTGTGGAACAGACCATCAAATACTCCTATACAAGTTCAAGCTGAAGCTGAAGAAAATTAGAGTAACTCCATGAAAGTCGAAATACAACCTTCAGTATATCCCATCTCAATTTAGAGACCATCTCAGGAATAGATTTGCTGCATTGAACACTAATGACGGAAGATCAGATTAGTTGTGGAATGACATCAAGGACATCATACCTAAAGAAAGCAAAAGGTCATTAAAAACACAGGAAAGAAAGAAAAGACCAAAATGGATGTCAGAAGAGACTCTGAAACTTACTCTTGAACGTCGAGTAGCTAAAGCGAATGGCAGAAATGATGAAGTAAAAGAGCTGAGCAGAAGAGTTCAAAGGGCAGCTCAAGAAGACAAAGTAAACTATTATTACCTCCATTATGGAACACCAATCCAATTTTCTTTTAGTAGTCAGAATCAATCACACCAACCTGTATGGTAACTCCCTTCTTTGCCTGTTGATCCAGAGGCATGAGGAGCCCAAAGTGGTGGGTGGCATTCTTAACTTTCAATTCAACAGAATTTATGTTGTATCTCCAGGTGGGAGCATTCTTCCTTTGGAACTAGACTTCTAGACCTGCAGAGCATAGGGTCGTGGGGACAGAAAACAAAAATTTTACGAGTAGCTCACTAAGGGTAATTGTAACTGGTGCTACTCCTATTTCTACCCCTTGATTCCTGGACTCTTGAATCCTGGTTATGGGAGAAATAGCAGCATGTATTGGTTGCTGGTTTAGAGCATATACACCTCCTGAAGAATATTGCCCCAACACTGCAAGGTTTTGCCACCTAGCTGGCACTGTAATTGTGTCTTTAGGAGTGAAAGGGGCTGGGTGGGAATTTCACATTTATTGTCCGCTGTGCAGGCCTAGCATCCTGTGTATTGTGGTATTGTTAATGCATAGCTTGCATAGTTCACTTCTTCATGCTTCTATGATTCTGATTTATTTTCCTTCTCTCTTCCCTCCAGTTTTCCCATGACTTTATAAAAAGTTTAAAAATTAACCTAAGTTCCTCTTTGGGAGGTAGAACAACAAGTGATAAAATCTGAAGGGGAGACAACTGAACAAAGGCTCTTCAAGACTACCCGCAGAAGGTCAACACGTCTGGAATGAGGTCATTGTGCCCACCTCAAAGGGGAACTAACATTCCATAGATTCTTCGGACCCTGACCCTGTCCCAATAAAATCCTCTAATCAGCCTCACGAGGGAGGGGCAGATTTTGGAGGAACTCATTCCCCCCTGTCAACCTTGGACAGTGGGTCCATTTTGCTGAGCCCATGTATAACCTCCATCTCTGTCACCATGGCCACTTTGTTCATGAGCCATTGGGCAATGACGGGAGTGGCTAGGGAAAGAAGATGACTGGTTTCCACAGAACTTGTCATCCTATCCACTTGATTGTTAAAATCCTCCTCTTCTGAGGTCACCCTTTGGTGAGCATTCACATGAGACACAAATATCTTCACTTCTGTGGCCTATTCAGAGGTCTTCCCCATACCTCCTTGTCTCCAATTTTCCAATCATATTCCTTCCAAGTTCCTGACCATCCATCAAAACCACTGACCACAACCCATGAATCAGTATACAATCACACATCTGGCCATTTCTCCTTCCAAACAAAGTGAACAACCAGGTGCACTGCTCAAAGTTCTGCCCACTAGGAGGATTTCCCTTCACCACTGTCCTTCAGGGAAGTTGCAGAAAGGACTGCTCTCCACTTTTGAGTAGTGCCTGCATATTGTGCAGAACCATCTGTAAACCAGGCACAAATTTTCTCTTCCTCAGTCAACTGATCATAAGGAACTTCCCACGAGGCCATAGGTGCAGACTAGGAGAGGGCAGGTAATGTAACAGGAGTGGAGACCATGGGTATTTGGGCCACTTTCTTATGCAACTTACTTGTGCCCTCAGTCCTGCTCAGGCCCAATCTCGTACATACCACTTCCATTTAATGATGGAGTGCTACTGTGCATGTCCAACTTTATGGCTCTGTGGGTCAGACAACACCCAGTTCGTGATGGGCAGCTTAGGCTGCATGGTGACTTAGTGGCCTATGGTTAAGCGTTCAGTCTCTACTAAGGCCCAATAACCAGCCAAAAGCTGTTTCTCAAAAGGAAAGTAGTTATTTGCAGAGGATGGCCGGGTTTTGTTCCAAAATTTTAAGGGTCTACCCTGTGATTAACTAATCGGGGTCATTGCAAGTCTCCAAACTGCATCTCTATCTGCCAGTGACACTTCAAGCACTATTGGATCAGCAGGATCATATGGCCTAAGTGGCAGAGCACCTTGCACAGCATCTTGAAACTGTTGCAGAGTCTTCTTTTTCAGGACCCCACTCAAAACTAGCAACTTTTCGAGTCATCTTGATAAATAGGCTGGAGTAGCACACCCAAATGAAGGATATGTTTCCTCCAAAATCCAAAGAGGCCCACCGGGCATTGTGCTTCTGTGGTGGTTAAGATTGTGTGTCAACTTAACTGGACCATAATTCTCAGTGGTTTGGCAGTCGTATGATGTTGTGATCACTTCCATGATGAGATTTGATATAATTTGATCACCTCTGTGATGAGATCTGCTGTGAGTAGCCAATCAGTTGAAAGGGAATGTAAGTGGACATTCTGGCAAGCCTCATGGGCTTTTGCTCATTCTGGATCCTGCAGCTGGCTCCTGTTCATATGATCTCAGGTTCTTGTGACTTGAGCTAGCAGCTTACCTGTGGTCTTGCCTGCTTATCTTGGGATTCATCCTTCTTAATAGCCTGTGAGCAAGAGCCCTGCTGTCTGACCTGTGGATCTTGAGTTTGCCAGCCCCTGTGGCTATGTGAATCAGGAAAAGCCTCTATCCTGAAGCATGGACTTGGGAAGTTCTAGCCTCTACAACCACATGAGCCATTTCCTTGATATAAATCTCTCTCTATATATACTTACATGCTTTATTGGTTTTGCTTCTCTACAGAACCCAGCCTAAGACAGCCTCCTTTTTAGTTATGGGAGGAGCCAGATGCAATAATTTATCCTTCACTTTAGAAGGCATATCTCAACATGCCCCACACGACGGGATCCCTAGAAATTTCACTGCTGTGGAAGACGCCCGAATTTTTGTCAAATTAATTTCCCATCCTTTAGCTCTCAAATGTTTTGCCAATAAGTCCAGAGTCATTGACACTTCTTCCTTACTAGATTCAAACAGCATTATGTCATCAATGTAATGGACCAGTGTGACGTCTTGTGGAGGTGAAAGGCCATCAAAGCCCCTGAGGACTATATTATAACAAAGGGCTGGAAAGTTGATATGCCCTTGAGGTAGGAGAGTGAGGGTGTATTACTGTCCTTTCCAACTAAAGGCAAATTGCTTTTTGTGGTCCTTCAAAACTGGAATCAAGACAAAGGCAGATCAATAGCTGCATACCAGGTACCAAGAGATTTATTAATGTGCTCAAGCAATGAAAACACACATGGAACAGCCACTGCAACTGAAGTCGTCCCCTGTGTCTTAGTTATCCAGTGCTTCTATAACAAAAATACCACAAATAGATGGCTTTAACAAAGAGAAATTTATTTTCTCATAGTCTAGGAGGCTAGAAGTCCAAATTCAGGGTGGCAGCTCCAGGGGAAGGCTTTCTGTCTCTGTTGGCTCTGGGTGAAGGTCCTTGTCACCAATCTTCCCCTGGTCTGAGAGCTTCTCAGGAGCAGGAACTCTGAGTCCAAAGAAGGCAGTCTGCTTTCTTGGTGGTATGAGGTTCCCCAGTCTATGTTGTTGCTTCTCTCTCCGATATCTCAAAAGAGATTGACTCAAAATACAACCTAATCTAGTAGACGAAGTCCTGCCTCATTAACATAATTACCTCCAATCCTGCCTCCCTTATGCATCTGTCAGTTTGTCTTACTGTACAGGCTTGCGTGTTGTTGTGATGCTGGAAGCTATGCCACTGGTATTCAAGTACCAGCAGTTTGACCCATGGCAGACAGGTTTTCAGCTGAGTTTCCAGACTAAAACAGACTAGGAAGAAGGACTTGGCAGTTTACTTCTGAAAAGAAGTAGCCAGTGGAAACCTTATGAATAGCAGCAGAACATTGTCTGATATAGTGCCAGAAGATGAGCTCCTCAGGTTGGCAGGCACTCAAGAGGTGACTGGGGAAGAGCTGCCTCCTAAAAGTAGAGTCAATCTTAATGATGTGAATGGAGTCAAGCTTTCAGAACCTTCATTTGCTAATGCGGCACGACTCAAAATGAGAAGAAACAGCTGCAAGCGTTAAATAATCGGAATGTGGAATGTATGAAATATGAATCTAGGAAAATTGGAAATCGTTAAAATGAAATGGAACGCATAAATATTGATAATCCTAGGCATTAGTGAGCTGAAACGAACTGGTATTGGCCATTTTGAATCGGACAATCATAGGGTCTACTATGCCAGGAATGATAAATTGAAGAGGAATGGCCTTGTATTCATCATCAAAAAGAACATTTCAACATCTATTCTGAAGTACAACACCGTCAGTAGTAGGATAATATAGATACACCTACAAGGAAGACCAGTTAATAAGACTATTATTCAAATTTACATACCAACCACTAAGGCCAAAGATAAGGAAACTGAAGATTTTCACCAACTTCTGCAGTCTGAAATGGATCATACATGCAACCAAGACGCATTGATAATTACTGGCGATTGGAATGTGAAAGTGGGAAACAAAGAAGAAGGACTGGTAGTTGGAAAATATGGCCTTGTTGATAGAAACAATGCCAGAGATCACACGATAGAATTTTGCAAGACCAACGACTTCTTCGTTGCAAATATCTTTTTTCAACAACATAAATGACACTATACACATGGACCTTGCCAGATGGAATACACAGGAATCCAATCAACTACATTTGTGGAAAGAGACAATGGAGAAGCTCAGTACCATCAGTCAGAACAAGCCCAGGGGCTGACTGCGGAACAGAGTATCAATTGCTTGTATGCAAGTTCAAGGTGAAGCTGAAGAAGTTAGAACAAGTCCACAAGAGCCAAAGGATGACTTTGAGTATATTCCACCTGAATTTAGAGACCATCTCCAGAATAGATTTGACACAGTGAACAAGAATGACAGAAGACCAGAGGAACTGTGGAAAAACATCAAGGACATCATACATGAAGAAAGCATGAGGTCATTAAAAAGACAGGAAAGAAAGAAAAGATCAAAATGGATGTCAGAAGAGACTCTGAAACTTGCTCTTGAATGTCAAGTAGCTAAAGCAAATGGAAGAATTATGAAGTAAAAGAGATGAACAGAAGATTTAAAAGGGCAGCTTGAGAAGACAAAGTATTATAATGACATGTGCAAAGACCTAGAGTTAGAACACCAAAAGGGAAGAACACGGTCAGCATTTCTCAAGCTGAAAGAAATGAAGAAAAGATTCAAGACTCAATCTGCAATATTGAAGGATTCTATGGGAAAAATATGAAATGACACAGGAAGCATCAAGAGAAGATAGAAAGAATACACAATCACTATACCAAAAAGAATTGGTCGACATTCAACCATTTCAGGAGGTAGCCTCTGATCAAGAACCGATAGTACTGAAGGAAGAGGTTGAAGTTGCACTGAAGGCATTGGCAAAAACCAAGGCTCCAGGAACTGACAGAATACCAACTGAGATGTTTCAACAAACGGTTGCTGTGCTGGATGTATTCACTCATCTACGCCAAGAAATTTGAAAGACAGCTACCTAGCCAACTGACTGGAAGAGATCCATATTTATGCCTATTCCAAAGAAAGGTGATCCAACAGAAAGCAGAAATTATCGAACAATATCGTTAATATTATATCGAAGTAAAATTTTGCTGGAGATCATTCAAAAATGGCTGCAGCAGTACATCAACAAGGAACTGCCAGAAATTCAAGCCAGATTCAGAAGAGGACATGGAACCAGGAATATTATTGCTGATGAGAGACGGATCCTGGCTGAAAGCAGAGAATACCAGAAACATGTTTACCTGTGTTTATTGACTACGCAAAGGCATTCAACTATGTAGATCATAACAAACTATGGACATAATTGCGAATATGAATTTCAGAACACATAATTGTTCTCATGAGGAATCTATACAGAGATCAAGAGGCAGTTATTCAAATAGAATAAGGGAATACTGTGTGGTTTAAAGTCAGGAAAGGTGTGCGTCAGGGTCGTATCCTTTCACCATACTTATTCAATCTGTATGCTGAGCAAATAATCTGGGAAGCTGGACTCTATGAAGAAGAACGGGGCATCAGGATTGGAAGAAGACTCATTAGCCACCTGCGATATGCAGATGACACAACCTTGCTTGCTGAAAGTGAAGAGGATTTGAAGCACTTGCTGATGGAGATCAAGCACCACAGCCTTCAGTATGGATTACACCTCAACATAAACAAAACAAAAATCCTCACAACTGGACCAATAAGCAGCATCATGATAAGTGGAGAAAAGATTGAATTTGTCAAGGATTCCATTTTACTTGGATCCACAATCAACAACCATGGAAGCAGCAGTCAAGAAATCAAACGATGCATTGCATTGGGCAAATCTGCTGCAAAAGATCTCTTTAAAGTGTTAAAAAGCAAAGATGTCACCTTGAAGACTGAGGTGTGCCTGACGCAAACTGTGGTGTTTTCAGTCACCTCATATGCATGCGAAAGCTGGACAATGAATAAGGAAGACCAAAGAAGAATCTATGCCTTTGAATTATGGTTTTGGCAAAGAATATTGAATGTACCATGGACTGCCAGAAGAACGAACAAATCTGTCTTGGAAGAAGTACAGCCAGAATGCTCCTTAGAAGCAAGGATGATGAGACTTGGTCTCACATACTTTGGACATGTTATCAGGAGGGATCAACCCTGGAGAAGAACACATGCTTGGTAAAGCAGAAGGTCAGTGAAAAAGAGGAAGGCCCTCAAGGAGATGGATTGACACAGTGGCTGCAACAACGTGCTCAAGTATAATGATTGTGAAGATGGCACAGGACTGGGCAGGGTTTCGTTCTGTTGTACACAGGGTCGCTATGAGTTGGAGCCAACTCGACAGTGCCTAACAACAATCCTGCCTCATTAACATTATAGAGGTTGAATTTTCCAAACCAAAAAACCAAACCCATTGCCGTCGAGTTGATTTACAACACAGGAATATCACATGAGACGACAAAATGGTGGACAATCACACAATACTGGGAATCATGGCCTAGCCACATTGACATACTTTTTTGAGGGGCACAATTCAATCCGTGACACCCTGGTTAAGTTTACGATCATCCATTTTCATTTCGCAAGAGCCATTGTTTTTGTACAGGCCCAACAGGCACGTTGAATGGTGACATGGTGGGAATCACCACTCCTGCATCCTTCAAGTCCTTGATGGTAGCAGTAATCTCTGCAATCCCTCAAGGAAAGCATACTGCTTTTGTTTTACTATTTTCCTAGGTAGGAGCACTTCTAATGGTTTCCACTTGGATTTTTCTACCATAATAGCGCTTACTTCACTTCTCAGGGATATAATGTGGGAGTTTTGCCAATTGCTGAGTATATTTATTACTATTATGCATTATGTAATTGGGAAAATCACTACAGGATGGGTTTGGGGACCCACTGGACCCACTGTGAGATGAATATGAACTAAGACTCCATTAATAAGCTAACCTCCATACGCTCTCACTCTGACTGGTGTACCAAAGTGACATTTTGGGTCTCCCAGAATTAGTGTCAGTCCAGAGCCAGTATCCAGTAACCACTGAAAAATCTGATTATTTCCTTTTCCCAAGTGAACCATCATTCTCATAAAAGGCTGTCAATCCCTTTAGGGAAGGCTGGGAGAAAGGTTAATAGTATAAATTTTGGCAGTGCAAGTGGGGTACTTCCTCAAGTGTATCTTGCCTCCCCTTCATTCAGGTGTTTGTGGGTCTCTGTTATAGACTGAACTGTGTCCCCCAAAAATGTCAACTTTGGCTAGGCCATGATTCCCAGTATTGTGTGGTTGTCCACCATTTTGTAAACTGATGTGATTATGCTATGTGTTGTAAATCCTAACCTCTATGATGTTAATGAGACAGGATTAGAGGCTGTTATGTTAATGAGGCAGGACTCAATCTATAGGATTAGGTTGTATCTTGAGTTAATCTTTTTTGTGATATAAAAGAGAGAATTGAGCAGAGAGGAGAGAGACTACATGACCAGCAAGCAAGAAGCACCAGGAGAGGAGCACATCCTTTGGACCCAGGATTTCTGTGTCGAGAAGCTCCTAGATCAGGGGAAGATTGATGACAAGGACCTTCCCCCAAAGCTGACAGAGACAGAAAGCCTTCCCCTGGGGCTGGCGCTCTGAATTCAGACTTCTAGCCACCTAAACTGTGAGAGAATAAATTTCTGTTTGTTAAAGCCATTCACTTGTGGTATTTCTGTTATAACAGCACTAGATGACTATGATGGTCTGTAAACCAGCTCAAGTTTGGAAATTGATTGAGGGTCCGTGACTCTCTATTCTGCTGATTCGAGTTAGACTGCTGTTCACTTGACCTAGAATTCTTCCACTCGTACAGATCAAGTAAATATTGAGTATATTTCCCATCTATTTCTCTCCTAGGGACACCATTACTAAGTAGCCAAAGCCATAAATCTGTACGAGTCAGATTATTCAGATTACTGCTTTGACTCCACTGTCCATTACTGTAACCAAGTCCACCTTGTCTTTGTTGATTGAGTGCCACCACTTTATCCTACCACCGTGGGGTTCAATCAGCCCCATTGTAGTTAGGTGTCTTAGTTTAGTTAGGGCAGTTCCCTCTGTCAAATCTGACTTACATAAAACAGCAATCACAGCAGTCTTCAAGGATGCTTGGGCTCCCTTCTCAAATTTGTTCCTCACTATTGTGGTAAAAGATGTGTTCTCTGGGCATTCCATGTTTGGGTCTGTGGGTCTAACCTGATAAATCCACTCTAACATACCAATTTCCCTAAGCCTTTGGATACCTTCTTCTACAGTATACCAAGGCAGGTCTGGTATTTCAACTTGATTTAGTGTAGGCCACCGCATAATCCATGCTTCAGCAAGCCAACCAAATAAACTAACAGATCCTTTCCTAACCTCTTAAGCTGAAACACTGAATAAAGGATCTGTGCTTTGTGGGCCTATATCAATAAACTCAGACTGATCCACCTTTACGTTCCTTGCACCATTGTCCCATACCCTTAATAGCCATTCCCAGGTATATTCCCCAGGTTTCTGATTGTACATATTAGAAAAGTCAAGCAGTTCTTTTGGAGTGTAGTGTACCGCCTCCTGGGTCATACTTTGTACTTCACCTTTTGGGGCTCACTGGGACTTAAGTCTAGTTATAGGTCTAGAAGAAAAAATGGATGGTGGGGATGTGTTCTGAGAACATTCAGCAATGATTTGTAAGGCATCTGTCTCAAGCGATGCCCCAGGCAATGACTCAGACACCTCCCCAGGCAATGACTCAGACAAAGGCTCTTCAGACACAGCTGGGTTAGTCTCATCATATGGGAGTGGAGGACCTAATGGTTTTACTGAGGAGAGTGGTTTAGCAGACAAAGATGGAGTAATCTCTTCAGATGGGGGTGAGAGGGCTGGTTCTGTTGACAGGAATTATTTAACAGAATTTAGGGGCTCGGTGTCCCCACATTCCTGATTGTCTGCCCATCTGTCCCCATCCCAAGTTTCAGGATCCCAGTTCTTCCCAATCAATTCTCTCACTTTAACTTCAGACACCGTTTAAGGTTGGGAATTCAATTGGTGTAATTCAGCCACTTTTACGATAAGTCTCTGAGTTTGGTTTTTGGCAATATCAGCTCTGTTACTTCAAGAAATAAGGCTTTCTTTCAGAGCACAAGTGGAAATTTTGGGGTCATTTATGCTTGAGCTGTGACTCTGAAGCCCTGAGCTCATCTCTTTCTTTCACCACTTTGTCTAGCCTAAGTAGGACCAACCAACCAGCTTCCTTATACTTTTCATTCTGACAAAATTGTAGAAAAGTATCAAACATGCAATCAACCAGAGCCTCACCTCTCACCAATACTTGATCTATTTGGTGGTGATATTTTGCATATTTCTATTGCCACCTCACACCATGGGTTAGCAGTGCCCTCTGGTCTACTGGAAGCAGAGTCATCAACATCTTTAAGACTAACCAGAACTGATTTAGAAAACTCATCCTTATAATTTTGTTTCTCTAGAACCACTCTCAATACCAAATGTCTTAGGCTAGGTTCTCTGGAAAAGCAAAACCAGTGAAGAGAGAGCTTTATATCAAGGAAATGGCTCACATGGTTGTGGACTGGCAAGTCCCTAGTCCATGGGTCAGGCAACAGTCTGGAAGCTTCTCCTGACTCACGTAGCTGCAGGGGCTAACAAATCCAAGATTGGTAGGTCAGGTCAGACAGCAAGCTGGTGGCTCACAGGACGAATCCTAAGATTGGCAGGCAGTATGGCAGGCTGGCTCCAGTCCCAAGAACCGTAGGTTAGATGACAACAACCCAAATGCAGGATCCAGAGTGAGCAAAACCAGCGAGCTTTGCCAGAACGTCCATATATATTGGATGCAGGCCACAACCCTGAGGAAACTCCCCTTACAACTGATTGGCTGCTCAGAGCAGATCTCATCATGGAGGTAATTACATTATATCAGATCTCATCATGGAAGTGATTACATTATGGAAGAGCAACAGTCCAATGTCTACAAAATTACATCATTACATAACTGCCAAACCACTGAGAATCATTGCCCAGCTAAGCCGACACATAACCTTAACCACCACAGTAGCTTTCACACTGAGGCCATACTATCCCTTGGCTGGTCCCAGCCAAAGACTAATAATGGTGAGGGTACTAGCCCTGGATCTTCTTGCCCAAAGCAGAGCTCCTCTGATGGACAATCTTTCATCTGGTGCTGCCTCTCAGCCTGACCAAGACCTTCCTGAGCTGCACTGGAGTCGGAGCCTCCTCCTATCCAATCTCTCTCTCTCTCTCCCTCCTTACCCTGGTGGCAGACCTGCATCATGACCTGAACGTTCTCCTGCCATCTCCTGATCCCTCACCCTTTCATCCTTCACAGATACAACCCCCAACAGATAATTTGCATGTTCAGTTTTAAATTGGCCTTTGCTTCTTGAAAGACTAAAACTGACATAGTCCCTTAAAGATGAATTTATATACATTTACTGTGTTTGTGCAAGTTACTTGACTTTATGACTTGGCTCTCTTTGCGAACACTATTATGTCAGTATTCTAGCAATCATTTCATTTTCTCCCAGCCTGGAGAATTTTTCTTAAAGGGCTAGCACAGTTAAAACATTAGGAGTTTGGACTTGATTTGTACTTTCCTACTCCCTTCAGATAGCTTTTGGGATCTCTTATGTTGATGAGGACATGAAATTTCCTATAACTCATAAAATATAAGCTCTATTGAACTTGGAAAACTTTGTAGTCTTTAATAAATTCTTTGTAGTCTTTATTTTCTAATGTCCTTCAGAAATGGATCATCTCACATAATTAAAAGGTGCTTTCTAAAGAAAATTATTTCCCTTTGACATACATAGGGTACCTATCTCATATATACATACATACATACAGCTTTAAGAACATACAGCTTCAGCAAATATATTTCTTCATCATCAGAAAGACCAGAGTGTTCAATGGAATGCCAGAATTCTCTTTGATACCCCATTAGTCATCTCTCAATTCACTTAGGTTCTCACACAGGGAAAACTATTTCTTATGTGAACAATTCAAGAAATTATTAAATTGTGGGGAGGCAGGTTGGAGAATACACATCATCTCGTTTCTTCCAAGGATAAGAAGGAAAAAACTGTATGTATTTAGAAGACAAAACACAGACCTGAGATCCAATTGGATTTATCCCTTAAGAAGATGGCACCCCACTGCTATCGAGAAAAGAAAACCTTCTCAGGTCACTGGTTTTCTTTCTTGAAGACTTAATGCTCTACTTCTGGTCCCGTAGCAGGATATAACTCTCCAAAATACAAAAAATCCACTTCCTTCAACTCACAGACAAAACTCCATCTGTATCCCATGAATCCATATTCAATGCCATCTATCAAAATTCATATGATAACAAACATCAGAAAACAAAAATAATAATTTTCTTGCTTTCCAGTGAGCGGCAAAGACTGTTAGCTGTCCTTCCAAATCCATTCTCAACTTCTTCCACAGCACCAAAATTATAGCCTGTCATATGGCTGATGTCTTAGTCACTAGTGCTGCTATAACAGAAATACCACAAGTGGATGGCTTTAACAAAGAGAAATTTATTTCTTCAAGGTAATGTAGGCTGAAAGTCCAAATTCAGGGCGTCAGCTCCAGCAGAAGGCTTTCTCTCTCTGTTGGACTTCTCATCAATGTTCCCCAGACTAGGAGCTTCTCCGTACAGGGAATCATAGGTCCAAAGGACACGCTCTCCTCCTGGCACTGCTTACTTGGTGGTATAAGGTCCCCCTGTCTCTCTGCTCACTTCTCTCTTTTATACCTCAAGAGATTGCCTCCGAACACAATCCAATCTTGTAGACTGAGTCCTGCCTTATTAACACAACTGCAGCCCATAGTCCATCATTAACATCATAGAGGCAGGATTTGCAACATATAGGAAAATCACGTAATACCAGGTATTATGGTCCAGCCAAATTGATACACACATTTTGGGGCGGGGGGCATAATTCAATCCATGACAGCTGGCCAGTTGCACATTTACGAGTTACCCTTTCAGCTGGATATTGTCACGTGGCTTAATTATCTTCCATGGAATGCAAGCAGAAGTGACATTTGCTGCTTCTAGACTGTAATTTTCACTTCCTGCTGGCCACTACTCTGCTTCAGCCATACAGGCAAAAACAATTCCTTGTAGGGAGAGAAATGGAGGAGAGAAGAAACCTGGGTCCTTGAATTATGGAGTAGAACTCACAGGTCACCTGGAACACCTGTCCTGGACTGTTTTTTTAGAGAGAAATAAAGTTCTATTTGTTTGAGCTATTGCATTTCATATCTCTTTGTCAAGAATTTTAACCTATTCTAACCTATTTTAACCTATTCACAATGGTTAAGCACTCAGCTGCCAACTGAAAGGTCGATGGTTCAAAACCACCAGCTGCTCCACGGGAGAAAGATGTGGCAGTCTGCTTCCATAAAGATTTACAGCCTTGGAAACCCTGTGGGGCAGTTCTACTCTGTCCTACAGGGTCACTATGATTCAGAATCAACTCCACAGCAGTGGGTTTGGTTTAGTTAACTAATACACAATAGCTCTGTATCTTGTCTTAGCATGAAAGCTCTTTAGCAATATTATTCCCAGTTGGTTAGAGACAGATGCCAGAGGTAGGAAGGCTCCTCACCAATACCCAATAGAGGCTAATCTTACTTTTCTTTCATTTGCTCATATTTGGCAACAATGTGGGCTCATGGTCCTCAATGCACCATTTTCAATTTAGCCAATCCACTTCACAGCACCGTTTGTTCATTTAAATGAGGCAAGACTTCCAGACTGTCTGTTTAAATAAGAAATCAAGTAGTTAACCATGAAGAAAATATATAAAAACGTACAGAAAAGGAAAGGAGAAGGGATTCAAAAAGGCTCACTACAATAAACCAACAAAACACAAAAGCAAGCAGTAGTAAAGAACAAAGACAAAGAAAGCTTAAGACACACACAAAAAATAAATAAAAAATGGCAGAAGAAAGTCGCTTCTTATCAGTATTTACAGTGAATGTAAAGGAACTAAATGCTCTGATCAAAAGGCGGAGAGTGGCAGAATAGATTTTTAAAAATGATCTAACTATATGCTGTTTACAAGAGACACATCTTAAACCCAAGGACACAAATAAGTTGAAAGTGAAAGTATGGGAAACAATATTCCATGCAAATAATAACCAAAAGAGAGCTGAGGTGGCAATCTTAATATCTGACAAAGTAGACTTTAAGACAAAATCCCTTAGAAGAGATAAAGAGGGACATTATAGATTGATAAAATGATCAATTAATCAAGATTTAACAATCATAAATATATATGCAGCCAATGTTGAGACACCTAAATATATAAAACAAACACTGATAGAATTGAAGACAGAAATAGATAGGATTACAATAATAGACAGTACCACTAATAATACTTAGAGACTTCAATACACCACTTTCAATATTGGATAGAACATCTAGAAAGAAGATCAAAAAGGAAACAGAGGACCTGAATGACACTATAAACCAACTAGGCTTAACAGATATATATAGAACACTCCACCCAAAAACAGACAATATACATTCTACTCCAGTGCACATGGATCATTCTCCACAATAAACCACATTAGGTCACAAAGAAAGTCTTCATAAATTTAAAAATATTGAAATCATACAAAGTCTTTTCTCTGATCAAAACAGAGTGAAGCTAGAAATCGATAACAGAAAAAAACTGGAAAATACATAAACATATGGAAATTAAACAACACACTATTAAAGTACCAATGGGTCAAGCAAGAAATCAAAACAGAAATCACAAATTTCTTAAAATCAAATGAAAATGAAAGCACAACATACCAAAACTTACGGGATGCAGCGAAGGTAGTACTCAGAGTAAAACTTATAGTAATAAATGCCTACATGAAAAAAGAGGAAAGATCTCAAATTAACAGCCTAACTTGACAACCCATAAACTAGAAAAAGAAGAGCAAATTAAGTCTAAACCTACTAGAAGAAAGGAAAAAACAAAGATCAGAAAGGAAATAAATAAAATCGAAAACAGAGAAACAACAGAGAATCGATAAAACCAGAAGCTGGGTCTTTGAAAAAATCGGTAAAATTGACAAACCTTTAGCTAGACTGACAAAGAAAAAAAGAGAAAAGATGCAAATAACCAAAATAAGAAACGAAAGAAGGGACATTACAACTGACCCAATAAAAATAAAGAGAATTATGACAGAATATTATGAACAAATGTACAGCAACAAACTGGATAACCTAGATGAAATGGATAAATTCTTAGAAGCACACAGCCTACCCAAACTGACTCAAGAGGAAACAGAAGTCTCAACAGACCCATAACAAGTGAAGAAGTTGAATCAGTGATCAAGAACCTCCCAACAACAATAAAAAATAGTCCTTGACTAAATGGCTTCACTGGGGAATTCTAGAAATCCTGGTTGCATAGTGGTTAAGTGCTATGGCTGCTAACCAAAGGATCGGCAGTTCAAATCCACCAGGCGCTCCTTGGATACTCTATGGGGCAGTTCTACTCTGTCCTATAGGGTCGCTATGAGTTTGAATCAACTCCAGCAATAGGTTTATAGGTATTGGGGAATTCTACTAAACATTTAGAAAAGAATTGACACCAATACCATATACTCTTCCAACAGATAAGAGAAGGAATACTATCTAGTTCACTCTATGAAGCAAACATAACCCTGATACCAAAATCAGACAAAGACACCCAGGAAAAGTAAACTACAGGTCAATATCTCCTGTGAATATAGATGCAAAAAATCCTCAACAAAATACTAGCAAACAGAATGCAACAGCATATTAAAAGAGTCGTACACCATGACCAAGTGGGATTTATTCTAGGAATGCAGGGATGGTTTAAGATTAGAAAAATCAATCAACGTAATACATCACATCAATAGAACAAAGGAAAAGAACCACATGATCCTCTCTATTGATGCAGAAAAAGCATTTGATACAATCCAACACCCTTTCTTGATGAAAACCCTGAAGAAGATTGGAATAGAAGGGAAATTCCTCAGTGTGATTCACAGCATATATGAAAAGTCAGCAGCCAACATTATATTTAATGAAGAAAGACTGAAAGCTTTCCCCCTTGAAATCAGGAACAAGACAAGGGCAGTTATAATGGCTGTAATGTTAACCATCACATAAACCAGTGAAATAGAATTGAGAAATAAACCCACACATCTATGGTCAATTGATTTTTGATGAAGATGCTAAGTCCTTTTGATGGGGAAAGAAGAGTCTGTTTAATAAATGCTGCTGGGAAAATTGTATTTCCACGTGCAGAAAAATGAAACAGGATCCATGCCTCACATCACACCCAACAACAAATTCAAAATGGATTAAGAACCTAAATGTGAAAACTAAAATCACAAAAGTCTTAGAAGAAAAAGCAGGGGCAACACTCTCAGGTCTAGTTTTTAACAATGGATTATCTAATAAAAGCACAAACAGCAAAAGACAAAATAAATAAATGGGACCTCATAAAAATGAAAAACTTTTGTTCATCAAAAGACGTTAGCAAAAAAGTGAAAAGACAAGCTACTGACTGAAAGAATATCTTTGGAAACTACATATCCAACAGAATCTAATAACCAAAATATACACAAATGTCCACAACTTAACAACAAAAAGACAAACAACCCAATCATAAAATGGGCAAAAGACTTGAATAGACATTTCTCCAAAGAGGACATTCAAATGGACACCAAACACATGAAAAGATGCTCAGCATCATTAGTCATCAGAAAGATGCAGATCAAAACACAGTGAGACACCATTTCATTCCCACAAGGATAGCGAAGATAAAAAAACAACAGAATACAACAAATGTTGGCAAACTCGTGGGGAAATTAGAACCTTACCTATTGCTGGTGGGAATGCAAAATGGTACAGCCATTGTGGAAAACAGTGTGGTTGTTCCTCAAAAAATTAAAAATAGAACCACCATATGACCCAACAATTCCACTCTTAGGTGTATACCCAAAAGACTTGAAAGCAGACTCAAACAGAGAATTGTACACCAATTTTCATTGCAGCACTATTCACAATAGCCAAAAGATGGAAACAATCTAAATGCCCATCAACAGAAGAATGGATAAACAAAATGCGGTATATACAGACAATAAAATAATACTCAGCCAGAGGGAGAAATGAAGTCTTGATACAAGCTACAATACGGATGGAACCAGAAGCCATTATGCTGAGTAAAATAAGTCAATCACAGAAGTACAAATATTTTATGACCTCACTTACATAAAAAGACAATAAAAGGCAAATGTATAGTGAACAAAGTTTATTAATAGTTACCAAGGGCAGGAGGGAGGAGGAAAGGGGGGGGGTGGCTCATGGTGATGGAAAACTTACATTGATTAAGAGTATGGTTGCATAGCTGATTATTGTAATTGCTGTCAATAAGTGACACACCTGTAAAAAGTTGAATTGGCAAAAGTTGTGTGATAGATATATTTAAAACAATGACAAAAAAAAAAAAAAGAGAGAGAGAGAGAGTAGCTGCTGAGGCTGCTTACGTACAACCAAAAACCTCATGGGATTTGGTTCCTTGGTGTCTGGAAGAGTTTTAAAGTGCCTAATAGAAAAAGTTTCTTTCTTTTTTTTTTTTTAAATAGTAGAAGCCTAGATTGCCTTGAAGAAACTGTTGGTAGAATTACTGACAGCAAAGGCAATTCTGATGAGGACTCAGAAGGCAGTAAAAAGAGCTGTAACCTGGGAGATGGTGCAGATGGCAAGAAGCAGCAGCAGAGAAACCGCAGCAGCAGAACCAGGAAACCAGCATGAGACAGTGCTGGAGCCAACCCACAGAGTGAGAGAGCTGAGTGAGCTCAGGAGGGTTCCTGGTGGAGTGAGGTGCCTCCAGACACTTAATGGTGGAGCTATAGAGCTTTGGAACACTTGCCCCAGCAGGGCAGACACAGGTGGTGAGGCCTGAGGGGATGAGATGTCAAAGAACCAGAAAGCAGAAGCTGAAGAGACAAGGAACACAGGAAACAGAGTTGCCTCAGTCTCAAAGTGTAGGGCAATGACCTCTGGGGTCTCAAAGGGTGGAGCAATGGCCTCTGAGGTTTCTAAGAATGGGGTCACAGCCTTCTAGATTTCAAAGAGTCGGATCTTCACCAACTCAGTTGCGGAGTGTGGGGCTGCCTTTCACAAGTGTGCCAACGGGATGGGGCCGGATCCACTGCCCAAAGCTGAGGGGCCGGGGATGCCACGTTCAAGGGGCAGAAGAATGGGGTCCACTGGGGCTGAGGGGGTAGAGTCGCCACTCAAATGAACTAGGAGAATAAAAAATTTTAAAAAAACCCTTTGCCTTCGAGTTGATTCCAACTCATAGCGACCCTATAGGACAGAGTAGAACTGCCCCATAGGGTTTCCAAGGAGCAGCTGGTGGATTCAAACTGCCGACC
>NW_004443976.1:12836472-12853496 GCF_000243295.1 Trichechus manatus latirostris
AGAACTGCCCCATAGGGTTTCCAAGGAGCAGCTGGTGGATTCAAACTGCCGACCTCTTGGTTAGCAGCCAAGCTCTTAACCACTGTCACCAGGGAGCCACTAGGACAATGGGGCTGTCAAAATCTGAGGGAGCACAGTTGCCATTCCAGTGGGCCTGGAAGACAGAGCTGAAGCCAAGAGCAGAGGGACCTCCACTCAGAATCCAAAATGTGTGGCCAACACCCAGAGTCTGGAGGGCAGGGCCATTGCCTCGATGATCTCAGAGAACAGAAGATTATTTTCAAGCCCCGAGAGCTAATGTAATATGTTCTGCTGACTTGCTTTGTGCTTGTTATCCCTTCTGTCCCTCCAATTTCTCCCGTTTGTAATGGAAATTTCTACCCTATGCCGGTTCCACCCTTGTACTTTGGAAGCAGATAACTTGAATTTTGCCCCAGGATGGAATTTGGCCTTGGAGTTTATTTAAGACTTTTGTTATGATATGATCGAGTAAATGTGTTTTACCTGTGGCAAGGACACAATGAGATGGTGGATGTGGTACAGCAGTTTGGAGAAGTTGTACATTTGGGACATCTTTAACGTCCACCTCATAGAAACCAGCTTTGTGCTAATTCTTATAAGAGAAATTATTCATTTAAATATGAAAAAATAAATGAAAAGTTGGAGAATCTTAATATTGAATCTATATAAAAATAATTAAATAGAAGTTCTAGAATTGAAAAACGTAATACTAAAAATCAGAATTAAAAAAATGAGTATAACGTTCTTCTATTCAAAAAAAAAATGAGTATAACAACAGGCTTGAGATAGCAAGCAAGTCCAGTCAACTGGAAGATAGGTGCCAACTGAAGCACAGGTAGAAAAAAGAATGAAAAATACAGAAACAAGTATAACAGACATGTGAGGCACACTGAATATGACTGACCTACTTATGATTGGAATCCCAGAAGCACAACTTCTTCCAAACTCCTGTTAATGTTGATATTTTGACCTCCTCCCATGAATCACAAGTGTTCTTAATGGCATCTAGAATGGTGAATCCATTCAAGAAGGTTTTCAATTTACTTTGCCCAGATTCATAAGAGGAATCACTGTCCATGGCAGTTATGGCCTTACAAAATGTATTTCTTAAATAATAAGATTTGAAAATCAAAATTACTCCTTGATCCATGGACTGCAGAATGGACATTGTGTTAGCAGGCATGAAAACAACATTAATCTCCTTGTACATCTTCATCAGAGCTCTTGGGTGACCAGGTGCATTGGCAATGAGCAGTAATATTTTGAAAGGAATCTTTTTTTCTGAGAAGTAGTTCTCAACAGTGGGCTTAAAATATTCAGTAAACTATGTTGTAAACAAATGTGCTGTCATCCAGGCTTTGTTGTTCCATTTATAGAGAACAGGCAGAGTATATTTAGCATAATTCTTAAGGGTCCTAGGATTTTTGGAATGGTAAATGAGCATTGGTTTCAACTTAAAGTCACCAACGGCATTAGCCCCTAACAAGAGAGTCAGCCAGTCCTTTGAAGCTTTGAAGCTTTGAAGCCAGGCATTGATTTCTCCTCTCTAGCTATGAAAGTTCTAGGTAGCATCTTCTTCCAATATAAGACTGTTTCATCTGCATTGAAAAATCTGTTGTTAGTGTAGCTACCTTCATCAATTGTCTTAGCTAGATCTTCTGGATAACTTGCTGCAGGTTCTCCATCAGCACTTGCTGCTTCACCTTACACTTTAATGTTATGGAGACAGCTTCTTTCCTTAAACCTCATGAATCAACCTCTGCTGCCTTCAAACTTTTCTTCTACAGCTTCCTCATCTCTCTCAGACTTCACAGAATTGAAGAGAGTTAGGGCTTTGCTCTGGATTAGGCTTTGGCTTAAGGGAATATTGTGGCTGGTTTGATCTTCTATCCAGACCACTGAAACTTTCTCCGTATCAGCAATAACACTATTTTGCTCTCTTATCATTTGTGAGTTCACTGGAGTAGCACTTTCAACTTCCTTCAAGAGCTTTTCCTTTGCATTCTCAACTTGACTGTTTGGTACAACAGGCCTAGCTTTCGACATGCTTTCCTCACTGAGCTGAATCATTTCTGGTTTTTCATGTAAAGTGAGAGACAGGGGACTCTCCCTTTCACTTAAACACTTAGAGGCCATTGTAGGGTTGTTAATTGGCCTAATTTCAATAGTGCCCCATCTCAGGGAATAGTGAGACCCTAGGAAAGGGAAAGAGACTGGGAAAGCTGGAGAGTGGAGCAGTCAGAACACACACAACATTTACCGATTAAGTTCACCATCTTACATGGGTGCGGCTCATGATGCCCCAAGATAATTACAATAGTAACATCAAAGACCACCGATCACAGATCACCATAACAGATATAATAATAATGAAAAAGTTTGAAATAGTGCGAGAGTTACCAAAATGTGACACAGAGACACGAAATGAGCACATTGCTGTTAGAAAAATGGCGTCAATAGACTTGCTCGACACAGACATTAACCTTCAATTTGTGGGGAAAAAAAAAAAAAAAAGCACCACACACACAATATCCACGAAGTGGAATAAAATGAGGTATGCCTGTATTGCACCTTCTCTCAACTCTTCTTTCTCACATCCTTGAGGAAACAAGGGGATTGGTATGTTACATTCTATGTCCAAAAAGTTAACACTCCACTGTTACAACTTTACTTTCAACTTATAGCATCTCCCCTCAAACGAATGAAATATAAATAATTCACTTATGTTTCAGATTTAAATCCCCCATTTGCTGCTCTTACAGCAGCTTGAGGTACCTGAGTGGTGATGCTGAGAGCGTTGGCCAATTTCCATCCCCTAAAGCACATATATGTGGCCAGGGGTCCCAATGTGACCAACCATGTTTCAAAATATAGAGAATAAACATTAACTTAGGAACTCAGAAATAAGCCTGATTCAAATGCATAAAACTTATTTAATTGCACGAATGAGAATTACTAGACATAAAAAAAGGAAGGAAAAGGTACAAGTTTTCTTAGATGAAAGACGAAGAAAAAGACACCAATGATTTGGAAGTGGAGACAGTCTTCTAGCTCTTTCTCTCCATTCGTGTCAATTACTAAAAAAAAAAAAAAGGAAATAAGAAAATTGAACAGTAGTATATGCAAATTCTAATGAGAGATGACTCTGCATATGTATAGAATACATATAACCCAGGAAAACATAAAGTGTATTTAAGGAAGCAATAACCCCCCTAAAAAACAAAACAATAGATTAAAGTACTTAGCAAATATCTATTACGCTTTTCAGTGAGGTAATAGGGCAATAATGATGATGATGATAAGGATACCTGACATGTATTGAATATTTACTATGTGGCAACTGGTATTTCAAATGCTTTACATACATGTAATCATTTAATCTTTCCTGCTTAAATTTTCTTTTTACCAGAATAACACATGTACAAAGTTTTCGAAGTCTAATAAATACTGCAACACTCCTCTATTCTAATCCTTCTCATTCCATATTCCCTGAACCCAAAGGAACCTCCTTCAACTCTTTTAGCTTTTCTTTCTGGTATTTGTTGCCATGTTTCTAAGGAACATGGTTATTCTGTTATTTTTTCATGTTTCTTGGTTTTAAATGTTATCTATCAGCTTCCTCCTGTGTAAGATAGAGATTAGCTCTGTTACACCATCTCTGCACCCAAGCGGATACGCCCCTCCCCTAGCCCACTTCCGTCTTCCTGATGTAGGTAGATCAGCTCTCTGAGTTAAATCAGTATTTGGTGGTTACACTATTATGATTATGTGAAGACTATCTAGCTGAACCACAGTTTGTTGTCATTACATTTTTCCTGGTGCAGTTTGTTTTTTCTAGGAGCTAATAATTATCCTCCATCTTTGTTGAGTGAATGTCTTCTATGTTTATTATTAATTAATCTCCAAACTCTCCACTAAAACTGTAAGCCTCTTCTCGATACTTTCAAATACATCAGGTGATCTAACAGTTTTATTTTCTAATTGAATTCATTTCTCTAGGGACCTCTTTCTTCTCTTCAGAAATGGACTAGTTTCCCTCTGGACCTGCCTCATAGCTACCATCTGTGAGCGCCCCTTCACCTTCATCCTGGGAATTCGCTTCTTCTTCTCTGATGAAGGACCCCTGCTTCCCAGCTCCTATTCTTTCACTCAGCAAATATTTATTGAGTCTGTGCCAGCCACTTTTATAAACTCTGAGGATTAGTTGCATGGCTGGCATATTTGGCACCAGCGCAGATAATTTTCTAACAACTTCCCTCCTCTGCAGAATGAAATTTCCAATATAATCATGTATTGATAAATAATAATATATCATAATGCACATAATAATGTTATGATTGTTTAATATTCCATTTTAAAACAATTAACGAATGAAAATAATAAATTTTAATTTTAAAGACATTTATCAATTTGGAACATTTTCATGTATTAACTAAAATTTTCCTCACAAAAAATACTTTTTTTCAATTCATTTGTTACAATGTTTCGGATTTGTACGTTTTAAACGTAAATAAAAGCCCTAAAAACGGGGAAAGGCATTCCCACCACCCTGTCCTTGGCACACCATTACTAAGGATGCATCAATAAACAAAACAAAATTAAAACCTCTACCCTCGTGGACCCCTGGTGGCGCAGTGGTTAAGAGCTCAGCTACTAACCAAAATGTCGCCAGTACAAATTGACTAGCCACTGCTTGGAAATCCCAGGAGGCAGTTCTACTCTGTCGTATAGGGCCGCTATGAGTCAAAATCAACTTGATGGCAATGGTTTTTTTTTTTTTTTACCCTCATAGAGCTCGGAAACTAGCACAATGAGGCAGACAATAAACAAGTAAGTAAAATCCATCGTATGTCAGAAGGTAATAAGTGCTATGAAGGATGAGCAAGGTGGGGAGAGAGTGTGCTGGGTGGAAGGTTACAATTTTATTTTAAATAGATGTTTAGGGAGGCCCTCATAGAGAAGACGACATTTGAGTAAAAGCATTAGCGAAGACGTGAGCCATGCATATGTCTGGAGAGGGAGCATTCCATGTTGAGGGAACAACAAGTAAAAAAAAAAAAAAACTCTAAAGTGGGCATGTGTCTAGCATATTTGAGGAAGAGAAAGGAGGCCTGTGTGCCTGGAGCTGAACAAGCAAGGGAAAGAGAAGTAGGAGATGAGAACAGAGAGGGAGTGAGTAGGGCTGATGAGGTGGGACTTTATAGGCCCCAGTAAGATCCTCAGCTGTAAGTCTAAGATGAAAAGACATTGGAGGGCTTTGAGGAGAAGAGCTGTGGTTTAACAGCCACACTCTGACACCTCTGTTGAGAATGTGTTGTAGGAAGACGAGCAGGAGTCGGTGACTTCTTGGGAAGCTATTGCAATACCCAAGCAGAGGTGATGTTAGCTTGGACAAAGGTAGTAGCAGTGGAGGGGTAAACACTGGCAAATGGTGGGTATATGTTGAAGGAAGAGCTGACAGGATTGGCTGACCAACTGGATATGAAGTTATGAGAGAAACAGAGGAGTCAAGGTTTTTGGCCTGAGAACATTAAGGGTGGAGTTCCCACATACTGAGATGGGAAGAGAGTAGAAGTGATTCAAGGGAGAAGATCAAGAGTTTGTTTTGTTACTTGCTAAGTTGGAGATGTCTATTAAATACCCAAGTGATGATATTTAACAGGAAGTTACATATTCTAATCTGGAATGCAGGAGTGAGGTACAGGCTGAAGATATAAATCTGGGAATTGTGGTATACACATGGCACTTAAAACCATGAAAAACCCCTGAGTGACGCAAACAGTTAAGTCCTTGGCTACTAACCTAAAGGTTGGTGGTTTGATTCAACCCAGAGGCACCTCAGAAAAAAGCCCTGGCAGTCTGCTTCTGAAAAATCACCCACCGAAAACTCTATGGAGTGCATTTCTCTTGAGACACACTAGGGATCGCCATGAGTCGGAATCAGCTTGGTTTGGTTTTTTATTTTTTTTTAAACCATGAGGTTAATTGAGTTCACAAAGGATGTGAAAACAGAGGAGGTTGAAGGATTAAGCCCTAAGGCACTTGAAGTAAATGCTGAGGCATGTGACCCAGGTCCCTGTCAGGACTGTGATACTTCTCTCCCCAGCTGTCAGGAGTATTAGCAGCTGAGGGCTAACAGCTGAATCCCTTCCTAGAAACCGCTCTCAGCTAAAGGGAGTTGCCTCCTGCAAGATTCCACCCCCTCCCCAGGGACCACCCACAGCAAACCCACGGTAAACATGGGAGTACAAAGGCCCTGTTGCTTAGCCTCAATTTAGGAAAAGTTTAAAGGACCATTCCCGTTCCAGAGCTCCCTGTGGGATCAGCATCTTCACTCAGCTTCTTCACCTATGCAATCCTGGATCCTTCACTCCTTCCAGGACTTGTTCTCAATAGCATGGACCTCCATTTCATGGTCTGTTTCCCAATGAACCTGAGCTGAGACAGTATTCCAAATTTTAGACTTAGGGAGATACGCAAGAATTAGCAAAGAAAGCTGAGAGGGAGTGGCCAGTAAGTCAGGAGGAAAACAGCAGGGTATTCTGGAGGATGTCCTCTCAAGGAGCAAGCCATAGAAAGTAGGCAGGAAGTTGTGAGCCTTGGCAGGGCTAACCAAGCCACGAGCATCATGCCAGGCTGCTAGCCTGCTCTTTCATTGGGAGAATCCAGTCGTCAGTACTTGTAGGTCTTTTCTCAAGATGTCAGATTCACCAGATAAAAATGCCCAATTATGGTCTTATGGATTGAATTGTGTCCCCAAAAATTATGTATTGTAAATCTTAACCCCTATAGTGGTTATAATCCCATTCAGGAATGGGT
Organism: Trichechus manatus latirostris; assembly: GCF_000243295.1. NCBI lineage: Eukaryota > Metazoa > Chordata > Mammalia > Sirenia > Trichechidae > Trichechus > Trichechus manatus. The sequence goes on from NW_004443976.1 coordinate 12,843,313, forward strand.
TTTCCTTGTTATGTTAACAAAGTAGTATTAGTGCGGAAGGTGTCTTAAATCAATCTCTTTTGAGATATAAAAAGAGCAGATTAAGGAAGCAGAGGAGCAAGCAGAGATGGGGGATGATAGATACCATGCCACATGAAGCCCACCATAAATGCCAAGAAATAGAAGCTGGAAAGAGACAAGGACCTCCCCCCAGAGCCAGCAAAGACAGAAAGCTTTCCTCTAGAGCCAGCGCCCTGATTTCAGACTTCTAGCCTCCTAAACTGGGAGAAAATAAATTTCTGTTTGTTAAATCCACCTATTTGTGGTATTTCTGTTACAGCAGCACTAAATAACTAAGATACATGAGAAGAAAGAATCTTGGCCACCAGCATTTGGTGCAGTTGCCATTGAATCAATTCTGACTTATGGTGACCCCACATATGTCAGAGTAGAACTATGCTCCATAGGGTTTTCAGTGAATATGATCTTTCAGATGTAAATCACCAGACCTTTCTTTTGAGATGCCTCTGAGTGGATTCAAACCTCCAACCTTTCCGTTAGTAGCCAAGTGCTTAACCATTTGTGCCACCCAGGGACTCCTAGACATAGCTGCTGCCTGACATTTCATGCAAAAAAGCTTCTGTACAGAATCCGATCGCTTCTCTTGGTCACCCCTCTCGTATCAAAGACACTTAATATAGCAGAATATGTACTTGAGCCAAAAGTAATTATATGTCATTATACAAATCTAATCTTATCTTGATAGTTGGGTTCTTGCCTAAGAAGAAAGTTCTTAGGAACTTTATCTTCTGAGTATTCCCATTAGGTGAAATTCCATAGTTAAGTGGACATCCAAGAAGGGGAGTCATGCTCCTGGCATCCCATTAGAGATAAGCTTCCTGGCCCTCCCTTCCCTTAGCAGCAGCTCCTCCCTGACTTAGACAAGCTGTTACTGCCTCATTAGAGGGAGCTCCTATGCAAGAAAATAAATGAATAAATAACTCTTCTCAGAGCCACTCCTCCTCATGAACCAGTAATCAGAATGGGACCCCAGCATTCCAGGATGTAAATGTTAAATCAGTTTCTGGAAGATAAAGTTTACATGCTAAGAGGATTTCAGAATGTGCTTATTTATGTCAGTAAAAATTTGGAGACTATGGAAATGGATTTTTGAGGAGGATCAACCAAGTTCGGGGGAGGATAATTTTCCATCAGGTTGTATTTGTCAGTATGGGTAGACAATGATTGCTGCTCAGTGTGCCGGTTTGCACATCTGGATGTGATTCTAACACTTAGCTGGATCGGCCAACACAAAGTCAGATGCGGCTCTGGACAATGTAAAAGAAGTTTAGATGCTATAAAACCCTTGACATATTACAGAGGAAGAAATTCAAAGACGTGGAGACGTAAGAACACATCGCATATCTCCTACCCACCCATCCACATGTTCTGTCTCTTGAGAAGGTCCAGAAAATTCTCCCCTCACCAGGACTGAGAAACACATCAATGGGGAAGTGCAAAGATCTTTTAAGTGTGTTTACTGACAGTTTTATATATACATTTAAAAAATGTGTTTATAAAAACACAAGAAGATATATGGGGAGTGTATGGTGACCCCATACTTGATTTTCTCTGCCTGTGAATTTTTTTGTTTTTTAATTGTGCTTTAGGTAAAAGTTTACAGCTCAAGTTACTCATACAAACACTTATACACACATTATTATGTGACCCTAGTTGCTATCCCTATAATGTGACAGCACACTCCTCCTTTTCACCCCGGATTTCCGGTGTCCATTCAACCGCTCCTATCCCTTTCTGCCTTCTCATCTCGCCTACGGACAGGAGCTAGTTTAGTCTTGTGTATCTACTTGAACTAAGAAGCACACTCTTCACGAGTATATCATTTTATGTCTTATAGTCCAATCTATTCTTTGCCTGAAGAGTTGTCTGCCTGTAAATTTTAATTTCAGGACAAGTTTCCAGATAAAGTGGGATTCCTCACTAAATACTTCCATTTCACTTAGTCAGCCATTACAAAGTCAATCCGGGATTTAAGAAAGGATATTTTTAAAAAATAATCATTATTGTAATTGTTATAGAACATAGAATACAATCATCACTGATAATAAGTATAAATCATTGAAATACATATTAAAATTTCCTACCCAGATGGTATAGGCAGAGTAAACCTTTAAGTCTATGTATTTTTCAGTATTATCTGATATTCACAAGAAGCAATTTATAAAGATGCTTGTTATTTAAATTATTACTTAATTTATCTGAAAACCCATGTATACAATTATACATATACATATATGTATATATATACATATATATACATATATTCCATATATTTAGTAACTGTACTAAAAGAGGAAACCCTGATGGTGTAGTGGTTAAGAGCTACGGCTGCTAAACAAAAGGTCAGAGTTTGAAGCCACCAGGTGCTCCTTGGAAACCCTATGGGGCGATTCTACTCTATCCTATAGGGTCGCCAGGAGTCGGAATCAACTTGTCAGCAATGAGTTTTACCCATACTAAAAGAAATACAACTTTCGCTTTCCGAAGTTTCAGTTACCCGCGGTCAGCTGAGGTCCTAAAAGAGTAGCATAATTAAATCTGAAGCCTTCCTGCTTCTTCCCTTGAGGGGACCAGATTCACATAATTTTTATTACAGGATATTGTTATAATTGTTCTATTTTATTGTTAGTTATTGTTGTTAATCTCTTACCATGCCTAATTCATAAATTAAACTTTAACATATGTATGTATGTATAGGTTAAAACATAGCATACATAGGGTTCGGTATTATCTTAGTTTCAGGCATCCACAGGGATCTTCGAACATATCCTCCATGGATAAGGGGCAACTACTGAAAGAAGCAAAAATTGGGAAAAGAATAAAGAGCAACGCAAAGGATAACTTTTTCAAGAAAGATTTTCAACTTACCCAAAAATCAGGAAGGATAAACTTGATAAAGCCTGTGCACCTTAAGGGGAATAAGAAAGGAAAGAAGAAAGAAGAGTCATATAGATTGGGAAAGAGGAAATAAAAACTACCACCATTTGCAAATAAATGATTGTCTATGTAGAAAAGCCCAAAAATCTTCCAAAAAAGGTATTAGAACTAATAAGTAAATTTAGCAAGGTAAGAGGACAAAAAATCAATTGTATTTCTATATACTAGCAATGAGCAATTAGAAATAGAATTTTTTTGAAGTCATTATTCACAATAGCATGTAAATACTAAGTGTTGGTGAGGTTGCAGAGCGACTAGATCTCTCACACATTGCCAGTGGGAATACAAAATGGTACAGCCACTTTAGAAAGTGGTTCTCCAGTTTCTTATAAAGGAACCATATAACCCCAATAATATCACTCCTAGATATTAACCTAAGTGAAATGGAAACATGTTCATACAAAATCCTGAATGTGAATGTTTATAGAGGCTTTATTCATAATCAATGGAGGCTAAGAACAACCCAAGTGTCCTAGAGCTAGTGAATGGCTAAATGAACTGTGGTACACCTTACAATGAATACTATTCAACTATAAAATGAATGAACTACAATATAAACAATAACATGAATGAATCTCAAATACATTATGCAAGTGAAAGAAGCCAGACACAAAAAACACATCTCGTAGTATTCCATTTATATGAAATGTCCCGAATAGGCAAATGCATATAGACAGACAGCAGACAGTTGTTTCCAGGGGTGGGGGGAGGAGGAAATGGGAGTGGATGCTTAATGAGTGTGGGATTCCTTTTTAGGGTGATAAAAATGTTTTGAAATTAGATAGTAGTGATGGTTACATGACATTGTGAATGTACTAAAAACCACTGAGGTGTACAGTTTAAAATGGTTTAAATGGTGAATTTTATGTTATGCGAATTTTTATGTCAATTAAAAAAAAAAGGATGCGGCATGTAAAAGGAGCACTGGAGTCAATCTGAAACAGCTTCCAAGGCCAAAGCTGAAACAATCTGAGTGACAAATAAGTAACGATGGTACTAGATTATAACCCAGGTAATAAATTTTTATATAGCATAGTTGTGGTACAGTGAATTACTTAATGTGGCCCATCTAGCCATGCATGGTCTTGTGACTCCTATGAAATGATTGAGTGGGACTATGCAAATGAGGTGCTTGTGGCCCACCAAGAGGATTGGACAGCCTGTTAATAATGCAAATAAGGTACATGGAACCTTGTGGGGGTGGGACCCTGCAAATAAGGTATATGGAACCTTAATGAGGAGATTGGTCAGTTTTGCCATCCTGCTAGGCTTAAAGGGAGCCAATCCCAGAAGGAAAGCAGGGGGACCTCACTACCACCAAGAAGAAGCGCCAGGAACAGAGCGCATCTTTTGGCCCCGAAGTCCCTGCACTGAGAACCCCCTAGACCCAGGAGAAAGAGAATTATAACACTGGAGAAGGCACAAGATGACGAGAAGCAACAGCAAGTACAGCAGAGTCCAGCAGCAGAGAAATGGTGACAGCAGAACCAAAAGACAGGCACAAGACAGCATGGTGGGCTTCCCAGCCCACGGAGTGAGGTGGCTACGGTGGGCGTGCCAACCAACAGAGTGAGAAAGCTGAGCGCCTTCGAGCAGGAGGCTTGCTGGTGGAATGGAGTTAAAGAGTTTTGTAACACTTGCCTGAGCAGGACCGAGAGAACCATCCTGACAGAAGAACTGTATCCTGAGTCGTTCCTGACCCTCAATTGTAACCTATTCCTTCCCTAATAAACCCCATAACTGTGAGTATGGTCTGTGAGTTCTGTGTGGCCATTGCAATGAATTATCAAACCCAGAAGAGAAGCAGGAAGTGCCGTGGGAGGGATGGCTGGTGTAAGAACTGGTGAAAAGGTTGGAGGGTGGAGAAAAGTTTGAAAGCCACCTCATGGGAATCAGCCTTGGGCTGATGATCTTGATTCTCTCTCCTCCTCCTTGTGGAATTAGACGTGGTCTGATGTCACACTGCCATTTTTACAATGGTCCATGAGACCATGCTAATATAAATACATAATTGAATAAATAAATTGGACAGAAGAGACAGTTCTTTCTTACAGAGAATTTCTGACTAATAAAAGGATGAATGAAGGAAATAGACTCATAAAACCCATTGCCGTCAAGTCGATTCCAACTCATAGCAAACAACTACCACAATAAAAATTGCACAGGCAAGATCTACCAATGGCTTTTAAAATTAGTGAGGAAAAGTTCTTCAAAAAGAAGAAACAGGATATTTACAAAATCTCAAAGTATCTCCCCCAAGATATTTATTAATTACAAAGAGAAGAATAGTAACATTACAGTGGAGACCATTACAACTAACCAAGTCATCAGTGTTAACACCAGCAATAAGACATAAGGAGTCCTTGGGTGGCACAAACAGTTAAGGGTTTGAATACTAACCAAAGAATCCACCAAGAGACGTCTTGGAAGAAAGACTTGGTGATAATACTTCCAAAATTTCACAGCCACTGAGCCGCTGAAAATGCTATGCAGCACAGTTCTACTCTGCAACACATGTGGTTGCCATAAGTTAGCATGGACTCAACACCAACTTGTTTGGTTTGGGTTTTTTTCTTGTTGTTTTTTGTTGTTCTTTTGTTTATTTACTCTATGATATGATGCACTGAGAAGAACACATTGCTTCTATGGAATTCTTGCCCAAAACACATAACCTCAGTCTAATCAGGTGAAAATATCAGACAAACTCAAATTAAGGGACATTCCATAAAATATCTGACCAATACTCTTCAAAAATGCCAAGGTCGTGAAAAACAAGGAATGCTGTTCAGCAATAAAAAGAAACAAATTACAAACGACATGGATGAATTGCAAAATCATCATGCTGAGCCAAAGAAGCTAGATTCAAAAAAAAAAAAAGGTACATACTGTATGATTCCATTTGCATAAAATTATAGAACTATAGTGACAGAAAACAATGCCAGAGTTATGGGTTGAATTGTGTCCCCCAAATAGAAGTGTTGAAGTCTTAACATGTGAATATGACAGTATTTGGAAATAGGATCTTTGCAGATGGAATTAGTTTAGTAAACATAAGGTCATACTGAAGTCAGGTGGACCCTAATCCAATATGACTGGGGTCTTTATAAGAAGAGGCGCAGAGACAGACACACAGGGAAGATGGCCATGTGAGGACAGAGGCAGAGACTGGAGTGATGCATCTACAATCCAAGAAACTCCAAGGATCGCCAGCCTTCACCAGAAACGAGGCGAGAGGCATGGAATATAATCTTCCTCAAAGCCCTCAGAAGGAATCGACACTGCCAACACCTTGATTTCAGACTTCTAGTCTCTGGAACCCTAAGACAATAAATTTCTGTTGTTTGAAGCACCCACTTAGTGGTCCTTTGTAACAGCAGCCCTCAGAAATTAATACACCTGGGAATGGGAGTTGTGGAAGGGGTGTGTTGCAAAAGGACACAGGGAACCTTTCAGGAGTGATGGAAACATTCATTATCTTGATTGTTGCAATGGTTCTATGGGCATATACATTTGTCAAAAAAATCAAGTTGTACACTTCAAGTGTGTGCAGTTTATTGTACTACAATTTCAATTCAATAAAGTTGTACCCAAAAAAACTAAGTGGAAAATTTTTAAAAGAAAAAATAATACTTATTTTACCTACACTCCTGATTGCATTATACCAGTAAAGACCAGTTGCTGTCAAGTCTATTTGAACTCACGTGCGTCAGAGTACAACTGTGCTCCATAAGGTCTTCAGTGACTGATTTTTTGGAAGTATATTGCCAGGCCTCTCTTCCAGGGCACCTCTGGGTGAACTCGAACCTGCAACCTTTTGATTAGCAGCCTAGTGCATTAACTGCTTGCACGACCCAGGGACTCTAACTGCATTATAGTTGATACTTTATAGTTGATGTCCATTGAGGGAGAGTCAACCACAAAAAAATTGTAGGCTATTAAACTGCCCAAAATAAATATATCCACAGAAAAATGTCAATCTCTACTCCAAAGAACCCTGACCATTATCAACAGATTATTATATCTACAACTGAATGATCATACTAATATACCGTAAGATATCAAAATTATTATGCAGAGTTTCCTTGAGACCTGAAAATGATTTCAAGAGTTCCTTCAGGGTAAAAAAAAAAAAAAAAGATTGAGAAAGACTGCTTTAGAATTTGTTAGAAAAAATTAAAATTAGTAATTTATTTTTTAAACTAAGGGTAATACCGAGAAGCATGTGGATACTGCTGGTAGTGTCTTCTTTATTGCCCAATGTTATTCTTACATGGTTGTTTTCTTAATGATCCCTTGAGCAGTACACTTACATTTTATTTACTTTTTGTATGTGTATTATATATTGATTTTAAAAGTTTAAGATAAAATAGCTTTTGTTCTCTGTTATGGATTGAATTGTATCCCCCAAAAGTGTGTGTCAACTTGGCTAGGCCATGATCCCCGGTTGTTTGGTTGTTCTTCATTTTGTGATTTGATGTAATTATCCTATGTGTTGTAAATCCTAACTTCTACGATGTTATTGAGGCAGGATTAGAGGCAGTAATGTTAACGAGGCAGGACTCAATCTACACGATTAGGTTGAATCTTGAATCAATTTCTTTTGAGACAGAAAAGAGAGAAGCAAGCAGAAAGGAAAGGGACCTTGTCTTAGTCATCTAGTGCTGTTCCAACAGAAAAACCACAAGTGGATGGATTTACAAAGAGAAATTTATTCTCTCACAGTCCAGTAGGCTACAAGTCCAAATTCAGGGCATCAGCTCCAGGGGAACACTTTCTCCATCAGCTCTGGAGGAAAGTCCATGTCCTCAGTCTTCCTTTGGTCTGGGAGCTTCTCTGCGCAGGAACCTCAGGTCCAAAGGACACGCTCTGCTCCCAGCACTGCTTTCTTGGTGGTATGAGTTTCCCGTGTGTCGGCTCGCTTCTCTCTTTTATATCTCAAAAGAGATTGCATTAAGACAATAATCTTGTCAACCTCATCAGTATAACCTCATCACAGTGATAGAATTTATAACACATGAGGAGATCACATATAATCTCATCATAGTGGTAGAGTTTACTACACATAAGGAAATCACATCACATAACACAATCATACAATACTGGGAATCATGACCTAGCCAAGGTGCTACACACATTTTTTGGGGGACACAATTCAATCCATGACAGACCTCATTATCATCAAGCAAGAAGAGCCAGGAGTGCAGCACATCATTTGGACCCAGGGTCCTTGCACTGAGAAGCTCCTAGACCAGAGGAAGATTGATGACAAGGATCTTCCCCCAGAGCCAACAAAGAGAGAAAGCCTTCCCCTGGAGCTAGCACCCTGAATTCAGACTTCTACCCTCCTAAACTGTGAGAGGATAAATTGGTGTTTGTTAAAGCCATCCACTTATGGTATTTCTGTTATAGCAGTACCAGATAATTAAGACACCCTCAAGCCAGCCTAAATCCTGACCAGGGACTCAATGGAAGGTCCCGGATAGAACGGGAAAAAAATGTAGAACAAAACTCAAATTCCTAAAAAAGTCCAGACTTACTGGACTGATAGGACTAGGGGAACCATTAAGACTATCACCCTAAGATACCCTTTGAACTTGGAACTGAAGCCACTCCTGGAGGTCACCTTTCAGCCAAATAATAATTTGGCTTATAAAATAAACAATATCACCCATAAGTACTGTGCTCCCTTAAACAATCAACTATATGAGACCAAACAGTCAACATTTACCCTAAAGCAAAGATGAGAAGGTAAGGACGGACAGGGAAGCTAGATTAATGGAAACAGAATAAACAGAATGGAAACAATGAGAATGCTGACACATTGTGAAAAAATGTAACCAATGTCATGGAATAATTTGTATAAAAATTGTTAAATGGGAACCTAATTTTCTGTGTAAACTTTCACCTAAAACAGAATAAAATATTTTTTTAAAAAATGGTCTCAAAACTTTTTATAAAATTCTATCATGTGACCTCAGGTGTCGTTTCTATCACCAAAGCCATATTTTCCAACTACCAATTCTTCTTCTTTGTTTCCAACTTTCGTATTCCAATCACCAGTAATTATCAGCGCATCCTGATTGCATGTTTGATCAATTTCAGACTGCAGAAGTTGGTAAAAATCTTCAATTTCTTCGTCGTTGGCCTTAGTGGTTTGAATAATAGTCATATTAACTGGTCTTCCTTGTAGGTGTATGGATATTATCCTATCACTGACATCGTTGTACTTCAGGATAGATCTTGAAATGTTCTTTTTGATGACGAATGCAACACCGTTCCTCTTCAAGTTGTCATTCCCAGTATAGTAGATCACATGATTTTACGATTCAAAATGGCAAATACCAGTCCATTCCAGCTCACTAATGTCTAGGATATTGATGTTTATTTCATTTTTGACAATTTCCAGTTTTCCTAGATTCATACTTCGTACAGCCCACGTTTTAATTATTAATGGATGTTTGCAGCTGTTTCTTCTCATTTTGAGTCGTGCCACATCAGCAGATGAAGGTCCTGAAACTTGACTCCATCCATGTCATTAAGGTTGACTCTACTTTGAGAAGGCAGTTCTTCCCCAGTCGTATATTGAGTACCCTCAAACCTGAGGGGATCATCTTCCAGCACTGTATCAGGCAATCTTCCACTGCTACCCATAAGGTTTTCACTGGCCAGTTTTTTCAGAAGTAGACTGCCAGTTCCTTCTTCCTAGTCTGTCTTAGTCTGGAAGCTCCACTGAAACCTGTCCACCATGGGTGACCCTGCTCTGGTATTTGAAATACCTGTGGCAAAGCCTCCATTATCACAGCAACAGGCAAGCCACCACAGTATGACAAACTGACAGATATATGGTATATATATGTCACTGATTCTGTTTCTCTAGAAAGCCCTAAGACACCGTCTCTGTCCCCATTCCCACCTCCAGCCCTTTGCCCACTGTTGGTTTCCTACCAGGAATGCTCTACCCAATCCTTCACATGTTTAAACCCAATTCATCATTCAAGACCCCCAACAGAGTGGGGTCCAGGCAACTGGGCTCACTCAGGCCTGCACCCCACTCCTCTGCCCACAGCAAAACAGCATTCTAATACGTGGAAAGAGAAAAGTAAAAACTCTATGCTCTTTCTATCAGCCTTGGCTGGCAGTTTATAACTGAAGACAGAGGCTCAAAGTCTCAATAGGCAGTAGAATGA
>NW_004443976.1:12855770-12857328 GCF_000243295.1 Trichechus manatus latirostris
TTGTCAATAGTGCAGCCATGTTTAAATGGCATATATCCCCACATGGCAAAACTGACCAATCCCCTCAGTGGGCAACGATTATCTTATTTGCAGAGTCCCACTTAATCACTTGGGTGGGAGTTACAAGACCAAGATGAAAAAGACCACACGAAAGCGATCCATCGCACCACAATAACCTACTGTAGTTTGCATTTACTGGCTGTTTCTTATAAAAAAACATATTTGTTAGAATATGTCTGTTGCAAGAAATTGCATTTGTTCACCTAAAAGTAATGCAGTCACCACCACAGGGAGGATTAACTCACTGTCTATGACCTCACTTTTTATTTTGTAACTTCACTGGAACATAAGGGCATGACTTTATGTGCTAGCAAACATCAAGTTTGTTTGCCTTGGTTTTCTCTCTACAGGCTTGTTTGTAATAAACCTGGAACTCCAAAAGATTCCTTTCTAAACAGCAATAGGATTTGAGGCTTTACGTGCCAAGGAGTAAGGAGAAAACCTGTCAGAATGAAAGTACCCAGCAAGGAACCAAGAATGGGGGTTGTCCCCCAGAAGAAGGGGGTGCAGCCTCAAAGAAAAGGGGCTGTGACCCAAAAAAAAGGGGGCATGGTCCCAAAAAAGAAGGGGATGTGGCCCCAAAACAGGAGAGAGCATGGCCCCCAAGGAGTAGGGGCTCCCTCTCAGACAGTTTGACTTCCAGGACCTTGTCATATCCTTACTTAAAATTCTTCAGTGGCTACCTGTTTCCTAAAGGTCCAGAGCCCCTGGGTAGTACAAACAGTTAACACGCTCAGCTGCTAACCAAAAGGTAGGATGTTCGAGTCTACCCAGGGGTACCTCATAAGAAAGGTCTGGCATTCTACTTCTGAAAAATCAGCCACTGAAAACCCTATGAAGCACAGTTTACTTTGACATGTGTGATGGCACCATGAGTCGGAATCGACTTGGTGGCAACTGGTTTCCTAAAGGTCCAGTCTAATTTCCTGGCATTACAAAGTGGACTCTCCATGAGACTGCCCTTCCCACCACTCCTCTCCCAGCCCCACTCCCACACCCACTGCCCACTCCCCAGACTGCACTATTTCTGGTCTGAAGACTCAGCCGAAGCTCTCTCTTGCCTCCTCGCTGGTGCTCCTAGATCCCGGCTTAGAACTCCACCCCCACCTCTCAACTGTTTATTTCCTAGTCTTCCTTCAAGAATCAGTCTTGGCTGAAGTAAATAAAATCAGAGCAGAAGCAACTTTGTTCATATTATAAAGGAAAAAATTTTGGTTTGTGTATGCTGTTAGTTTCTGCTTTAAAATATCCACAGATCACCATATCAGGAAATAAAACTTCCAAGTTTATTTAATCAGAAATAGAAATTGGATTTCATTGATTCTCTTGCTGTCATTGATTAAGATAATCATGAGTTTTTAGTATGTTTCCAGTTAATTATATTAATTTCGAGCTTCCCAACTGGTGAACTTCAAGTGGGTTATAGGTGTACCAAGATAATGATCCCTCATGCTGAAGCCCCAAGGCCAAATACCACCCTCACCAGCAGATTCTTCAG
>NW_004443976.1:12859574-12860266 GCF_000243295.1 Trichechus manatus latirostris
CTACTAAGCATGAAAACCCCTTAGCCCACCTGCACACAGTCCCGTCCCCAACTCCAGGCCTCACATTCTCAGCTGCCACCCTGTGGTAAGTACCTGGCCCAGATGGATGGAGGAGTGCTGGCCAGTGCAGGTAAAGATGCGCATAGTGACAAAGTGGCAAAGCTGGTCCCGGGACTGTAAGGAGACGGAAAAGCCTGCAAGGTGTAAGGGGTGAGGAGAGTTAGAAGCTTTGAGGCCAGGAATAGAGGCAGAGCTCAGAAAGACAAGGCAGAGAGGGGAGAATAGGAGGAGCAAGAAGGGGAACCAAGAACTCTCAGTAACTATTGTGGGAACTGACAAGGGAGCAGGATGGGGGACATGGGGCGCTCTGCTGGGAGGCCCCCTCTCAGTGGTATGCTGGAGCTGGCTTATACTGGCTCATGAAAGCAGACTTTGTTAAATTTTCAGGAATTTAACAAGCTAGTTAACTTCACATTGGTAGCCTGAAATCAACCATGGTGGGAATATTTACACCATGGAAATGGGCAAATGCTACAAATCAGGACTTTTTTCTGGAGAGTCAGTTGTTAAACATCTACCAGCAACCACTGGTCCCACTGCATCTGGGACCTAAAGGGGTTCTGGGTTCATGGGATGGGAGCCTATCTCTAGCTGAGAGGGTAAGGATTCTAGGCAAGCCTTTGGGAGTTTTT
>NW_004443976.1:12860366-12862450 GCF_000243295.1 Trichechus manatus latirostris
CACTGGTCCCACTGCATCTGGGACCTAAAGGGGTTCTGGGTTCATGGGATGGGAGCCTATCTCTAGCTGAGAGGGTAAGGATTCTAGGCAAGCCTTTGGGAGTTTTTATAAAATGCTTCTGGAAGGTTCCATAGAAGTAGAGAGAATTCCGGGGAGATTCCAAGGAGAAGTGTCTGAGACCTCAGGTCAGGCGCTCATCTTACCTCTGTCCTGGGCCCCTTGCAGTCCAATTTCAGTGATCTCTTGACACCAGCTCTGCAGCTCAAGGTCATCTTTCACAGCCACACCTGTCTTATAGTGGAGATTCACAATGCCTTCCACATACCTGCCAGGCAAGGGGTCAGGGCAAGAGAGCTGCAGCTAACAGAGAGCCCAGGCCCTCCACTCATTGCCCTCATAGCCAAGTTATCTACCCTCCCCCAAGATACAGACCTTCTGTCTTCCTAGCCTTCTTCTCCATCCCCACCTCACCAGCCTCACCTAGAGATGATTTCCCAGAGCCACAGTGCATCTTGGGCATAGTAGCAAGACTTGACTCCCAGGAGGCCCCGGTCAGCCAGGTCATCAAGGGGACAAAATGAGCTATAGGTTAGAAAGGCTCCAGCTCGCTTGAGCAGCTCCACATGGCCTCCTCCACCTGTGCTCACCACCTGAGGAGCAAGGATGGGCAGAGTCAGCTTCCCTGAGGCCAGAAGGGAGAAGGAACCCCAGCATCCTCCTCTCTGTCCCCATACCTGGTCGAAAACTCCCATGTCAGAGCCCAGCCCAGTCCTGACCCTGATGTATGGTATATCACAGGTGGGGAATGATAAGCTAGAGGGAGAGAAGCAGGGAAGTGCAACGTCAGAGAGAGCTGTGGCGGGTCCCTGCAGGAAAAAGGGCTGAAAAGCAGGAAAGGCTCCTGGTCTTCAGGAAAGCATACACTTCAAGCTCATGACCCATCAACATCAAGGGTTTCCAACTGATTTGCATCTCCTAATTAGTCCCACAAAGCATTGACTTATTACTTTATGATCATTGCAATAAAGCATTCTCCTTTTCATTTAAGAGTATCCAAAGTCTAACCCAGTGTTTCTCAACCTTTTTTTCATTATCACTCCCCTTAATGGTATAAACAGTTAACCTATATGGCTGTTAACCAAAAAGTTGGAGGTTCGAGTGTACCCAAAGGTACCTCAGAAGAAAGGCCTGGCAATCTACTTCTGAAAAATCAGCCATTGAAACCCCTATGGAGCACAGTTCTACTCTGACACACATGGGGTGGCCATGAGTTGAAGTCAGCTCAATGGCAACTGGTTTAAGGCACCTTGTTAGACATTTTTTCCTAGTTACCCCTCCTGCTGTGAAATTTTGATATCACAGATATACTGTATATATGTGTTTGTGTACTGTACGTGTATCTGTGCTTTACACATAAAAAAAGTAAGACTTTTCGTCCCTGCCACCAAGAATCATTTTGCTTCCTTGAGAAGTGATATCGCGCTGTTGAGAACCTATAGGCTATCCCCTGCCTACTCCCCTCACCACTCCTTCCCTCTTGCCTTTGCCTGCTACGCTCGCCTTCTTTCTGTTCTTCACATATGTCAAGCTCATTCTGCCTCCGGGTCTTTGCACTGGCTGTTCTCTGCCTGGACACTGTGCCTCTCGATCATCTCATGGCTGGCTTCTCGTAGCATCAGACTCTATGTTACCTCTTCCGAGGGACCTCTCCTGGCCACCAGATCTAAACTCACCAGCCAGGGAGTCCCCATCATATCACCCTGCTTGAATTCTCTACATCGTACTTATCCTGGCTGGTACATTATATAATCCTTATTGTCTCACTGAAATGAACGTTCCAAAAATTCAGGACCTTGCCTGTCTTATTTACCACGGGCATCTAGAATGGTTCTGGCCACGTATGAAGCACCCAATAAACTTTTTTCATGGATGAGCACTTTGTTCTAATTGTAATAAATCAGGCTACTGTTGCTGGCCTGAGTTCCTCTAATTGGCCTAGGAGTTACTAGAATTCTTCAAAGATTGGCAGGAAACAATCTTTTACATTATTTGCATAGTCTCCTCTGATTGGATGGAATCCTCAA
>NW_004443976.1:12864299-12866606 GCF_000243295.1 Trichechus manatus latirostris
CTCATGCCCACCCCACCTCAGCAATCCCTCCCTGACTATCTCTGTCCTCAGGGACCTCTTCAGTACTGGTGGCTTATTCAGACTTGCCTGGGCTAGCTCTCCAGCTCGGTGCAAACCCCTTAAAGTCGAGGACTTTGTCTATTTCGTCTTTTCATGCCTCCCCCAGTGCTGGAGCACAATGCCCTTGCACAAAGTGGGTTTGTGGATGAGGGGCTGAGCTGAGAGGGCCAAGCTCTGGGGAGCAGGAGTCCTGGGTCCCTCACCTGGATGACCATGGACAAGAGTTTCCCATCAGGCTGCAGCTTCAGCATGACCAGAGGGGCTGCCAGGTGTTGCTGACTACACAGGATGACGTTGGCCTAGATTGCATCCAGCAGGAAGAAGTCAGCTTCAAACAGGGTGCCTCCCCGGATGGGGGAGGAGGGGCAGCTGCCATTAGCACAAGCCTCCCAGAAGGGAGAAGAAGAAGGGAACTAACATGTCTCCATCATCTACTTTGTATTAGGCAATGGATCAGGTGCTTATGACCTCACATAATCCTTACGTGTGCTTGAATTAGCCCCAGTTTTACAGAAGAGGAAACAGATGGTCTGAGAGGTTGGGTATCTTGCCTGAGCTTACAAGTAGCAGAGCCAGGCTTCCAACCCAAGTCTGCCTTACCTTATAACCCCACTTGAATGCTCTCTTTCAATTGTCCCATGTTCACTCTTGATTAACAACCCTACCCCTGACCCTGATTCTCTTAACTTCAAGACCCACATCACCCCTGAATCCTTAACACCAAGGCCCAGCCACATTTCTTCATTTTGACTCTGTCTCTATCAACCATCCCTTCACTGCACACCCTCCCTCCACAGTGTGGCTATTCTCACACAGGGAGGAAGGCCATTCTGTTCCCCTTCTCCAGGATGAGTCCCTTCTTGCTATCCAGCAGCAAGCCCGGCCCACAAGTAGACACCGCAGCAGCACTGTTGATGCTGACCCACCCGATTTCATTCCTTCTCCATCCATGGCCTCCTTGGGTCTGTTATGTCCCTACCTGGAGCTCCTTCTCCAGCTGCGCCTGCAGCTCCTCCATCCCTGGAGGAAGCACCAGACGACCAGAAGATGAATGGAGCACTGAGCAGCATGCGGTTGGTGCCATTGAGAAACTGGTACCCAAATAAAGCATCCTCCTTCCAGGAATCCCGCACCCATTCTGGAGATGGCATTTGTTGAGCACACTGGTGGGATCTGAGCTCTGGTCCTTCCAAATCCCATTGAACCATCCCCATCCCCACTTGACCCAGCCCACCTCAAGGCCCAGGCTTCTGGTCTCCCAACCTGTCAATCCCCCTGGATTGGGTGGGATCTAGGGGTAAGGGTCCTGCGAAAGTAGTGGGGTGGGGAGACTGACCAGCCAGCATGCTCTGGCCAGACCAGAAAATCTGGTTGAAGTCGTCCAGATCTTTCCAGCAAGTCAGAACATTTAAACAGTCTTTGACAGCTAGGTCTGCCAGCCTTCAGGGAAGGATGAGACAAAGAATTTTCGAGACAGTCTTAAAATCAAACATTGCAACCACAGGCACCTACCTCAGGCTGGCCCAGCCCTGTACAGTCCATAGCCCATCGGCCTCAGGTAGACCAGGACACCTCCCTGTCATCCAGCCCCTTGTTCTTACCCCTTGGCTGGTGAAGTTTCAAAGTCAATTCTCTTGTCCTCCAGGAACCTCTCATCTGCAGGGAGGTCACATAGTTTGTTCCCAGCCACATTCAGGATGAGCCCTTCCTTCCAGTTACCCCATCTGTAGGGGGTGGGGGAATGAGGTCAGGCATTACTGCTCAGGAAGGGTTAGCAGCGCCCTATAGGGTGAGGAAGAGTCAGGGCCTGGGAGAAGGGCTAACCGGTACAGCTTCCCTCTCTTTTCCAGCTCCTCCTCCCTGTGTTTCTTGAACAGGCCTTGAGGGTCGTCCACCACTGTGCGGCCTAGGAAGGGAGAGGAGGAGATGGGTGACGAGGCTTCTCCTGAGAGTCTGTCTCATCCCTGCCAAAGCTACACCGCAGCCCGCCCTCTGGCTGGCCCCTGCCAGAATCACCCCTCTCCGCCTTCAGCCGCTGCTCTGCGCACTTTCCTCCCGCCACCTAGCTTCCCGAGAGCCCCAGAGGCCTCCCCACATCCCCACCCCGCGCTCACCAGTGCCCTCAGGCAGGCTCAGGACGCCGTCGCCCTCCACCCAATGGTAACAAGGGAACCTGAATTCGTCCCCGCTGTTCCCGGGCTCCTGCACAGAGCTCCAGATGCGTCGTCCTGAAGAAGGCGCCGTTTC
>NW_004443976.1:12867066-12871755 GCF_000243295.1 Trichechus manatus latirostris
GCTGTCAGACGTCCTCCCAGCACCCCCCACCCCGCCCCCAGCTGGACAGAGGCCCCAGCTGGCCTGGAGCAGGATTCTTGGAGGAAATTCTGTCCAAACGGAAACCTGGAAGTGGAGAGGGTTTAGCCAGGGGGAGTGCGAGAGTGGAAAAGGGGGGGGGGGGAGGGAACGGGTGTCAGGCAGAGGCGAAGGGAGGGCGAGCAGCGGCTTGGAGATGGAGCGCAGAGCGCCGGTGTGGGGAGATGAGTCGGACCAGATCGTGAAAGGGTCTCCGAGGTCAAGTCAAGGGCTTTGGATTTGGTCCTGAGGACAAGAGGGAGCCACCTGGGGATTTTAAGCAGGGAGATGACAAGGGTGGGAATGTATTTGAGAGAAATCACTCTGGCTGCAGGCAATAAGGCTGGTTAAGAGGGTGAAGGTGACGCAGGTTCCGAAGGTCACTGGTGGTCAGGGGCGGGGTGGACATCAGAGCACCGATGCGGGTGATGCCAGCGAGGTAGAATTGCCAGCGCTCAATTCCTGGTTAGATGGCGCGAAGAAAGGGAGGAGGAGCGGCTGACACTCGTGTCTTTGACCTCATGGAGCTGGGGAATACTGGAAGAGAGGCCTGGGGTGGAGGGAGGGGAGGTCCTCCTTTAGACATGTGCCTTTGAGGTGTCCGTGGGACGGATATCGGATCTGGAGGTCTGGAAGAGTGTGCGGGACAGGCGATGGGAATTGGGGGGTGGGCAAAGGGAAAA
Organism: Trichechus manatus latirostris; assembly: GCF_000243295.1. NCBI lineage: Eukaryota > Metazoa > Chordata > Mammalia > Sirenia > Trichechidae > Trichechus > Trichechus manatus. The sequence goes on from NW_004443976.1 coordinate 12,867,807, forward strand.
AAGGAGCTGGGGGGCGAACCAAAAACCCATTGCCATCGAGTGGATTCTGACTTATAGCGACCCTATAGGACAGAGTAGCACTGCCCCATAGGGGTCTCAGGGCTGAAACCCTGGGGGCTTAGTAGTTAAGCGTTTGGCTGCTAACCAAAATGTCCGCAGTTTGAATCCACCAGGCACGCCTTGGAAACCCTATGGGGAAGTTCTACTCTGTCTTACAGGGTCGCTATGAGTTGGAATTGACTCGACGGCAATGGGTTTGTTTTTTTTGGTTTGAATCTTTAAGGAAGCAAACTGCCACATCTTTCTCCCTGCCGAGCACCTGGTGGGTTCCAACCGTCAAATTTTCGGTTCGCAGTCGAGCGCTTAACCACTGCGCCACCAAGGCTCCTAGGGGCGAACACCAGGTAGATATTGTGGTGGGAGAAGTGAAGGGGCTGGGGAAATTGAGGTGGTTACTGTCTCTTGGCTTCTGTTTGTTTTCCACTCTGATAAAGCCCGCACGCAGGAGATGTAAGAACCACGGAATATGTAAAGCAGGAGATGGCCAGGCTGATCCCGGGGCCGTTGAGTTTCGAGATGGCAGAGCTCTGTGGAACAAGGGGCACGCGGGGTATCCCCTCAATTCCAGGGGACCAGGCAGCAGGAACATTTTTTGAGCGCCAACTGTGTGCCACATACCGCCCTCAAGCGCTTTACCCCGCGGTCTCGGTGAGCTTCTCGCGCCCAGCTGGGAGCGCCCTCTGCAGCAAGGAGCTGGAGGCCGGCCGAGGACGCGTCCCTCCCCAGGTTTTGATGGATTTGGGGCCAGGGCGCAGCCCACCCCGCCCGGCGCTCTCTCACCTTGCCCCGCGTGGGCCGCAGGCGCGTCCCAACTGCCGCCTCCCCATGCTGGCCCACCAGCCACAGCTGCACCTGATTATTGGAGCCCGCGCAGAGCGAGGTCCCAGTGGGCACGCGGATGCGGTAGACAACCATCTTGCCCAAGGACGTTTCGAGCCTGCTGAGGGGGAAGCAGTGGAGGTGGCAAATAACAGGGCCCGAGACCCCGCCCCCACAGCCCAGAGCTCAGCCCCCAAGTCCGAGAAAGCGGGGTTCTGACAGTGGGTAGCGGGTGTGGTAAGTAATCCTGGTGGGAGGAGGGTGGAAGGGGGAAGCAGATGAGGATTTGGACAGAAAGTAGACAGGAAGAAGTCAAAGCCAGGGCCAGAAGGTGGGGGGGTGTGGGGGGAGTGTGTACCCAGCAGTAAAACTAGTTCACCCCCGTCAAGGGTCATGCTTAAAGTTGCAGGGGAGGGTGAAGGGAGCCAGGAGACCGGGTCTGCGCCAGCGTTTGTGGAAGGTACAATAGGGCCACAGAATTAATTCGACCAGCTTTGAAAACTTGCCTCCTTTGTGCCAGGCTCTGGGGCCCATTCCCTTGGAGCTTAGAAACCTCTGCTACCTATCGTTGCAGGATAAAAATCCAAACTCCTTGGCATTCAGAGTTCTTGCCAACCTGGCCTGCTCTCCTGCAGTTCACTCCACACCCATTCCCATCTCCCGCCCCCCACTTAAGGCTGCAGCTAGTGTTGCCCAGAACCCACCGTGTTGTTCCTGTCCCCCATGCCTTCACGTTTGCAGTACTGCTGTTGTTGTCCGGTGCCCTCAGTCGCTTCTGACTCATAGCGACCTTATGTACAACAGAATGAAACGCTGCCTGGTTCCGCACCATCCTCACCACAGTTGATATGCTTGAGCTCATTGTTGCAGCCACTGTGTCAATCCATCTCACTGAGGATCTTCCTCTTTCTCGCTAACCCTCTGCCTTACCAAACATGATGTCCTTCTCCAGGGACTGGTCCCTCCTGATAACATGTCCAAAGTATGTGAGATGAAGTCTCGCCATCCTTGCTTCCAAGGAGCTTTCTGGCTGTACTTCTTCCAAGACAGATTTGTTCGTTCTTCTGGCAGTCCATGGTATATTCAATATTCTTCGTCAACACCAGAATTCAAAGGCATCAATTCTTCTTCGGTTTTCCTTATTCATTGTCCAGCGTTCGCATGCATAGGAGGCAATTTAAAACACCATGACTTGGGTCAGGTGCACCTTAGTCCTTAAAGTGACATCTTTGCTTTTTAACACTTTAAAGAGGTCTTTTATAGCACATTTGCCCAATGCAATACATCAGTTGATTTCCTGACTGCTGCTTCCATGGGCATTGATTGTGGATCCAAACAAAAGGAAATCGTCAACAACTTCAATATTTTCTCCATTTATCATGATGTTGCTTATTGGTCCAGTTGTGAGGATTTCTGTTTTCTTTATATTGGGGTGCAATCCATACTGAAGGCTGTAGTCTTTGATCTTCATTAATAAGTCCCCTTCACCTTCAGCAAGCAACTTGTGTCATCTGCATGTGGCAGGTTGTTAATGAGTCTTCCTCCAATCCTGATGCCCCGTTCTTCTTCATATAGTCTATCTTCTCAGATTATTTGCTCAGCATACAGATTGAATAAGTATGGCGAAAGGATACAACCCTGACGCACACTTCTCCTATTTTTAAACCATGCGGTATCCCCTTGTTCTGTTCAAAGAACTGCCTCTTGGTCTGTGTACAAGTTCCACATGAGCACACTTAAGTGTTCTGGAATTCCCATTCTTCGTAATGCTATCCATAATTTGTTATGATCCACACTGTCTAATGCTTTGGCATAGTCAAAAAAACACGGGTAAACATCTGTGATATCTGACAAATGTCATTACCTGAAACACCAGTGAGGAAAAAGGAAAGGTGAGGGCATTTCTGACACGTTCTCAAAATTTAGGATTTTCCATTCGGGGGTTAAAAGGGAAAAGCACACTAGCTTGACTGACTGGAATATCTCCACTACTAATTTATGATAGTGCCTTTGGATTTAATGTACAGAAGTTTCCTTGTTGGCATCCCATTCAATAAGGGCCCAGACGTCTACTTAGGAAGAACGACATCCAAAGGGAGCTAACAGCCCACGCTAACTGGGAGGGAGGTTTCCAGTGGCTTGATGCTGAGCTCTCTGCTTTAATCGTGCCCTCGTTCTCCTTGTAGACATCACACTTCAAATGTAAGCAGCCAAGCTTACACCCTCTAAACAAAAGATAAAAGGACTCCTTTTGGGGGAAACTCTGCGTGGCCAACAGAAATGACCTACAAATACTGGCATTTGGGGTCCCCCCACTTCAGTCACCCTCAGTGAACACATCTAGCTGAAAAGCCCCACGATGCACAAAAAGTTTCCAATGAGCATTTCATAAGGCTTTACTTTAAATATGAGAGATAGTCAAGCTTCTAGTGTGAAATATAGAGACCAAGACAGAGAGGAAACTTGCAGAAAATTATCAATATCAAAAGAGGGATAGCATGTTGCAACCATGAAACAAGAAGAAGAATCTATTTAAAAAAAAACAATGTTCAAAGAATAAGAAAGAGCCCCTGGAAATAAAAATATGGTAGCAGAAACTAAAATTTCAAAAGAAGGATGGGAGGAAAAGTTAAGGGAATCACCAAAGAAATAGAAAACAAGGGAGAAAAGATGAGAAAAATTAGGGAATAAGTCTGAAATTCAACATGTAAGTAATAGAAGCTCTTGAAGGAAAGAAGAGAAAGAAAGAAGTGAAGCAAACTTATAAAACAAACAAAATTTCCTAGAACTGAGTGAATATTAGCTCCAGATTGATATAACACATAAAATGCCAACAAAATAAAAATAAATAGACCTACACCAAGTCTAGACCTAGACCTGTGAAATTTCAGAATGCTAGGGACAAAGCCCTGGAGGCTCAGTGATTAAGAACTCGGCTGCTAACCAAAAGATTAGCACTTCAAATCCACCAGCCACTCCTTGAAAACCCTATGGGGCAGTTCTACTCTATTCCTTAGGGTTACTATGAGTCGGAATCAACTCAACAGCAATGGGCTTGTTTTTTGTTTTT
>NW_004443976.1:12873011-12874084 GCF_000243295.1 Trichechus manatus latirostris
GACTATTTTTACTTTTGACTGGCAATAAAGGAAGAGGCAAATACTAATTCTAAAATCTAATCTTTTAGCAGCTACGCAGGAGTTAGAGAAAGTGGACTATACTATAGAGACGCAATTAATGGCTGTGAATCAATATAGGTAGGGGTCAGAGAAAGGGTGAGACTCATAGATGGGCAAGGAATAGAGTTCAGATTAAGGACGGGACAAGGGCTCCCATAACTTGTTGATATAAAAGTCTGAAATTTACAAACAGCTATAAATGACATTATTGGAACAATTTGGAAACCCCAGTGGTGTAGTGGTTAAGAGCTATGGCTGCTAACCAAAAGGTCAGCAGTTCAAACCCACCAGGCACTGCTTGGAAACTCTATGGGGCACTTCTACTCCATCCTATAATTTTAATATGAGTTGCACAGTCCATTATTGTAATTGCTGTCAGTAAGTTGTACACCTATAAAAAGTTGAACTGGCAAAAGTTGTGTGATACATGTATTTACAACGACAACAAAAGTAGCTGCCAAAGCTGCTTATATACAACCAAACACCTCGTGGGATTTGGTTCCTTGGTTTGTAGGTTTAGGATCACGGTTTCATGGGACATCCCAGCTAATTGGCCTAATAACATATTTAGTTCTTCTGTTTTACCTCCTAGTTCATTGCGTGGTGCCTGGGGTCTTAAAAAGCTTGCAAGCAGCCATCCAAGGCACAACAATTGGTCTCTATTCACCTGGAACAACAGAAGAAGAAGAGTGAGGAATAGGAGGAAGATATGGAATGTGTGGCTAATTTCCTCCATGAACAACTGTCTCATTTGCCATGAGACCAGAAGAACTGGGTGATGCCCTGCTACCATTAGTGAACATTTTGATCAAAGATTCCATAGCAGGGTAGACGGGCCCATAAAACAAAACGAAACTAAAGGGGCACACCAGCCCATGGGCAAGGACTAGAAGGCAGGAGGGGACAGGAAAGCTGGTAACAGGGAACCCAAGTTCAAGGAGGGAGAGTGTTTGGGGGGCAGAGCCAACATGGCGCTATAGACAGAAGCACCACGCCGTCCCACCACAGCAAGG
>NW_004443976.1:12875383-12920849 GCF_000243295.1 Trichechus manatus latirostris
ACCTAGAATAATGCATGGCCTATCAAAAGTGTTATATACATGATGCAGAAGGAATGAGTGAAGGAACGGCTCCCTGGGTGGACAGTTAAATAGGCAAGGTGGTAGGTGGGGTAAAAACAAAATAAAACCCATTGCCATCAAGTTGATTCCAACTCATAGCAACCCTATTGGACAGAGTAGAACTGCCCCGTAGGGTTTCCAAGGCTGTAAATCTTTACAGAAGCAGACTACTGTATCTTTCTCCCACAGAGCAGCTGGTGGGTTCAAATCGCTTACCTTTTGGTTAGCAGTCGAGCACTGAAAGCAAGTAACCTCCAGGCTGGCTGGCAGGGGCCACAATGATCAAAATGGAAATGGGTTTAGATTCTCCGTGTTTATTTGAGACCAAGTATGTAGCTTAAGCACTATGTTACCCCACAGGAGCTGGAGAAATGGAGGATACAATGGGCTGGAAGGAGTTGGGATCAGAGAGGTGAAGAAATTCGGGGCAAAACTGAGTTCAGTTAAACCAAACACCTAGCAAGATTGGTTTTCTGGGTTTGAAGGTTTTGGACTTTAGTCTCATAAGACAACTCAGTCAATTGGCATAATATAGTTCACAAAGTTCATGTTCTGCATCCTAGTGAGGTGAGTAGCATCTGGGCTCTTAAAAGCTTGCCAGCAGCCATCTAAGACAAAACTATTGGTCTTTATTTGTCAGGAGCAAAAGAGTAAGAAGGAAACCAAAGTCTTAGAAAAGAAACTGGTCTACAGGGCTAATCGCCTACATGAGCCATGGCCTCATCTACCTTGAGACCAGAAGAACAAATTGTGCCCAGCTACCACCACCAATCATTCTGATCAGGGCCACAACAGATGGAACCTGATAAAACTGGAGAACAGCACAGAACAGAACTCAAATTCTTAACAAGTCCAGACTTACTGGACCAGTTGAAACTAGAGGACTCACTGAGACTGTCGCTCTGAGATACTCTTTAAACCTTGAACAAAAACTATCCCCTGAGGTCATATTTTAGCAAAATAACAGATATGCACACAAAATAAAGGATATTATCTGTGAGTACAGTGCTCCAGTAAAAAAAAACATCTATATGAGATCAAAAGGTCAACAATTACTCTAAAGCAAAGATGAGAAGGTAAGGGGCAGGGAAACTAGAACACTGGAAATAGAACAACCAGAACACAGTTAAAGAGAATGCTGACACATTGTGAAAAATGTAACTAATGTCACTGGACAATTTGTACAGAAATTGTCAAATGTGAAGCTAATTTACTGTGTAAACTGTCACCAAAAACATAATAAAATGTTATTTTTAAAAAAAGAAAGAAAATGAGTTGGGAAGTGTTCCCTTCTCTTCTATTTTCAGGAAGAGAAAAAAAAGAACTGAGTTCAAATATTGGGAAGCGTTAGAACAGCATGAGATTGGAGAGACAGTGAATCATGAGGGCTGCAAACAGGCTACTTTCTCTGGAACTGAGTCACACACCACAACATCTCACTCACTGGTTACTGACAACCCCTTTGTCCAAGCATTGGGCTAGGAACCACAGGGAGAAAAGAATGCATATCCCTGTCCAGAGGGTGCTACCAAGGAGTTGTTATTTACAGAAATCCACTGGGCAGGTGGTAGGGAGGCCCCTCATCCCAAGTCTGAGAACAGGGATTTCCACCCAAGATCAACAGGAGAAACTGAAGGTGAGAGAGTGAACTAGGACTGGGAATGAGGTCCACCGGTGAAAGGTGATCCCAGGGAGACAAAGGCAGGGAAGGGGCACCCTATAGGCTCCCTGGGGGTGGGGTGTCTGAGGCTCTGAGAGCTGCCCCTCAGAAGTCTTCTAGGCTTGCAAGGGGTGGGAGAGGGGGCAGTTCCAGGGGCAGCCTACAGCCTCAGGGTATTCTTTAGTTGTTGCTGCATTCAGCCTTGTAAAGAGGCAGAACCTATTTGTGGAACATGAAAGCTGGGTGACCCCTTCAGATGGTTAAGGGAAGCACAGCTTGGCGACCTCAGCCTGTGATGCTGAGCTCCTCCAGGAACTCACACCCGGCCAGTTAGAGACAGTGCCTCCCTGTGTACTGCAGAGCTTATCAAGTTGCAAGTCACCATTTGTCCTTCTTGTCTCTCCCAATTTCATCTCCTCAAGGGACTGAGGAGGTGCCACAATTATCCATGTTTGTTATGCCCCAGGGCACAGCCAGGGTTTCTTCCTCATCCATCTATTCAGTCATTATTGAGCCCCTACTCTGTACCAGGAATTTGGAACTGGAGACACAGCAAGGAACAAACCAAAATTAAAACAAAGTCTGTGATCTCATGGAGCATACGTAATATGGAGAAGACAAACTCTAAATAAATTAATATGAAACAATATATATCAGGTAGTGATAAACGCTACAAAGGAGGGTAGAGCAGGGTAAGGGGTTAATGATGAGAGAAGTATAGGGGCAAATTTCAGATCACATGGCCAGGTAACACCTCTCTGAAGAGAAAACATCAAGCGACTCTCACAGAATGACCGCGCAAGCAGATGAACACTCAGTCTGTTAGGGGTTGCCAGGACCCAGAAGCAAGAGAGGAGCTCTGCCAGGCCCACTATAACAGGAACCATGCAAAAGGCTGAGGAGCGACCCCTCACTGGCAGCCAGAAACTGTTCAGAGCACACACCCAGAACCAGGAGGGCAGCATCAAATCCACAGTCCTGGGCTGGGGAGGTGCAGGCAGAGCACACACCAGCACCCTAACACTCTCATCTGCTCTTCACATGTAGACTCTTCCACTTCCCCTTCCCCTTTTCTCCCAAGTTCTGCCCCACTGCCTTGCTGAGACTGCCCTTCCCAAGGTCACTGATTGTTGACAAAATCCAATGGACTGTTCACTGATGTTTTCTCCTTCTGTTTTGAACCTCTTTTCTTATATTCTGGGACACAGACCTCTCCAGGTTATCTTCGCTCTCCTTTAAGGGCTCCCCTTGCCCTTAAAATGGTGATGTTGTCTGGATGCCACACTCAGCCCAATTCTCTTTCCACTCTAATCACATTCCCTGAGGGAACTGCTCCTTCCCAAACTTCTCTCCAGCCCTGAGTCCTCTCCTGAGCCCTTTCCAAATTCCACAGATCCAGCTGCCTGCTGGGTACTCCCACAGGCCTGCTCACTCAAGACGTTCTGCACTAATTACCAGATTGTGAGTTCCTTCAGAGAAGGATCTTATATAATATACTATTTCCCCAGTGCCCAGTACACTGCTTCAAGCACCATATGCACTCAATGAAACCTTGTTTTAATCATTCTCCCTCTCCCTTCTCCCACCATGAAACTACTCCTTCCTTAGTTCCCTTGTTATCTGTAGTCGTCGTCAAGCCCACTCTGACTCATGGTGACCTTATGTATAACAGAACGAAACATTGCCCAGTCATGTGCCATCTTCACAATCTTTGGTATGTTTGAGAACATTGTTGTGTCCATTGTGTCAATCAATCTCATTGAGGATTTCCCTCATTTTCACTGACCCTCTACTTGCCATTTGGGGGACTATCTAGTGTCTTAGGCTGGATTCTCTAGAAAAGCAAAACTAGTGAAGCGTATATATACATAGAGAGAGAGAGATTGATCTCAAGGAAATGGCTCACGAGGTTGTAGAGGATAGCAAGTCCCAGGTACATGGGTCAGGCATCAGGCTGGAGGCTTCTCCTGACTCACTTAGCTGCAAGGACTGACGAACACAACATGGGCAGTCCTCTGGCTCACAGGCTGCAGAGTCTGATGAATCCCAAGATCGGCAGACAATACGGTAGGCAACTGACTTAAGTCTTAAGAACCAGAGGTCAGATGATGACAAGTCAGATTCAGGATCCAGAGCAAGCAAGTGAGCTTTGCCAGAACATCCACATATATATATATAGGATGCAGGCCATACCCCTGAGGAAACCGCCCTTACAACTGATAGGCTGATCACATCAGATCACATCACGGAAGATGACTACATCATTACATAACTGCAAAGCCACTGAGAATCATGGCCTAGCCAGGTTGACACACAACCTTAACCATCACAGTCCACCTCTTGTCAACTTGGCATCTGCACACACCTCCTTAAACTATACATAATCTCTAAATAAAGACAATTACAAAGTCATATTTGCATGTAACATGATACAACTAACATGCGTACAACCAAAAACACACTAGCCCCATTTAAATCTACTATTTTATAAGTGAAGAAAACAAAATATTTGATGCACATATACAAGGCAGAAATACTCATGAAAATTACAGTCCTCATTTCTGCAACTGGTCACAAGGTTGTAACTGGTATTTAGAACTACCTTCTTCCACCACTCATTCCATATTCCCTTTGTCCTCAGCAAGCACCTCAGCTGGTTATGGTTCTCTGCCTGGTGGGGTGACCCAAAACTTCATTTGTAAAGGGTCTGGGCCATTAGTAGTCATGCCAGAACTGGGTTGCTCTAGTTTTCCATTCACTTTAATCACAGGGCATGGTAGTACTAAGAGATGCCCTAAGGGATCTCCTGCATGCCAGACATATTCTTCTTTACCTCCATTATGTAATATCAATCTGATTCCCTCTTGGTAATCAGGATCAATCACACCAGCCAATATGATAACACCCTTTTTTGCCTGTTGATCCAGAGGCATAAGGAAACCAAAGTGGCCAAGTGACATTCTTAATTTCCAGTTCAATGGAATCAGTGATGTGTCTCCAGATGGGAGCAATTCCTCCCTTTGGAACTAAGACCTCTAGACCCACAGAGCATAGAGTCATGAAAATAGGAGCAAAAAATTTGCAAGTGGATCACTAGGGGTAATTGTGAGTGGCGCCATTCCCATTTCCACCCCTTGATTCCTGGACCCATGAACACTGGCTACGGGAGAAACAGCACCATATATTGAATGCCAGCTTAGAGCATATACAGCCTCCTGGAGAACACTGCCCCAGCCCTGCAAGGTATTGCCATCTACCTGGCACTATAATTGTGTCTTTAGAAGGCCATTCCATCGTTCTATCTATCAAGCCAGCTGCTTCAGGACGATGGGGAAAATGGTAAGATCAGTGAATTTCATGAGCACGGGCTCATTGCCAGACTTCATTTGCTGTGAAGTGAGTGCCTTGATCCAAAGCAATATTGTGTGGGATACCATGATGGTGCATAAGACATTCTGTAAGTCCACAGATAGTAATTTTGGCAGAGGCTTTGTGTGCAGGAAAGACAAATCCGTGTCCAGAGTGTCTTACTGGGATCAGTAAGAATGAAATGCTGCCCTTTCCATGATAGAAGTGGTCCAGTATAATCAACCTGCCAGCAGGTTCCTGGCTGATCACCTCAAGGAATGGTGCCATATCAGGGACTCACTGTTGGTCTCTGTCACTGGCAGATTGGGCACTCAGTAGTGGCTATAGCCAAGTCAGCCTTGGTGAGTGGAAGTCCATGTGACTGAGCTCATGCATAACCTCCATCCCTGCCACCATGGCCACTTTGTTCATTAGCCCAGTGGACAATGGCAGGAGTGGCTGGGGAAAGAGCATAACTGATTTCCACAGAACACATTATTCTACTCACTAATTGTTAAAATCCTCTCTGCCAAGGTAACCCTTTGATGAGCATTCACATGAGATACAAATACCTTCATTATTTTGGCAAGTTCAGAAAGGTCTATCCATATATCTCTACTCCATACCTCCTTGTCACCAATCATATTCCTTCCAAATCCCTGATCATCCAGCCAAACCATTGGCCACAGCCCATGAATCAGTATACAATCACACATCTGGCCATTTCTCCTCCCAAGCAAAGTGAACGACCAGGTGCACTGCTCAAAGTTCTGCCCATTGGGAGGATTTCCCTTCCCCACTGTCCTTCAGGGAGGTCCGAGAAAGGGGTTGTAGTGCTGCTTCTATCCACTTTCAAGTGGTGCCTTCATATCATGCAGAACCATCTGTAAACCAGGCACAAGTTTCCTCTTCCTCAGTCAACAGATCATAAGGAATTCTCCATAAGGCAATAGGTGCAGACTGGGAGATGGAAAGTAATGTAACAGGAGTGGAGACAATGGACATTTGGCCACTACCTCTTGCAACTTACTTGTGCCTTCAGGTCCTGCTCTGGCCCTATCTCCTATATACCGCTTACATTTAATGATGGAGTGCTGTTGTGCATGTCTGACTTTATGACTCTGTTGGTCAAAATGGGCAGCTAAGGCCACATGGTGATTTGGTGGGCCATGGTTAGGTGTTTAGTCTCTATTAGGCCCGGTAACAAGCCAAATGCTGTTTCTGAAAAGAAGAATAATTATCTGCAGAGGATGGCAGGTCTTTGCTCCAAAATCATGAGGGTCTGGGCTGTGATTCACCAATAAGGGCCTGCAAAAGGCTCCAAACAGCATCTCTATCTGCCACGACACTTTAAGCACCATTTGATCAGCCAGATCTTATGGCCCAAGTGGCAAAGCTGCTTGCACAGCAGCCTGAACCTGTTGCAGAGCCTTCTCTTGTTCTGGGCCCCACTCAAAACTAGAAGCTTTTTGAGTCACTTGATAGTCTGGAGTAGCACACCCAAATGAGGGATGTTGCCTCCAAAATTCAAAGAGGCCCACACGTGTTGTGCCTCCTTTTTAGTTGTAAGAGGGGTCATATGTAACAACTTAACTTTCACTTTAAAGGAACATCTCAACATGCCTCGCATCACTGGACCTCTAGGAATTTCACCGACATGGAAGGTGTCTGAATTTTTGGGGATTAATTTCTCACCCTCTAGCAGCATACATGTTTTACCAGTAAGTCCAGAATCATTGATACTTCTTCCTTACTAGGTTCAGTCAGCATAATGTTATCAATATAATGGACCAGTGTGACACCTTGTGGGAGGGAAAGGTGATCAAGCTCCCTGCGGACTAAATTATGACATAGGGCTGCAGTGTTGATATATCCCTGAGGTAGGACAGTGAAGGTGTTTTGCTGGCCTTATCAGCAGAAGACAAAATACTTCTAGTGGTCCTTTGAAACAGGTATGGAGAAAACAGCATTAGCCAGATCAATAGCTGCATAGTAGGTATCAGGAGATGTATTAATTTTCTTGAGGAATGAAACTACATCTGGAACAGCAGCTGTAATTGGAGTCATCACCTGCTTAAGTTTTCAATAATCCACTGTCATTCTCCAAGATCCATCTGTTTTGTGCACGGGCCAAATAAACTTGTTGAATAGGGATATGGTGGGAATCACCACCCCTGCACTCTTCAAGTCCTAGATGGTGGCATTAATCTCTGCAATCCCTCCAGGAATGAAGTATTGCTTTGGTTTACTATTTTCCTAGGTAGAGGCAGTTTTAATGGCTTCCATCTGGCTTTTCCTGCCATAATAGCCCCTACTCAACTTGTCAGGAATCCAATGTGGGGGTTCTATCAGTTGCTGAGTATACCTATTCCAATTAAGCATTCTAGAACCGGGGACTCACTATAGGATGGGTTCGGGGACTCCCTGGACCCACTGTGAGACAAGCCTGAGCTAAGACTCCACTCTGACTGGGGGGCCACAAGGATGTTTTGGGTCCTGTGGAATTAGTGTCAGTTCAGAGCCGTATCAGTAATCCCAGAAGTCTTAATTATTTCCTTTTCCCCTATAAACAGTCATCCTTGTAGAAGGCCATAGATCCCTTTGGGGAAGGCCAGAAGAAAGATTAACAGTACAAATTTTTGGCTGTATAGTGTCCTTCCCCCATGGACCCTGCCTCCCCTTCATTCAAGGGGTTGTGGGTCCATAAACTGGCTTAAGTCTGGGAACTGATTGAGGGGCCGTGACTGTCTATTCTGGCCTTTGGAGTTACACTGCTGTTTACTTGACCTAAAATTATTCTGCTTGTACTGATGAAGTAAATATTTAGTAGATTTCCCATCTGTTTCACTCCTAGGGACCCATGACTAAGTAGCCACTGCCATAATCCATATGAGTCAGAAGCTTCTGATTACTGCTTTGACTCCACAGTCCTTTATGGTAACCATCTTGTCTTTTTCAGTTGAGTGCTGCCACTTGGCCCATACCACCAAAGGGTCCAAACAGCCCCAGTATAGTTAGGTGTCTTGATTTAGCTAGGGCAGTCTCCACTGTCAAATCTAATTTACATAAAATAGCAATTACAGTAGTCTTCAAGGATGCTGGGGCTCCCTTCACAAATTTGTTCCTCATCATTGTGGTAAAAGATGTGTCCTCTGGGCACTCCATGGGTGGGTCTCTTGGTGTAACCTGATAAATTCACTCTAACATGCCAATTTCCCTAAGCCTTTGGATACTTTCCTCTATAGTATACCAAGGCAGGTCTGGGACTTCAGCTTGACTTAGTGCAGGCCAACACATAATCCATGCTTCTACGACCCTACCAAATAAACTATAAGATACTTTCCTAACCTTTTGAGCTGAAACATTGAATGAAGAATCTGTGCTTAGTGGTTCCATATCAATAAACTCATACTGATCTGACTTTATGTTCTTTGCACCATTATCCCACACCCTTAATAGCTATTCCCCAGGTTTCTGTTTGTACATTTTAGAAAACTCAAGCAGTTCTTTTAGAATATAGCATACCTCCTCCTGGGTCACACTTTATACTTCACCTTTTGGGACTCGCTGGGACTTGAATCTAGTTATAGGTCCAGAAGCAAAAATGCATGGTGGGGGTGGGTCCTGGGAACATTCAGCAATGCCTTGTAAGGCATCTACCTCAGTCAATGCCACAGGCAATACCCTAGGAGATATCTCAAAGACTCTTCTGGCACAGTTGGGTTAATCTCATCAGATGGGGGTGGAAGGGATAGTGGTTTTACTGGTGAGGGTGGCTTAGCAGACAAACATGGAGTAATCCCTTCAGATGGGAGAGGGCTGGTTCTGTCAGGAGGCATTAGTCAATGGAATTTGGGGGCTCAGTGTCCCATTTTCCAGATTATCTGCCCATATGTCCCCATCCCAAGCTTCACGATCTCATCTCTTCCCAGTCAATGCCCTCACTTTAACTTCAGACACCATTTGAGGTTGGGAATTCAATTGGCGTTGTAATTCACCCACTCTTATGATAAGACTCTGGGTTTGGCTTTCAGCAATATTAGCTCTGTTACCACAAGAAATAAGGCTTTCTTTCAGGGCACAAGTGGCAATTCTGAGGTCTTTTATGCAGTGCTTGAGCTGTGACTCTGAAGCCCTGAACTCCTCTCTCTTTCACTATTTTGTCTAGCCAAAGTAGGACCAACAAACCCACTTCCCTATACTTCTCATTCTGAGAAAACTGTAGAAAAGTATCAAACATGCAATCACCCACAGCCTCTCTTCTCACCAATACTTGATCTATTCGTGGTGATATTTTGTGTATTAATATTGCCACTGCATGCCATGGATTAGCAGTGCCCTCTTAACTACTAAAGGCAGAGTCATCAGCCCCTTTAAGACTAGTCAGACTTGAGAACAAATTTAGAAAACTCATCTTACCATTTTTTTCTCTAGAACCACTCCCAGTATAAATGTCTTAGACTGGGTTCTCTAGAGAAGCAAAACCAGTGAATACATAGAGAGATTTGCCTCAAGGAAATGGCACACTTGGTTGTAAAGGTTGGCAAGTCCCAAATATGGGTAAGGTGCCAGGCTATAGGTTTCTGACTCATGTAGCTGCAGAGTCTGACAAACCCAAGATTGGCAGGTCAGATGTCAGGCCACTGGCTCACAGGTCACAAAAGCTGATGAATCTCAAGATCGGCAGGCAATATGGCAGGCTACTGGCTCAAGTCCCAAGAACCACAAGTCAGATGACCACAAGCCAGATGGAGGATCCAGAGCAAGAAAGCAAGCTTTGCCAGAACATCCATATATATATTGGATGCGGGCCACACCCCCAATGAAACACCGCTTAAAACAGATTGGCTGATCACATCAGATCACATCACAGAGGATGACTACATCATTACATAATTGCCAAACTACATTATTACATAACTGCAAAACCACTGAGAATCATAGCTAAGTCAAGTTGACACACAACCTTAACCATCATATCTAGTTTCCAGCTATCTACTCTCTCAAAGTCCCATCTCTAGCAATAAGGACAGTGAGGCATTGTACTGAGAGTGACAACAAAATACTAAAAGTCCTGAACCAGGCAGCCAGCTCTTC
This sequence comes from Trichechus manatus latirostris, assembly GCF_000243295.1. NCBI lineage: Eukaryota > Metazoa > Chordata > Mammalia > Sirenia > Trichechidae > Trichechus > Trichechus manatus. The sequence goes on from NW_004443976.1 coordinate 12,885,549, forward strand.
CTAGGGAAAAGCAAAAAGACTGGACAATGCTCCCAGATAAGGCCCAAGCAGCCTTTGGCAAGGGCCCCCAGAACTGAAGCAGCCATGACTACCTGGCAGACCAGCCCAGGACGGCAGGCCAAGGGCACTCTTACAGGCCAGAGCAGCATGACCTCCCCATCCTCATCCATGGCTACTTCCCAAGTTGGACTTCACCATCCTTCACCTAAACCAATACAATTTCCTCCCTGGTCTCTCAGGCTCCAGCTCTCCCCCATAGGCTGCCAAACTGACCAAAAACAGAATGAGTCACTTCCCTCCTCAAGGATAAATCTTCACTACCTAGAGAACAAAGCCCAAACTCCTGAGCACAGCTTTTGAGGCCCTTCACTTGACCCCACACACCTGTCCAACCATATCCCTATGCCTTCTTTAATGCACCACTGGCACCAGGTACAATCCTTTCCTTAAGCATAAACAACCCAGAGGAGAAAGGCTTTCTTAGGTCCTCCACCCATCTGAGTCCCTCTTTGTCTGCTAAGCCACATCTTTTTCCTGACTTATGCAATTGCTTGAGGTGCCCAAAGACAGAACCACATTCTGATCTCTATGAAATTCCACTATCTTAGTTATCTAGTGCTGCTATAACAGAAATCCAAGTGGATGGCTTTAACAAAGAGAAACTTATTCTTTCACAGTCTAGGAGGCTAGAAGTCCGAATTCAGGGCCAGCTCCAGGGGAACGTGCTCTCTCTCTGCCAGCTCTGGGGGAAGGTCCTTGTCATCAATCTTTCCCTACTGAGGAGTTTCTCAGCACAAGGACACCGGGTCCAAAGGATGCACTATTCTCCTGACTCTCTTTTCTTTGTGGTATGAGGTCCCCATGTCCCTCTGCTCACTTCTTTCTTTTATATCTCTAAAGAGATTGACTTAAAACACAACCTAATCTTGTAGATTGAGTCCTGCCTCATTAACATAACTGCCACTAGCTCACCTCATTAACATCATAGAGGTAGGATTTACAACACATAGGAAAATCACATCAGATGACAAAATGGTGGACAATCACACAATACTGGGAATCATGGACTAGACACGTTGACACACATTTTTGGGGGGGACACAATTCAATCTAAAACATCCACCATGCAATTTTTTAAAAAAAATCATCACTTGCCATCCCAAATGTACACTAGCCTTCCAACTTTGTGTCCCACGCAAACTTAATAAACAGATATACACCCAAGTTACTTATAGTGATTTTCAACAAGATGTATCTAAGAGAGGTCTTCAGCACATCCTAAGAAACCTCCAGAATAACCTTAATCTATTATCCTTGGGTAAGATAATTAATTGCTTGAATAATTACTTATCCTAATATTCAGCCAACATTCTCTACCCGTGCCACAAGCACACCCGTGCCAACAGCAACATTCTCTACCCGTGCCAACAGCAGACTGTTCAAGAGCTTGCTGAAGACAAAATGCTGTCTCTTCCCAACTAACATTTCCCCAACTATCAATCCAGAAACTCAGAAGGGAGTCCAACAGGCCCTGTTCTGAATCGTGGACTTATTCTGGCTCCTACCTGTTCTTTTTCCCGTGTCAACCCAAAACACGCTTCATACTCTTCCTACCAGATGTTGGAACATACCATAAAGCCATAATAAATAGGTGTACACAGACACAATGGAATAGAACACACAATCAATAAACAGACCCCAAAACATATGGAAATTTAGGATGTAATAAAGATGGCATTTCAAATTTGGAAAAGATGGGTTACTTAATAAATGACACTTGGACAAAATAGCAAAGTTGGCCAAAGTAAAGGTATGTACCACATGCCTTACACTACAATAAATCCCAAATGGATGAAAGATTTAAATGCAAAAAAATAAAAAGCATAAAAGTATTAGCATGATAAAAGCAAGGCATCATAAAATTACTAGAAAAAATGTGACTCTTTTAATAATCTCAGAATGATGACAGTTTTTTTTAAAATATGACACACAACCCAGAAGCTTTACAAGATTGATAAGTTCAACTAAATAAAAATAAAAATTTTCAGCATGGCAAAAACCAGTATAAGGAGTCAAAAGGCAAACTGTAAAAAAAGAAATTTACCACTCTTAATACAAAGGGCTAATTTTCCTAATATATAAAGAGCTATGAAACAAGAATAAAAATCAACAATAGGCAAAGGATATGGGTATTTCACAGAAAAGGACATTCAAAGAAATCTTAAACACAGGAAGAGGCCCAAACTCTAAAAAAAGAAGTGTAAATTAAAATACATAGGTGTACCATTTCCCATCTAACACGCTGGTGAAGATCACAAAGCTTGTTAACACTCTCTGGCAAAGGTTTGGGGAAACGTATTCCTGGTGGGAGCAAAAACTGGTACAACCGCCAAGAAAGAACTCAGCAATTCTACTTCTAGGAATTTATCCCACAGATACTCATTCATGTACAAAATGACACATATACATGTTTGTTTTGCAGCAGCAAAAGATTGCAATCAATCTAAGTGTTCATCAATCAGGGACTGGCTAAATAAATTATGGTATAATTCTATGCAGCTGTAAAAAAAGAATGAGGAAGCTCTGTATCAACTGAAATGGTATCAAATTCTGTCAATTCTACCTTCAAAAAATACCTGGGTCCAACCACTTCTCCATCACCTTGTTCCAAGGCATCACAACTCCCAGCGAGCTGAATTAGCCTAAATGGTGTCTCTGCTACCACCCTTATTCCCTTCCAGTCCATATTCCCCAGCAGAGCAGCCAGACTGATCAAAACTCTGCAGTGGCTTCCCACCTCACTCAGAGTAACAGCCATAAGGCCCTGCATCACCGCCCACCCATTCCTACTCCTACCCTATTATCTCTCTGACTTCATCTCCCATTTTCAACTTCACTGGTTGACTGCTTTCTTGAACACCCCAAGAATGCTCCTGCCTCAGGACCTTTGTATTTGCTGTGCCCTCTGCCTTGAAAACTCTTTCCCCAAAACTCCTTCAGGTCTTTATTCAAATATCACCTTCTCCGTGAGACCTTCCCTAGCCATTCTACTTACAACTGCCCAAGCAGGCACATAAATGGAATAGTGTTTAATGTAGACTCTAGGTGGTGGATATATGGGTGCTCTCTGCATGATTCAACTTCTGTTTTAAAATTTTCATAATAAATGCTGAAAAAACACACAACCACACAAACCTATCCCCTTCTCTTGCTTTGTTTTCCCAAAGCACTTGTCAACATCTAACATAGGATATATTTTACTTGTTTGTCTACCATTACCACCAGCCGAACACGTACATACAAATCCCATAAGGGTAGGGCAGACATTTTTGCCTGTTTTGTTTGCTGCTCTATCCCCAGCTTCTAGAACAGTGCCTATCACTGGACCAATGTCAGATTACCAGTTTTGATGCTGTACTATAATCATGTAAGATGTAACCACTGGAGGAAACTGGGTGAAGGACACATGGGACCTGTATATTATCTTTGCAACCTCGGCGAATTATTTCAAAATATACATATTAATGATAAAACAGTGCCTAGTACATAACTGGGGCCCTGGTAGCACAGTGGTTAAAGCGATGTACTGCTAACCAGAGGGTCAGCAATTCGAAACCACCAGTGGCTCTGCTCCAATGGCAGCGTGTTTGGTTTGGTTTTCAGTACATAACTGATAGTAAATATTTGTTGAATTAATAAACTCCCATATTAGGTGAAAAAAAGTACAATAAACTGTGTCACAAAAAGGGGGGCTATATATATTTGCTTGGGTCTGTACACACTATCTCTGGAAGAATATATAAAAACTGACAATACTGGCCATCTCTAAGCAGAAAATCTGGGTGGCTGGAGAACAGGGGTGAAGACTTTCAACAAACTTTTTGCACCTTTGAATTTTGAACCCTGTGAAGGTATTATCTATTCAGAACACAATTTAAATTAGGAAAATTTCTGTTCTAGTCTCTTTCCCAGGATCAGTGCCAACTTTATCTATCTACAGTTTCCAGAAATCAGGTTCTTTCCCTTTTTGAAAAGTCACTATTCCAGTAGTTTTCACACATCTGCACCTTTGTTCTCGCAGTGATCCTGAAGCTTTGCATCGCCTTCTCCACCTAAAAAAATGCCTCTTGAACTTGAATCAGGGGAAAAACAGAGAGCTATAAAAGACATTTTAGGAATAAGTAGGAAAAATTGAATATCACAATATATACACTATTACTGAATTACTGTTATTCTTCTTAGGTTCGGTAATTGTGATTATGTAGGAAAATGTCCTTATTCTTAGGAGATAATGTTGAAGAATTTAGGGGTAGAGCGTCATGACATCTGCAACTTCCTTTCACATTGTTCCACAGAAAAAGAAAATGTGTATAGATACATATGTGTTTATATACACAGAGATATAGATGTATATACAGATAGTTATATTGGGATAAAACCTAACACGGCAAATTGTTAGCAATGTCAAATCTAAGCAAAGGTTATATACTATTCTTACAACTTTTCTGTAGGTTTGTAGTTTTTCACAAGTTGGAAGAAAACTTTTTAAACCCCTACTGAAGTTTTCAAAAATAAGCTCAACTACTGCCTCCTCAAAAGAGGTTGTTCAGGATACAATGAATTGGAATAAACCACTCCCTTTTCTGTATTTCCATGTTCCTTTACTTACGTTCATACATCAATAAAGACTGAGTGAATAAATCATGCGACGTCAACCTCAGGTCCATACATCTTGGTATCTTTTCACACCCACACCTTTAAGTTCATGCTTGCATATCTGCATCCCAGCAAGGCCTAGAGTTTAACTAAAAGGGACCAGACGCTGACTGGGAAATTTTCGCATCTGAAGACTGGATAGGGAGGTCTGGGAGAGCTTATCAAACTCCCGCCAGGGAAGTGAACGGGAGAAGTGGGATGTGAACGGAAGGACCAGCCTGGAACAGACCTCAGCCCCAGGTCCGCCGTGGATGCACCTCTAAGTCGGGATGCCAAAGGTTCATATTTCACAGAATTCAGTGACTAGACTCCTCGTCTTTTCACAGTTCTCTAAGGTTCCATCACAATTGCTCAGCCCGTTCTTCAAGACCAAATGTGTGTGTGTGTGTTTCTTTTTACACAGGTTCACTCACTAGGGCACTTAATCCCACACAATTTCCACACTTGGATTACAAACTCAAAAGCAGGGCTACATTGGATGAGGATAGTGATAATGGTGGCATAGAATGAAAAATGTAATCAATGTCACTGAATTGTAAATGTGGAATTTGCTATGTTGCCGGATGTTTTGGTGTGTATACTTTCACCATAATTTAAAAAAAAAAAAAAAGCAGGACTACATTTTATAACTCCTCGTAGTCTTAACCACACAGACAAGCCAGCACAGATTTAGCATCAGAAAGAGCAGAGGACGAGAATTCTAAAATTCTGATGGTCCCCACGATCCCCGTAGGTCAGTGTTTCCTCCTCTGGACAATGGAGACAACAGGATGGTCATGGAGACATTTGGGAAATAGCACGGGTATCTTGAAAAGCCCAGTAGACACTTGGGCTTCTGGCTGGGGACACAGTTGGCAAAAGGCAGAAGCAGCAGTTGATATCTAAGGACATAACTTTATTGGAAATGGGTTGGGGGTGCAGGAGAGGGCTAAGAATCAGGCTCTGTGGCAGCTGGTGGCTTCTCGTCATCAGGGGGACAATCAATGAAGTCGGCCAGCATGGCAGCTGTGTCATCCTGCTCCTTTTAGGGACAAAGATACAAGATGTGAAAGTCACACACACAGAGAAGAGTGGGCCAGGCTGGGGACAAACCTCTTCCCCAACAAAAGCAGCTGCAACCCCGTCTTCTCACCCTCAGCCTCCCACACGAGCTGCCCTCCCTACCTGGCCCTCTCACCTTTTCCTGGAGAGCTGCTGCCTCTGTCTCTGTGTCCATCTCTTCTTCGGCGGATGCCTCTGGTGGGGGTGGTACCTTGTCACCCCCATCCTCAGTCTCCTCTTCCAGCAGGGTTGGGGGGGCAGGGGGCTCTTCTTCAACAAGCTCTTGTGGAGGAGGCCCTGCTGGGGGGCTTCCCCCCTTCCTTTCCACCTCCCCCTGGGAGGGGAGTACCTCAGGGACAAGTGTGGGGGCCATCTCATCCCCATGCTCCTCCTCTGCCCCCGGCTCCTCCACTTCCAACAGCAGCCCAGGTTCTGGTTCTGGCTCAGGCGGTGCCTTGGGGGATTCGGAGGGGGGCAGAGCTGGAGGCAGGGTCGGGGGTGCGGGCCCACCTTCCTCCACCTCCCCTCCTGCTGAGCCCAACTCCAGTTCTTCTACCTCTTCCAACTCTTCCTCCTCCTCCTCGTCCTCCTCGTCTTCTTCTTCCTCTAATTCACCTTCCTCCTCCTCAAATTCTTCCTCGAACTCTTCTTCCTCTTCTTCCTCTTCAAAATACTCTTCCTCATCCTCTTCTTCTTCCTCAAAATCTTCATCCTCTTCCTCTTCCTCCTCCTCTTCCTCCTCTTCATCCTCCTCCTCCTCATCACTGCTATTGATATTAATGACTGTCAAATCTTCTTCCAGGGCTGGGGGTCCTCCCCCACCAGGAGTTCCTTCAGGGACCAACTGGGGTGGTGGGAGTGTCACCGGACCAGGAACAGGAAGGGGTGGCGGTGGTGGAAGGGGCCCTGGGGCTGCAGGAAGCTCTTCAGGCTCCTCCTTGGCTGGCACAGGAGGGGAGGCCGCTGGTGGCCCAGCTGGGGCCACAGGGGGAGGTGTGCTGCCTGATGGGGGCGGGGGCGGCAGGGGCGGCAGCCCCTCAGGCACAATCACCACGCTGTCATCAGAGTCACTCTCTAAGGAGATCTCCACATCGGACGCCTCCTCCTTATCATAGTGAACAAAGGCTGGTCTGGGCACTCTCCCACCAAATGTCTCATCAGGGGGTATAGAAGGAGGAGGACTGCCACTAGGGGCAAGGACCGGGTCCTCATTGGAGCCTGCCCGGTGGTTCTCAGGGCCAGATAAGAGCCGAGGTGGCACAGACACCAGGCCTGGGGCAGAGAGGCCTAGGTGGTTGGCTGTGGCTGGAGGTCCAGGGCGTGCTGAGGGCACTGGGGCTGCTGAGGGCATGGGGCCTGCTGAGGGCATGGGGCCTACCGAGGGCATGGGGCCTGGGGGATGGAAGGGTGGGGCCCTGAACGGAGATGGGGACTCGAGAGGGGGAACTGGGGCAGGTGTGGGGCAGGGGGTGCCCACGGACTGCAGGGGAGGAACCCGGGGGTGGGTCAGAGCAGCACAAGTCACCAGTGCTTCTGAGCAGAAAGAGGAGACCTGAGGAAGGAAGAAGGCAAGTGTGAGCATCAGGAACACAGAGTGCCAGGGGGCTAGAGAGGGAGAGCCCACCGGCATCAGAGACAAGGGACCCCAGAAACCAAAGATGCTGACTCACCTCAAGGCTATCTTCTCGCTGGCCAAGGGAGAAGGCCTGCAGGGCACAGGCCAGAGGAGGTGGGCATCGAGGAGAAGGCGCCAACAGCAGTGCCAGCAGCAGGTGGTAGAGTTCACGGCGGCAGCGGGAGCTGGTATATGGGGAGCTGCCTAGGACCTCACCCTGCTGGATACCCATGACCAAGGGCAGGACCAGATCATGCAGTCTCTGCAAAGGGCAGAAGTACACCTAGAAACATCACCAAGGCCAGCCAGCCCTTCCCCAGGGCCTACTTGGGTTTGAATGGGCCTGCTGCTGGGGCACACCCCGACATGAACAGAGCAGGGGCCTCCCCTCAGGTTCTACTTACCTTGTGAGTCTCCTCCTTGATGAGAGGCCCACACATGAGGATGGACCGGCTAAGGCCTGGGGAGGAGACAGGGTGAGTCAGAGGCCGGCTACCAGCAGAACTCAGGGCCAGGCCTTCTGAACCATACATCCCCAGGGCAGGTCACGCTCTGAGTCTGTTTTCTTAACTATCAAATGGGGATCAAAAAGTACCTCTACGACTTCCCTCATCGCTGGACTTTTGTCTGAAGCAATTTAAAAAAAAAAAAGTACCTCTACTACTTGGGGCTGGTGACAATATTCAAATGAGATAATTATGTAAAACATCATAAATATGTATTTATTTATCTGGGGAGAGTGGCTCTCCTCTTGACAAAAGGGTGAGGTGACAGGCTGTGAAATATACAGGACCCAAATGAAAGTCACCCATTCACTGCACAGTATCAGACTAGAAACTTCTGTTAACTGATTAGACAGTATATTGGAAACAGGAAGCACCACTGGGGAACCTGCCCTGGAAGAATGTAAGCTCCACCGAGGGTGGAGATTTCTTCCCCAAGTGCCTAGAACGGTACTCGGCATACAGAGTGGCTATGCGAACAACACGTGTTAAATACATGAGATAAACGAAGCCTTGGAGGGTCCATGTGAATGACCAGAATCCCTGCTCTAAAGGCAGGAGCCAAGATTCCACCCCGGTGAGTAGGCAGCTGCCTCTGCTCCTCCGTCTGGCCTGCTCTGCAGACTTTCACCTGGCTCTGCATCTTACCTACTCCACTTCACCAACTGGCTTCAGGCTCTCACCCCAGGCCACCCCAGAGCCCTAAGGCCCAGGGCCAGCCCTCACCCACCTCTCAGCGCAGCTGCACACACATCGCTGTTGGCATTGCTATCCCCTTTCCGGTGGCTAGGCGGGGCCGCCGCCTCCCCCACATCCAGCTTCAGCTTCTTGGGGGCACTGGGCTTTCCAGTTTGTAAACCCCCATCAGGACTCCCCCGGGGGCTGCGCAGCTGGGGGCAGAGGGAACCGTAAATCAACATACAGAGGCAAACAGGAAGGCAGGGAAGAGGAGAAGGAGTGGCTGGTGAGGGGCACGCTGGGACCAAGGACACAGGATGAGAGCGAGGGGCACATAGGAGCCAAGGCTGCACTCACCTTGAGGGCATCGGCTGGGGGGGAGATGTCACTGAGCAGGTGGGTGAGCAGGGCCTCTGCCGAAGCTCCTCCCTGGAGCACTCCTGCCGAGGCTCCACACACCTTCACCCACAGCTCCAGGACAGCATACACCTTGGCCCGCACAGTGCTGCGGTGGGAGCAACAAGGAGAAGTCATGGAAGGATCATCTACCCACCTGATCCTGCCTCTCCTCCTTCAGCACTCACAGCCCCTCTGAGCCTCCACCCATCTGAATCTCCGCCCCCTCCTCTTTACTCCCTTCCTCAGTGCTCACCTGTAAGGTCTTTCCTGGCCTGGCGAGAGGATATCCCTACCCATGCTCCAGGCATTGAGGACCTGGGGGAGCAGACGGCTGATCAGGCCCCCGAAGCGCAAGAGCCGGCTTCCACACCTGGAGGCACAAACAGCATGGTGAGTCCTCATTCCCAGCACGTCCCAGTCACTTCATCACACCCTGCCGATCACTCACGCGAGGATGAGGGCAGACAGCAGGTCCAAGGCTTCAAGGTGGATCGAGGGCAGCAGCAGCAACCGTAGTGGACCATCTCCAAGCAAGCTCTGGGGGAAGAAAATGGAAGAATGAGCAAAAACAAATAGGGAAAGAAAGAGAGACACAGGAAGAGGCAGACACGGAGACACAGTGGCTGAGTGTGACTAGACACGTGCGTAGACATATGGAAGGGACCCCACCTCCTGACCCCATCTTAACAAAATCAAACCCCCATCCTTTAAACCAGACCCTAGAAGGAAGGTAGGGGCAAAGATGGCTGAATGCCTCAGCAATGACTCAGCTGATCCCGAAACACCCTCCCCTTTGAAGCATTTGCTACAAGTGCTCCCAGCGTACATAAGAAAAGCATCCAACAGTGTGCACATGTGTCTGGGGACGCTCAGGGAACAATGGCATTTGCACAAAAGTCAGGAGCCATCTGGGACAGGCTTCAAGGATGGCACTGTCTGGTGGCTTCAAGATCCTCCCGCGCTTTCCCAGTTACACTGGGTTCTGAGAAAGGGCTATGAATAGAGGACAAGCTCTGCTTACGATATTCTTGCCACTGACGCTGAGGGTCCGGCAGATGAGGTCCAGGATTTCTTGCACAGGGACAGATACGGGGGCCCCAAACTCAGAGCTACCGAGAGAATCAGAGCAGGGAGGCCCTCAGCACAGCTGCCCAAGCGTGACTCCCCATACTCCCCTCAATCTCCTTCCCCATGATGAAGCTGACACCCCAGCACAAACCCTCCTGCTCCAGGGCCTTGCTCCTCGCCCACCCCCACCTCCACACACACCTGAGCATAAGGCCCAGGCAGCGGGCCAGTCCAGAAAACCTCTGCCGAAGGCGGAGAAGAGCGTGAGCATCACCATCTTCTGAGGAGGACAGCAGCATCTCCACTCCCGGCCCCTCATACTGCACAGGAGCTGGACAGAAACACACCACCTTTTATACTTGGCACCCTTCTTCCTTCCCCTCCTCCTCTATTTCTGGCGGAGGACGCACCCGATAGTCCACGTTGCCTGAAAACCTACTTCCCCCACCCACTCTGGGCCACCCTCCTCCTTCCCTCCTGCCAAGTTCCCCAACCACTGCCCACTGACTCCCAGTCGTAGTCCCTACCCGTCTCCACTCCTTCGTACAGGGTGCCCAGCAGGCTGTGCAGTGAGGCCAGCAGGCAGTGCAGCTCCTGCTCCCAGCTCTCCGTGTGCTTCAGGCCCTGGGAAAAGCCAGCCCCTAAGGAGGGCAGCCTGGAGTAACATTCGCAGGCCAACTGCAGAAGAGGCATCAGAAATCGGGTCAAACGGGACTCAGGCCCAGCCACAGAATCTGCCCACCCCACCAATGCCCAAGAAAAGATGGAGACCGAAGAGAGCGCTGAGGGAAACATGGGAAGGCACAGTGGGGCGCTAGAGAGATAAGAACGTGGTGCAGAAGTAGACACTAGGTGTTAACAAGTGGGAAGGGGGAACACGGTCTAGAAGCAGTAACAGAGAGAAAGCTAAGAAAGAGATAAGATGAGAAACCCCAGGCTCTCCACACCCCTCCCTTCCCTTCACCTGCTGGAGATGAGGGCTCAAGGCCTCCACCCGAGACAGGAAAAAGGAGGCCAACTTGCCCTGGATTGAGGAGAAAGAAAAGAGGCTGGTGAGTCAGCATCAAGGGCCAGAGATACACACCTTGTCCACGCCCACCAGCACAATCTAAGCCCACGCCTTTTCTTTCCTCCAGACACAGGAAGCAAAGAACTCTACAGAGGGCATCAATGCCTGGCGGCAGACATGCTTCAGTGATGGCAGGATATCCAAAATGCCCACTCTTACCCTTAGTCTCCCTGTCCTGGGGTAAAAGGGTCTAGCCCCTGCCCCACACCCAACTGGGCTCCCTCTAGCCAGTTTTTACAAAATGATACCATCATCTTCCTGAAGCCAACAGGACAGAGAGTACCAAAAAGCAGCAACCCATACACCCAACTTTCTACAAGCTTATACACAGAAACAAAGGTGGCAGCTGAGAGTGGAGGTGCTAACCAGAGCTGTAAGAGCAGGACAAGGTGAAAGCAAAAGGGAACCAAGGTAGTAAAACCCAGAGCAGTGACCTGTCAGCCAAGTTACTGCTGCCTGCTCTGTGAAGGTGCCAGAGCAGGGCTATTTAACCTGGGGTCCATAATTTATTTGGGCACAGAATCAAAGGGGCCTGTGAACACAGATACGAAAAAAAAAATCAAACCTTTATTTTCACAAACCAATAAGTGAAATGTAGCATTTCCCTCAATTATAAATGTAGATAACAAACCACAGTAGTATTAGCAGTACCTGTGGCTGCCACCAACAGAAATCCCCCTCTTCATTTCACACTATGACAAGTACCTTGAAGCATCAGTCACATGCATCACTAATTTGAAATTATGGTAGTCATTAGACGCATCACAAGATCTGGTTATTTAATATGTTAATAAAGAAGCACACACTAGTCTATCGCGATTTTATATCGTATTTTGATAACCAGATTTTAACAGAATCGTGCCCTTTGCTATCTCATGTTTTATTTTACAAATTTAAAAACACTATTCTGAGAAGAGTCTCATGGCAGGGTTAACAAGCCTGCACTAGCGATCTAGAAAGGAATGACAGAGGACTTCCACCTTCAGTGGTAGTTAAGAGTTGGTCAGAATAAGCCTGCGGAAAACAACAACACGGAACCAACATTGGCATCGTACACGGCGAAGGGTACAGAGAAGTCGAGAGGGTAAAGCTGAGTGTCGGAGGGCAGATGAGAGAAAGGGTCAGATACAGATCATGAGACAAGAGTAGGGAGAAAGAGTGTGAGAAAAGCTACAGAATCAGAGGAGGCCACAGAAACAGAGTGAGGCCTTAAATTCCAGGCTCAGGAGAATGGACCTCATCTAGGAAACAGCAGGTATTACACGCCTAAAGGTAAACTTCTGGAAGGCAAATCAGCAGTGGCACCAGGCAAAAGGCAGGGGACTTAAGGGTGGAAATTAGAAGCAAAAGCTTCCGTCAGTGTGCTGTTCAGAAACTGATCCTCCAAGGACTCCCTCTTATCTACCCTGCAGAACGAACCACATTAAGTTCCCATGTTCCACTTCAGGATTCTTACTAACCACAAAACAAGCCCTGTTATAGCTAACCCTAGGTAGGAGAGGATCTAGAACCTCCCTTGGAACTTGGAAAGTACTTTCATCTCTGATGTTGCAGGGTTTCAGAACACTTCAAACAACAGTCACACCCAAAGGGTTCCTAATTCACTGGCTTCTCCGAGGGCGGTATCTCTCAGATAGCTGCCATCACCCCAATGAGAATGACGCTCAGCCCCTTCAGCCACCTTATTGCTCACACTTCCCCTGAGAGGTAGAACTGACTCTGGCTCAAAAACCTGGCTGAGGCCAAAAGAAGTTGGCTTATGTGACTGCAATGAAGCAGAGGACAATGACGTGGCTCTGCCCCAGGTAACCCACAAAGCAAACCCAAGTAATAGCTCACTTGAAACATTTCACTCAAAACGTATACACACACAAAACATACCCCGGGTATTTCTCAGAAGTAGAGTTAGTCTTCCCACTCTTCCCAAGAACTGTTAATTAATATGGCGAGGAGGAGGAGGTGAGGTAAAGTTTCTGCAGAGATTCACCTCACAGACGCCAAATGCTTGTGATGCGTCATTTGTGGGGAGTTACCCTGAGCCTGGCGACTGTAACTGCTCTAGGGACCTCTGAGGGATGGGACGCAGAACAGATAAACACTTCAAAATGGCAATGATCAGTTTCCTAAGTACTTGGTCCACATGATTTTTCAAGCACAAATTGCCGCTGGGGCCTCTGCACAAAAGACACCCTCATCTGAGGTGCTGCCAACAGAGGAAGCCAAAAACCCTCACGTGAGGGCAGTTCTCCAGATGACACTTTACTCTTAGAGAAATAAAAGTGCATATACATACCCTCTTAACAATGTATGAAAGCTTTGTTTGGTTTGGAAAGGGTGCTCAAAAACCGGGCCATAACTTCAAAAAGTAAACACGCCTGACAAAAGGTGATTACAGATGAACTCTCCTTACCACTCACACTGAAAATTAAGAAGTAACAGCAGAGGCAACACTTAGCACTCTAGTCCTCATGACTGGTCAAATCTCTGTCCTGCAGGTAACACGTAATCCCCCCTCCATTTTCAGGAAGATACACATAATACCAAACAAAGATGAATCACAATAGACATTTGCAGTAGAACCTCACAAACATTGACCAATGAGGGCGTCAGGGACAAAGATCTATGTGTATCATTTTAGAAGTCTAACTTACAGAATATTTTACAAGAAAGGCGGTTTTTATTAAACTTAATTCCATCAGTTACTCCAAATGCCTCCTTGATAAACATCCTGCCTGCTTCCCCAAAGAGTCTATGGCCTTGATTAGTGGCATTCACATGAAAACAAAGAATTAACAAGGACATGCTTAACAAGTTCACCGCAGTATCATCTGCTCGGGGACGTGTCAGATACTGCAAGTGGCCAGTTACTAAAGCCCTGGCTGACACCACTCCCTGATCATAGCACCCGTGTCCACAGAGCTCCGCGTCTCACAAGCCAGAGATCTACAGAGCCACGATGAACTGTATCAGAGCAGGCCCTAGTGTTGAAACCTGTCAATCCTGCCTGCATTCTTAAAAACGTCTAGGGAGTTTGGTTTAGTGGAAAGAACATGGGCTTTTAAGGCAAACAGATCTGGTTCACATTCTGGTTTTACAACTACCAGTTACAGAACCTTTTAGTTATTTAAATCCCCGTGGGCCTATTTCCTCCTCTGTAAAATGGGGTAATACCAACTCCACAGAATTATTATAATGATAAAATGAGATGATGCAGCTACAACGCTCAGCAGAGTGCCTGGCACATAGTGGGCACCCACCAAATAGCAGTTTCTTTTCCCTTCTGTGACTTATGGGGCTTATGCAACTACATATGTGACTGACTCCTTAAGGGCTTATGCTTGACTGGATCATAAACACACTGCCATCGAGTCGATTCCAATTCCTAGCAACCCTACAGGACAGAGTAGAGCTGCCCCCATAGAGTTTCTTAGGCTGTTAGCTTTAAGAAAGCAGACTGCCACGTCTTTCTCCCACAGAGCAACTGGTGGGTTTGAACTGCCAAGCTTCTGGTTAGCAGCCAAACACTTAACCACCGCATCATCAGGCTCCTCTGATCTGATCACAGAACCCTGTAATGTTACTTTCAAGACAATATGAATGGCAAACTCTCTCTTAACTGATCATCATAACGGCCAATACAGTTACTCACACTAGTTATATTAAAAAGTTAATTTTCTGTTACTTCCAGCTCTGTGATTCATGCTTCCATTTGAGTAAGGGGGTACTGAAGGGTTTGTCAAGCCAATGATGAGTATAACACAATAAAAGAGAACATTTAATCTACAGGACAGTGCCTACTTGTTCTTAGGTACTAGTGGGCATCCAATTTTACTGCAAACAAATGTGCTAATTATCAACAGTCCTTTAACTTTTACTGCTTTAGCAGAATTTGTTAACCATTCATATTTGTCACTGTATCTCCTTGAAAATAAAACTGTAATTCTTTCATTGGCCTCCTCCTTTGCCTGAGCCACATACCCACACCTGTTTGCTCTAATAAGGCTTTGCTGTACAGCCACCTTGTTTGGGTCACGACAGCTGGGAGGAAGGTGGGGAAGTGATAGAGTGAGATCAGCCAGGAACATAAGAAGAGAAGAGTGATGGGGAAGTTGTCATGGGAAGTGCTAAACCAGGAAGACTTCTCTGAGGAAATTATAAGAGCTTCAGGAACAAAGAAAGATAGGATGGTAGACAAATGCACAAGGCATTCTCAAGGTACAGAGAAGGCACGGAGAAAGGGGAATAAGTCCACAGTTAAGAGCCTGGGCTCTAGCATCATACAGCTATGGGTCTGATTCCTACTGATCTTGGGCAAGTTGTTTTACTTCAATTTCTTCATCTGTGAGGATTATATGAGATAATGCATTTAAAGCGCTACACAGTGATATAATTATAGTTGTGGAGATGATGCTGTTAGCTACAATCAAGACAGCCCCCGACTCACAGCCACCCCACACACAAAGGAATGCAATGCTGCCAGTCCAGCACCATCCTCATGATCGGCTACAAATCAGACCATTGTGATCCACAGGGTTTTCACTGGCTGATTTTTGGAAACAGATCGCCAGGCCTTTCTTCCTAGTCATCTTAGTCTGGAAGCTCTGCTAAAACCTGTTCAGCATCAGAGCAACATGCAAGCCTCCACTAGGTAGCAGCTGCGCGTGAGGTGCACTGGCGGGGAATCGAACCCAGGTCTCCTGCATGGAAGGTGAGAATTCTACCACTGAACCACCACTGCCCCCAGTTGTGGAAATAGGTAACTCTAAGAACAATCAGAATATAGGTGCTTAGAAATCTCAGGAATAGAAGCTGAGATAAGAGCTGTAACAGCTTATGTTGATGGGGAGAGGCATTTCCACAAATACTTACTTTAAGAGAGCCACAAGCCCGAGGAAAATAGATCATACATGCCTTCATTCCCTCCAGTGCCGAAAGCTCACACTGTGGGAAACAGTAAGAAAGAGGCTGAGCACCCATCGCCTCCACTCCCCGCACCCCATCGACCCCTTAAGGTCCCTTCTCCATACAATCACTTTTTCTTGGCCCCTCCCTTCTCACTCCTTCAATCCCAATTCCCCAAATACTTCCCATTATATTCTTTAATCCAAACAGTGTATATGAGTGAGGACAAGTATTGTAAGGGGCCAGACTTGGGGGTGGGGGGGACTCACCTCTGGTCTGAGGCCCAGCAGGGAAGTAAGAAGGCCAGGGAGGTGGTTCATGGAGATGTCCCGGAAGAGTGTAGGAAGTTGGGCTGCATATCGAAGCAGATCCTTCAGAATGGCCACAGCCAACTCCATTGTGGGGGCGGGGTCCTGGGACTAAGAGAGCAATGACAACCCATGTTTCTAACCTGACTTGTATCGCCGCCAAGAGGAGGAGGAATGGTAGGTATAACAACATGAGGCTTTTGAGAAACATGGTCGTTAACGTCAACATTACCATCAAATCCATTATCTGTAGGAATAGACGGCGTTAGAGATAAGGAGCATCCAAAAGTAACACACTTACCGACAGAAAGGACATACGTTTACATTTTAGTATTAAGGGTATTTGGGCTCCTAGAAATTTGTTTTAGGGGAAAAAAAAAAAAAAGGTAACAAAGCCACACCTTAAAGTTCTAACTGGAAAATTCTCAAGGGTTTCTTGGTTCTCCCATACTTTATTTCCCTGATGCGAACGGAGAAGAGCACCTTTCAGACTGAAAACATCTCAGCTTATCCTCACCCATAACAAAACTGCCCCATCTTGCCAACCGTTCAATCCAGCTGGCTCAAACTCACCTTAGAACTCACTAAGAAAAAATGATTTGGATTTAGAAGGACTTCCCTGAGAAATTAATATGTATTAACATGCTGAATTAACATTCTGGACATATCTCCTGCTAGACTAGAGGAGGCAATGTGTCAACAAAACACATGAGAATGCTTAATAAAAAAGTTAAGGAGCCACCTGGAGCAACAGAGGAAGGAGAGTCAGGGCTAGGAGGAGGATATGGAATGTGTGGCTAACTGCTTCCATGAACAATTGCCTCCTTTGTCATGAGACCAGAAGAACCGGATGGTGCCCAGTTACCACTACTGAACATTTTGATCAAAGATTCCACAAAATCCTGATCAAAAGGGGGGAAATGCAGAACAGAATTTTAAATGCTCAGGGACTCTAGACTTTCTGGAGCCATGCAGGGTTGATGAACCCCTGAAACTACTGCCCTGAGATAATCTTTAAAATTCAAACCAAAAATAACCCTTGAAGGCCCAGTGCGACCTCAGCCCAGCCCAGTTGTCTGCACAGCCTGCCCCAGTGTCACAGACATGGCAGCCCCGCTTTTGCTACAGCAAGGATGAGCTGCGGTGCTGAAGAGTGGGCTCCAAGCAAGGGTGCTTCAAGGACTTGCTTCTACAGTTCCTCTCTCTGCAGAATCAGGAAAGAGTGAAAAGGGCCTGCCAGCAAATCCCAAGAAGCAAATTCAACCAAAAAAGACTGAGCGAGCTGCCACAGCCACCGGGCCATCTGACAACACCACCTACAAGAATCTCCAGCACCACAACTACACTGCATACACCATCTTAGATTTGAACCTAGACCTGTGGAAATTCAGAATGCCTCAGCCTGCTTCAAGACGAGAGTCATCACGACACCGAGAGCTCAAAGCTCAAAGACCGCACTTGTATTGTCTTTGCTGCTTTCCTGCTGCAAAAACAAAATCTGTTCAACAGTCACAAAAAATCCCTGAAGTCATCTTAGAACAGTAGTTTAGCTTAACTAGTAAAAAAGGTCTGCCTTGAGCATTATGCTCTTTTAAGAACTATCTACCTGGGATCAAAGTGACAACAGCAACTGGAAAGATTAGATGGGAACCTTAACGGGCAGTGAGCTTAGGTTAATGAGGGAGGAACAACTCAAAAGGAGTGTGAGAATGGTCACACAACTCGAACAATGTAATCAATGTCACTAAATTGTACATGTAGAAACTGCTGAATTAGTGTGTTTTGCTGTGTGTATTTTCAGCAATGAAATAAAACTTTGAGGAAAAAAAAGAAAGTAAGGAGCAAAATTGTGTGATAGATATATTTGTAACAACAAAAAAAAAGAAGTAGCTGCTGAGGCTGCTTATATACAACCAAACACCTCACAGGATTTGGCTTCTTGGTTGGAGATTGAGGGTCATGGTTTCATAAGACATCTCAGTTAACTGGTTAGTGCCTCTGTTCTACCTCCTAGTCTGCTGCATAGTGCCTGGGGTCTTAAAAGCTTGCAAGCAGCTATCCCTCAAAGGCACAATAATTGGTCTCTATTTGCCTGGAGCAACAGAGGAAGAAGGAGAGTCAGAAATAGGAGGAGGAAACGGATGTATGGCTAATTGCCTCCATGAACAACTGCCTCCCTTGCCATAAGACTAGAAGAAATGAATGGTGCTCGGCTACCATGATGAACATTTTGATCAAAGAGTCTACAGAAGAATCTTGATCAAAAGGGGGAAAATACAGAATTGAATTTAAAATTCTCATGGAATCCTGATTTTCTGGAGGCATAGAGGCTGGATGACCCCCCAAAATTACTGCCCTGAGATAATCTTTAACTTTGAACCAAACATATCCCATGAAGTCTTCATAAAACCAAACAATACTTTAACTAGGAAAAAAATGTCTGCCTTGAGAAAGGTCATGGAAGCTCCACAGATACATCCAAACTCCCTGAGGGACTGAATTGCTGGGTGGAGGGCTGTGGGGACCATGGTCTCGGGGAACATCTAGCTCAATTGGCATAACACAGTTTATAAAGGCAATGTTCTACATTCTACCTTGGTGAGTAGCGTCTGGGGTCTTAAAAGCCGGTAAACAGCCATCTAAGATACTCCACTGATCTCATCCCTTCGGGAGCAAGGAAGAATGAAGAGAACAGGATACAAGGAAAAGATTAGTTCAAAGGACTAATGGACCACAGCTACCAAGGCCTCCACCAGACTGAGTCCAGTACAGCTAGATGGTGCCCAGCTACCATCACTGACTGCTCTGACCAGGATCACAACAGAGGGTTCTGGACAGAGCTGGAGAAAAGATGTAGAACAAAATTCTAACTCACAAAAAAAAGACCAGATTTACTGGCCTAAAGCAGACTGGAGAAAGCCCAAGAGTATGGCCCCCAGACACCCTTTCAGCTCAGTGGTGAAGTCATTTCCGAGGTTCACCATTCAGCCGGGGAGTGGACAGCCCCATAAAACTGAATGGGACTAATGAGGCACAGCAGTCCAAGGACAAGGGCCACAAGGCAGAAGGGGACAGGAAAACTGGTGACAGAGAACCCAAGGTTGAGTGAGGATAGTGTTGATGTGTTGTGAGGTTGTTAACCATTGTCATAGGGCAACATGTGTACTAACTGTTAAATGAGAAACTATTTTGTTCTGTAAGCCTTCATCTAAAGTGAGAATAGCAGCACAACTGTTAAGAGTGTAGTTGATGTCACTGAACTGTGCATGTAGAAAATTTTTGAAATGGTGTATCTTTGGCTATGTATATTTTCACCAAAAAAACAGGTCGAGAATGGAGAGGGTTGACATGTTGTGAGGTTGTTAACCAACGTCATAAAACAATATGTGTACTACTGTTTCATGACAAACTATTTGTTCTGTAAGCCTTCACCTCAAGTACAATAATAATAATAAAAAAAAATGTCTGCCTTGAGCACTATACTCTTTTAAGATTTATCTATATGGGATCAAATTGACAACAGCAACTCAAAAAATTAGATAGAAACCTTAGGGGGTAGTGACTTTATGTTAATGAGGGAGGAACAACTCAGAAAAGGAGGATGAAAAAGGTTACACAACTCAAAGAATGTAATCAATATTACTGAATTGTACATGTAGAAACTGTTGAATTGGTGTATGTTTTGCTGTGCATATTCTCAACGACAAACATAAATACATAAAATTATTAAAAATAAAACGCAAAAAAAAGAAAAGAGCCCTGGTAGCGCTGTGGTGAAGCGCTCAGCTGCTAACTGAAAGGTGGGCAGTTCAAACCCACCAGCCATTCCACGGGAGAAAGATGTGGCAGTCTGCCTCCATAGGTTTACAGCCTTGAAAACCCTATGGGGCAAGTCTACTCTGTCCTATAGGGTCGCTATGAGTCGTCCGAATCAACTCAACAGCAACAGGTATTAAGAAAGTAAGAACAGGTGGGCCTGCTAACTACAAACGGACCTGCAATACTGCCCAGCAATTCTACTGCATTTCTCTCTGGTTAACTCCCTCTGCTACTCAAACCTTCTCCTCGAACTTTCAAACCTCAGCTTTTCCCACCGTCACCTCTGTATGACCTTGCCTACAACTTCACAAAGAAAACTGAAGCCCAAAGATGGGAACCCCCCTAGCTTCCCACTACCAAACCTGAAAACTGAATCTTCAGCTTCACCCACCCTCTTCTTCCCTCCTCCTGTTAAGCATTAGAGGAGGTACTCTTTCTCCTACCCGAGACAATCCCTCCACTGTGCTTTAGACACCATCCCCTCTCATCTTCTCAGAACCTCACGCTATCAATTAGCTCGCTCTCTCCTGCACTTCCAACCAGTCCCTCTCAGATGGATTCTTCCCAATGACGTCTATACATGCTCAATTCTCTCCTATCTTAACAATCCCTTCCTTGAATCCATACTTCACTTGCCAAATCCCACTTATTGCCTAATTTCTCTCCCTTACCTTTACAGCCAAGAGCCTTGGTGGTAGAGCGGATAAAGCGATCAACTGCTAACCAAGAGGCTGGCAGTTCGAAACCACTAGTGGCTCTGCAGAAAGATATGGCAGTCCACTTCCGTAGAGATTTACAGCCTTGGAAACCCTGTAAGGTCGCTATGAATCAGAATCGACTCCATGGCAGTAGGTTTTTTACCTTTACAGCCAAACAGCTAGAAGGATTGCCTACCTTCCTTATTTCCATCCCCCTCCTCCCATTCTCTTCTCATCCCACACCAGTCTGGGTGCAGTGCCCACTGCTCCATCAAAAACACTTTCACTACCCCTGAGTTGCTAAATCTGATCAACAACTTTCAGTCCTCACCTTGGTCCACCTCACAGGAGAATAAACACAAATGACTTCACCTCTTCTCTGAAGTAATTGTCCCATGGATTCCACTCAGTCCACAAGAATGGTTACCTCCTTTCTCTGTGCTGTTCTGTCTCCTTTATGAATTAATCCTCGTCTACCTGACCATTACATGTGGGGTGTCTGAAAATTCAGTCCTTGTAGTCTCTCATCTCACTCCTGTCATCTTCAGTTTCCATTATCTAAACACTGAAGACGTCACCCCCTTTATATAGCGTATTGACTGAACCTCTCCACCCACTGAGCCCTCAAGACTACCTTTTCAGACACCCAGTCGCTTCCACTCCCACTCAGATGAGTGAATCTGTTTTTTCCAGTGTTCTGAAATCCAGAGTCATCCTGGACACATCCTCTCCCTGACCCTAATCCTAATCCAGTTTGCCTCCTAAATCTCTCTCAGATCCATCCACTCCTCTCATTTCCACTATCACCACCCTAGTCCAAGCTCCCATGATTGTTCTTTTAGACTATTTTAGTAGCTTTCTACATGGTCTTTCTGCTTCCATTCTGGCTACTTTCTAATCCTTTCTCCACACAGCACCCAGAGTGATATTTCAAATGAAAATCTGATCATGTCACTCCCACCACCACTTCCTCACCCATTGAAAACCTTCAATGATCTGCCGCTGCTCCCAGAATAAAAACCAAAATTATAACATGGCCCACAAGGTCATCCATGGCTTGGCCCCCATCCACCTACTACTCCAGACTCATCTCATCAACTAGCCACACCAGTTTGCTTACAATTCTTCAAATGGGCCAAACTCTTCTCTTCTCAGGGCTTTTCCATCCTTAGAAGGCTCTTTCTCCCCTTCTTAGCCCAATTAGCTCCTACTGATCAGTTAAGAAAAGACTTCGCTGAACCACTGATCCTGATCACCACCACCCACACCACCCCGGTCAGGGTCAGAGTCTCATTATACGTTCTCAGAAAATTCCATTCTGGTCCTTCACTGCACGTACCTCAGTTTATCATTTCACGCTCATTTGCAAAATTATACAATTAAAGTGTTTTTCACTTCAGGACACTAAACTACAGTCTGTAGGCCTCTGTTTTGTACAGCCCACAAGCTTAAAATGGTTTTTATATTTTTAAAGGGTTGGGGAAAAAACAAACAAAAAATAATATGAAACAGAGACCACATGTGGTCGGCAAAGCCTAAAATATTTACTATCTGGTCCTTTATAGAAAAAATATGCTGACCCCTGCACTAGACTAAAGCACCATGAAAGCTGGGCCTGTGTCCATCTCACCTCTGTCTCCCCAAAGCTTAACACACAGCCTGCCATGTATGCTCAGAAAATGATTGCTGAATAAGCATGCTGACTAAGAGAAGACGTCCTCAGAGGATGTAAAATAAAAGTAGAGGAAAAAATTAAAATGTTAAAAGAGGAACAAAGGGTAGGCAAAAAAAAAAAAACCAAAAACATAATTTTAGAGATATCACACGTTAGAAAAGCTAACAAGGAAGTGAACCTGTCAGAGGTTAGTGTGTCAAAGGTCAGATGAATCAAACTAACCCAGCAGATAACAATGTCAAAAAGGTTAAACAGATGTTCCTATTTGGAGCTTATTCTCCCCTTCATCAGGAAATTACTTCTAATTATACTGTCACCCTCAGAACTAAATATCCAAGCCCCAAAGAACATACCACACGCAGGATGGAGAATTAGGAGTCACCACCTGAATCCTTACCTGCAAGACCTGCTGAATGCTCCGGAGCCAAGAGACACAATGCTGCTGGAACATCTCTGTGGGGCTCTCCCCTACCAGCAGGGACAGCAGACACAAGCCCTCAAACCTGGTAAGAAAAAAGTGAGTGATGACAAGTGGGTGAAGGATAACTGGAGAGACACCTATTTACTGTTCTTTTACTCTCACTGGGCTCCCAGATTCACTCTGGTTTCTAACCCGTTAAAAACTTGGAGGACTTGGAGTGAGGTGGGGGCAGTAAGGGACAAAGGGAGCAGAAGTAATTCCAGGTGGGGAATAGGAACCTGGGAGCTGAAAAAGTTGGGCTTCAACTCAAGTAAGCTCACAAAAAGAAGGAAACCCACTCTCCAGGGAATGGAGAAATCTCTTGAATCCATGGGGTAATGACAATGGATGGGCAGACATAGAGCCCACTTCCTCGGGAACATCACCCCAGAGAAAGAACAGGGTTAAGGACTTACCGAGTTTTGATAGATCCAAGACGTGCATTACTGAGACCCACCAATGCCCCAAGAGCCGAAAGGTTCTGGAGAAAAAACAGAGAAGTAAGTAGGATGCTAAAGACGCAGGAGAATTTCTCCAAGTCTTCTCTGCGCCGGTACCTATGATGCCTTTTCTGAGTCACACCTCCTGTAAGGCCAAAAGGCTATTCCTCTAAAGGCCCCCAGCCTTTGCCCCATTGTCTGTGGGTAACACACATAAGAGCCTGTCCCTCACCCTTTCCTCAAGTTACACTTTGCCTGACCCCTTCCCTCATGCCCCATCCAACAAATTAGTGCTATACAGAGGACAGTCCTAACTCAGGCCAGGTACCAGACATCAGAAATGGGTCTGCTTCACGTCTGGATTGCTGGACAGCACCTAGCACAGTGCAGACACTCATATATGCTTGCTAAATGAACACTGAACTCATCCATTATCCTCCCCTCACCCCAAACAAATCCTCCTCCTCTGCCTGCTCCTGGCTTCATTAGAACTGTTAAGAACGCAACACGGACCTAGTCAACCAAAGTCTTCCTTCCAACCCTTCCCTTCTCTCACATTCTGGGAGCCCCAAAAGATGTTTCCTCACCAGCCCTCCCACAAGTAACCTCTCCATCCCCTGAATGCCAGACTCTCCACATAGCACCTGTATCTCCCTGACGGTACTTATCACCCATTCTTTCAACAAACACATATGAACTGAGCCAGGTGAAGGAATACGGGGCTGAATAAAACAAATAAGGTCCCTGTTCTCACAGAGGAAAATGTTCATTCATTTTTTCAATAAATATTAATTTTTCAACAAATATTTCATGTGAGGCATTTTTTAGGTGCTGGGGAGCTTATATTCTAGTTAGAGGAGACAGAAAATAAACAAATGAGCAAGTGAATATATGATACATGGTACAGTGCTAAGTGCTATGGAGAACAATAAAGCAGGAAGGAACCGAGCGCTGGAGTGCCTGGAGCAGGGAAGGGAGAGAATATTTTATGTAGAGTGGCACAAAAGGCCTCTCTAAAAAGGTGACATTAAGAGCAGAGACCTAAAGGAAAGTAAGAGAGCAAGACATACTCATAGCCTCATGCAAAATGGTGCAGCCACTTTGGAAAAGTCTGGCAGTTCCTCAAAAGATTAAACATAGATGACATATGACCCAGCGATTCCACTCAATTCCCAAGAAAAATGAAAATATATGTCCTCACAAAACTAATGTTCATAGCAGCATTATTTATATTAACCAAAAAGTGAAAACCACCCAAACGTCCACCAACTGATGAATGGATAAACAAAACATTGTCTTTCCATACAATGGAATATTATTCAGCAATGAAGGAAGGAATGAAGTTCTGATAGATGTTACAGTATGGATGAACCTTGAAAACATTATGCTGAGTAAAAGAAACCAGACCCAACAGGCCACGTACTGTATAATTCCGTTTATATGAAATGGCCAGAATAGGCAAATTTACAGAGATAAAAAGTAGATTAGTGGTTGCCTAGGGCTGGATGGCAGGGGTCAGGGGGAAGTGGGAAGTGGCTGCTAAAGGGTGCAGGGGTTTCTTCTTAGAATGATGAAAATGTTCTAAAATTGACTGTGGTGATGGTTGCAAAACACAGCAAATATACTAAAAACCACTGAATTGTACACTTTAAATGGGTGAATTGTATGGTATGTAAATTATATCTCAATAACCGTGGGTAAAACAAAAAAGCATACTGATAACCAAAAAGAAGGAATGTTCTAGGCAGAGAAAAGAATAAGGGCAAAGGTTGTGAGATGAGAGCACACTTGGCATATCTGAGGACCAGCAAGGAGGGAGTTGTGGCTGCAGAAGATCAAGCAAGGGGGAGAGGAGTAATAAAAGACAAAGTCGGAGAGGTGGTGGGGCCAGACCTTGTAGAGCCATACACGTGACTGTTGAGTTTTACTCTGCCTAAGATAAAAAGCCATGGTGGAAGGCGGGAATTGAATACAGGAGTCACATTATCTGACTTATGATTTATTTTTCAAAACAGCATCAACACCACTTGAGTTGCCCTGTTGAGAAGACAGAAGCAGATGAGTTAGAAGAAGATAGAGAAGAGTTAAAAATAACTTCCAAGTTTTGGGCTTGAGCTACAGAGAGATGGAGTTGCCATTTATGGAAAAGAGGAATCCTTGAGAGAAGGAGTTTGGGGGTGAGGGTCAGGAGTTCAGTTTTAGATATGTTCAAACTGGGATAATATTTAACATCAAAATGGAGATGCCAAATAGGCACTGGCTAGACAAATCCTGGTTAGAGAGATGGATGTGGTGGGAGCTGTCAGCCATGAGACTGATCACCTCACCAAGGGAGTGAGTGTAAATAAAGAAGAGAAGCAGTGCAAGGACTAAGTTTTGGGATACACAAACCTTCAGAGACCAGAGAGAGGAGGAGGAAGTGGTAAAGGAGACTGAAAAAGAGTTACCAATATGGCAAGAAAGTGATATCCCAGAAGCCAAGTGAAGAAAATTTTCCAAGAAGGTAAGAGTGATCAACTGTATCAAGTGCTACATATAGGTCAAATAGTAAGGACTCAAATTTAACCTTTGGATTTAATATCTTGACAATCACTGGTGACCTTAACAAAACCTGTTTCATACAAGTGGTTAGGCTGAAAGTCTAAATGGAATGAGTTCATGAGAGAATGGGAGAACCATCACAGTAGTATTTCATTCATGGAAGAACCTTTAACGAATGCTAAAACAAATGGGTGAAAAGTTGGCAAAACACAAGATATTTACATAATCTCAAAGTGTCTCTCCACAAGACATTTATTCCTTACAAAGGGGAAAGCCATAACTTTACAGTGAAGAAACCTGTCAGATACCACCAGAACCCAGTTGTCTTAGGTTGGGTTCTCTAGAGAGGCAAAAACAGTGAAGCGTATACATATACGTATATGTACACACATATATATGCACATATACGTATACACACATATATACATATATATACAGAGAGTGATCTCAAGGAAATGGCTCACGTGGTTGTAGAGGCTGACGAATCCCAAGATGGGTAGGTAAGCTGTTACCTCAAGTCCCAAGAAGCAGAGGTCAGATGATGATGAGCTGGAAGCAGAATCCAGAGCGAGAGCCTTGCTGGAACATCCATTTATATACTAGAGGCAGGCCACAACCCGATCTCATCATAGAGTTCATTACATCATTACATCACTACCAAATTACATCAGTACATAACTGCCACACGACATCATAACTGCCAAACCACTGAGAATCATAGCCCAGCCAAGTTAATACACAGTCTTAACCATCATAGTCTACCCCTTATCAACTTGGCACCTGTAAACATCTCCTTAAACCATACATAATCTCCAAATAAAGACAATTATAAAGTCATACTTGCGTGTAACACTGATACACTGATACACGATAACACTGATATCGTATGCTGGTTTAGACCATGTACAGCCTCCTGGAGAACACTGCCCCAACCCTGAAAGGTACTGCCACCTAGATGGCTCTGTAATTGTGTCTTTAGAAGGCCATTCCATTGCTCTATCAAGCCAGCTGCTTCAGGATGATAGGGAACATGGTAAGACTAGTGAATTCCATGAGCATGGGCCCACTGCCAAACTTCATTTGCTGTGAAGTGAGTTCCTTGATCTGAGGTGATACTGTCTGGGATACCATGATGGTAGACAAAGCATTCTGTAAGTCCACGAATGGCAGTTTTGGCAGAAGAACTGCATAGAGGGAAGGCAAATCCGAATCCAGAGTTAGTACCTATTCCAGTAAGAACAAAACGATGCCTTTTCCATGATGGGAGCAGTCCAATGTAATCAACCTACCACCAGGTTGCTGGCTGATCACCTTGAGGAATGGTACCTACCAAGGACTCAGGGTTGGTCACTGCTGCTGGCAGACTGGGCACTCAGCAGTGGCTGTAGCCAAGTCAGCCTTGGTGAGTGGAAGTCCATGTTGCTGAGCCCATGCATAACCTCCATCTCTGCCACCATGGCCACTTTGTTCATGAACCCACTGGGCAATGACGGGAGTGGCTGGGGAAACAGGATGACTGGTTTCCACAGAACATGTCATACTATCTACCTGATTATTAAAATCCTCCTCTTTGGTCAACATTTACACGAGACATAAATATTTTCACTTCTCTGGCCCATTCAGAGGGGTCTGTCTACATACTTCTTCCCCATACCTCCTTGTCTCCAACTTTCCAGTCATGTTCCTTCCAAATCCCTGACCATCCAGCCAAACCATTGGTCACAGCCCATGAATCAGTATACAACTGCACATCTGGCCATTTCTCCTTCCAAGCAAAGTGAATAACCAGGTACACTACTCGAAGTTCTGACCAATGGGAGGATTTCCCTTCACCACTGTCTTTCAGGGAGGTTCCAGAAAGGGGCTGGAGTGCTGTCGCTGTCCACTTTCAGATGAAGCCTGAGTATTGTGCAGAACCATCTGTAAACCAGCCACAAGTTTTCTCTTCCTCAGTCAACTGATCATAAGGAACTCCCCAGGAGGCCACAGGTGCAGACTGGGAGATGGAAGGTAATGTGACAGAGTAGAGACCATGGGCACTTGGGCCACTTCCTCATGCAACTTGCTTGTGCCTTCAGGTCCTGCTCGAGCCTTATCTTGTAATACCACTTCCATTTAATGATGGAGTGCTGCTATGCACATCCAACTTTATGACTCTGTGGGTCACGTAACACCCAGTTCATGATGGGCAGCTCAGGCCACACAGTTACTTGGTGGCCCATGGTTACGCGTTCACTCTCTACTAAGGCCCACTAAAAAGCCAAAAGCTGTTTATTGAAAGGAGAGTAGATATCTGCAGAGGATGGCAGTAAGGGTCTGTGCTGTGACTGATCAACAGAGGCCATCCAAAGGCTCCAAACAGGATCTCTATCTGCCACTGACACTTCAAGCACATTTGACCAGCCAGATAATATGGTCCAAGTAGCACAGCAGCTTGCATGGCAGCCTGAACCTGTTGCACAGTCTTCTCTTGTTCTGTACCCCACACAAGACCAGCAGTTTTTCAAGTCACTTGATTAATAGGCCAAAGTAGCACACTCAATTGAGTGACATGTTGCTTCCAAAAGCCAAAGAGGCCCACCTGCGTTGTACCTCCTTTCCAGCTGCAGGAGGGGGCAGATGTAACAACTTGTCCTTTACTTTAGAAGGAATATCTCCATGTCCTGCACCACTGGACTTCTAGAAATTTCAGTGAGGTGGAAGGTGCCTGAATTTTTGTGGGATTAATTTCTCACCCTCTAGCAGCACTCAAATGTTTCAACAATAAGTCCAGAATAATTGACGCTTCTTCCTTACCAGGTTCAGTCAGCATAATGTCATCAATATAATGGACCAGTGTGATGTCTTGTGGAAGGGAAAGGTGATCAAGGTCCCTGCGGACTAAATTATGATATAGGGCTGGAGCGTTGATATACCCGAGATAGGGCAGTGAAGGTGTATTTCTGCCAGCAGCAAGCAAAATGCTTCCGGTGTTCCTTCGAAACCGGAATTGAGAAAAAGGCATTGGCCAGATCGATAGCTGCATACCAGGTATCAGGAAATGTACTAATTTGCTCAAGGAATGAAACCACATCTGAACAGTAACTGCAATTGGAGTCACCACCTGCTTAAATTTTCGCTAATCCGCTGTCATTCCCCAAAATCCATCTGTTTTCTGCACAGGCCAAACAGGCGTGCTGAATGGGGATGTGGTGGCAATCACCACCCTTGCATCCTTCAAGTCCTTAATGGTGGCAATGATCTCTGCAATCCCTCCATGAATGCAATATTGCTCTGGTTTACTATTTTCCTAGGTAGGGGCAGTTTTAATGGTTTCCACCTAGCTTTTCCTACCATAATAGCCCTTATTCCACTTGTCACGGATCCAATGCGGGGGTTCTACCAGTTGCTAAGTATATCTATTCTAATTATGCATTCTGGAACTGGGGAAATCACTACAGGATGGGTTCAGGAACGCCCTGGACCCACTGGGAGACAAATCTGAGCTAAGACTCCATTAACAACCTGACCTCCACACACCTCCACTCTGACTGGGGGGGGCGGGGGGGCAGCGATGTTTTAGGTCTTCTGGAATTAGCGTCAGTTCAGAGCCAGTATCCAGTAATCCTCAAAAAGTTTGAAGTATTTCCTTTTCCCTAGTTAACAGCCACCCTTTTAAAAGGCCAGAGATCCCTTTAGGGAAAGCTGAAAGGAAGATTAACAGTACAAATTTTTGGCAGTGTAGTGGTATCCTTCCTCCATGGGACCCGGCCTCCCCTTCATTCAAGGGGTTGTGGGTTGGTAAACTGGCTCAAGTCTGGAAATTGACTGAGGAGCCATGACTTTCTATCTTGGCGATTTGAGTTAGACTACTGTTCACTTGACCTAGGAATTCTTCCGCTTGTATTGATCAAGTAAATATTTAGTAGAATTCCCATCTGTTTCATTCCTAGGGGTACCATGATTAAGTACCCAATGCCATAAGTCCATACGAGTCAGACTATTCTGATTACTGCTTTGACTCGGCTGTCCATTATGGTAACCATGCCTACTTTGTCTTTGTCAACTGAGTGCCGCCACTTGACCCCTACAACCATGGGGTCCAATCAGTCCCATCGTAGTCAGGTGTCTTAATTCAGTTAGGGCAGTTCCCACTATCAAATTTGACTTACATAAAATAGCAATCACAGCATTCTTCAAGGATGCTGGGGATCCCTTCTCAAACTGCTTCTCACTGTTGTGGTAAAAGGTGTGTCCTCGGGGCACTCCATGGGTGAGTCTGTGGGTCTAACCTGATAAATCCACTCTAACATGTCAATTTCCCTAAGTCTTTGGACACTTTCTTCTACAGTATACCAAGGCAGGTCTGGTACTTCAACTTGATTTAGTGTAGGACACCGTGTAATCCATGCTTCAGTGAACCAACCAAATAAACTACGAGATCCCTTCCTAACCTCTCGAGGTGAAACAATGAATGAAGAATTTGTGTTTAGTGGGCCCGTATCAATAAACTCAGACTGATCCAACTTTATGTTCCTTGCACCATTATCCCACATTCTTAATAGTCATTCCCACACATATTCCCCAGGTTTCTGTTTGTACATATTAGAAAAGTCAAGCAGTTCTTTTGGAGTGTAGCATATCTACTGCTGGGTCTCACTTTGTACTTCACCTTTTGGGGCCTGCTGGGATGAAGTCTAATTATAGGTCTAGAAGCAAAAATGTGGATCCTGGAAATACTCAGCAATGTCTTGTAAGGCATCTACCTCAGTCAATGCCCCAGGCAATGACTCAGATGCCTCCCTTGTGGAAGACTCAGACAAAGGCCCTTCAGACACAGATGGGTTGATCTCATCAGATTGGGGTGGAAGGGATAATGGTTTCACTGGGGAGGGTGGCTAAGCAAACAAAAATGGAGTAATCTCTTCAGATGGGAATGAGAGGTTTGGTTCTGTTGGGAGGAGTGATTCAATGGAATTTAGGGGCTCAGTGTCCCCAGCTTCTTGACTATCTGCCCATACGTCCCCATCCCAAGTTTCAGGATCCCATCTCTTCCCAATCAATGCCATCACTTTAACTTTAGACACATTCAAGGTTGAGAATTCAACTGACATTGTAATTCAGCCACTCTTATGATAAGACTCTGGGTGTGGTTTTCAGCAATATCAGCTCTGTTGCTACAAGAAATAAGGCGTTCCTGTAGGGCACAACCAGCAACTTTGAGGTCCTTTATATGGCACTTGAGCTGCGACTCTGAAGCCCTGAGCCAATCTTTATTTCATCACTTTGTCTATCAAAAGCAGGACCAACCAACCAGCTTCCTTATACTTCTCATCCTGATAAAATTATAGAAAAGTATCAAACATGTGATCATCCAGAGCCTGGCCTCTCACCAGTACTTGATCACTGGTGGTGATATTTTGCATATTTCTATTGCCATCTCACGCCACGGATTTGCAAGGCCTTCTTTACTACTGGAAGCAGAGTCATCAACATCTTTAAGACTAACCAGACTTGCGAACCAATTTAAAAAAACTCATCCTTACAGTTTTGTTTCTCTAGAACCTCAGTACCAAACGTCTGAGGCTGGGTTCTCTAGGACAGCAAAACCAGTGAAGCGTATGTATACTTTTACATATATAGAGAGAGAAACTTATCTCAAGGAAATGGCTGACGAATCCCAAGATTGGCAGAGAAGCTTCTAGCTCAAGTCCCAAAATTGGAGGTCAGATGATGATGAGACGGATCCAGTATCCAGAGCAACAGCATTGCTGGAACATCCATTTATATACTGGAGGCAGGCCACATTCCCAAGGAAATTCTCTTTCAACTGATTGGCTGCTCATAGCAGATCTCATCATGGGAGTTGATTACATCACTACATAACTGACAAATTGCACCATTACATAACTGACAAAGTACATCATAACTGCCAAACCACTGAGAATCATGGCCCAGCCAAGCTGACACATAACCTTAACCATCATACCAGAATCAAAGTCAGTACAAAATATCATGTGCCGGCTGATATGATGCACTAAGGACACAACAGTACTTCTGTGATATTCCTGCCAAAATCACACAACCTGAATCTAGTCATGAGGAAAAAGGAGACAAACCAAACTGAGGGACATCCATCCTACAAAATAACTATTCTGTACCAGCTGCCGTCGAGTCAATTCTGACTCATAGCGACCCTATAGGGCAGAGTAAACTGTCTCATAGGGTATGGTTTCCAAGGCTGTAACCTTTACAAGAGCAGACTGCCACACCTTTCTCCCGCAGAGTGGCTGGTAGGTTCGAACCACCAACCTTTCAGTTGGCAGCTGAGCACTTAACCACTGTGCCACCAGGCCTCCTTAACTATCCTGTACTCTTCAAAAATGTCAAGATCATAAAACAAAGATTAAGGAATTATTTCAGATTTGAAAAGACTAAAGAGACATGACAACTTAATGCAATGTGTGATCCTGGATTTGATCCTAGACCAGAATTTTTTTTTTCTTTTGGTATAAGGGACACTTGTAAGACAGATGACAAAATTTTAATGAGATTTATAGCTAATTTTCTGACTTTGATGATGGAATGTAGATATGTATGAAAATGCCCTTATTTTTCAGGAAATACACACTAAAGTATTTAGAGGTAAAAGTGCACCATGTCTGCAATTTACTCTTAAACGGACCCAGAAAAAACGTACAGAGAATAACACAGATACGCATTTAAAATGTTGACATTTAGGATATACAGGAATTCTTTATACTATGCTTTCAACTTTTCTGTAAATTTTAAATTATGGGAAAAGAATTTGAGAGCAAGTACAGACAACTCTTTAGAGGAATTTTACGATAAAGGGAAGTAGAGAAATGGGGCAGGAGCTGGAGGGGATTATTTGTTTAAAGCAGCTTTGAGCTGTATACTGATGACAATGATCTAACTGAGCAGGGGAAACTGATGATGGAGAAGAGTGGGGAGAATTGCTGACACAATGTTCTCGTGTAAATAGAAGGGATGGATCCAGCGCACAGTGGAGCAATAGCCTTAGACAGGAGCATGCACAGCTCATCCTAGTAATGGGAAGGAGGCAGAGCAGATGGGCACAGATGCAGGTAAATGACAATATGATGGTCGGAGTCAAGAAATTCCCATCTGTTTCTACTTTGTCAGTGAAAAGGGAAGTGAAGTTACCTGCTGAGAGTGAGAATGGAGAAAAGTATCCAAAGTTTGAAGAAAAGGAGGTGTGTAATAGTTGTCTAGAAAAGTAGAAATGCAGTAGGATTGCTGGACAACACTAAGGGTCCATTTGAAATGACAATGGCTGTGAATTTAATGCAAGACCAATCAAGAAGGATACATGTTTTCCTCCAGCTACACTGAGCAGTGCAGGTGCAGGCCCAGAATAAAGAGTTGGATTTACATAAATGATGCATTACCGGGCAAGTACAATAAAGGGAGAGAGGGACAGGAAGTGATTATAATGACCCATGAAATTCAGACTAAGAAAGAAGTGAGAACATGACAGATAATAAACAAATTAACTTCTTTCCAATATAGTGGTAAGTGCTGGGAAAGAAACAAAATAAGACAGTGTGCCAGAGAATGACTTGAAGGGGAGGGACTACTTGAAGACAAGATGGTCAGGAAAGCCTCCTGTGAAATGGTGGCATTTAAGTTGAGACTTAAATGAGAAGCTGATGAGGAATGGCCCAGCATGCTCCAGAAATGAGACAAGCCTGAGTAGCTGGAACACAGTTAAGACAGGCAGGGAGTTGTACGAGATGAGGTCAAGAGGAAAGCAGAGGCCACACTATGTATGTATGGCCTTGTGCTATGATAAATTACAGTAGGGTTTTAAGCAGGAGATTGTTGCAATCTAATTGATGTTTTTAAAAAGATCACTGGTTACTGGCTGGAGAACTGGACAGTACTAAGCCCTAGGGACACAAAGCAGACCAAGACACTGTCTCTGTCCTTCAAAGCACGCACACATATAGCACGCACAATGAAAGAAGACTGGAGATTTTTCACTGTTAAATCTGGGTGCTGGGTACACAGTACAGGATGTGGTAGTTCCAAATACTATTTTCTCTACTTTTGTCTATGTCTGAAATTTTCTGTAAGTTTTTTAAATTATAGGCAGAAACAAAACAAATTAAAGCCTACTGGCGCGGATGTGTAGGAGGGGGGTTGTACGTACATGTGAAATAAATAAATAGATCATTTCAGTAAGGTGTAATAAAGATCAGTTAATCATAAGTGGTTAAGAAAGTATTCCCAGAGACAGTAATAAATAAGTAGACAACAGAAAAAATGGGGGGGGGGGGCAGCACAGAGGAAGATTCCAGAACAGTAAGCACAAGGGCCTTGAAGCAAGAAAGTCCACATACAGAGGATTTTATAAAGAAGCAAACAGGATCAGAATTTTACTTCAGAAAGACTAACGGCAAAGAGACCAGATAGGAGATTGTTGTTATAATCTAAACCAGAAATTGTGCCCTGTTCCACTTTGGAACTACTGAGTTGTGGTACCTGTGGGAAAGACAAGTTGGTGATTAACCCCAGATGGATGGATCTCTTTTTCTCTCAAGCTCCAGGCCTATTTACATACCTTCATTTCTCATCTCAGCTAAATTCTCTGAGGGAAAGGACCATGTCTTACTTACCATCTCAAGATGAGGAACAGTACCTCAAATACTCAATAAATGTTTGTTGGACAAAAGTCTATGGGAAAGCAAAGGAAACTCTTCACACAGTTCCATGTATTGAGGATCCAATACATGAGACACCAGTAGGAAAAAATTCAAGGCAGGTTTACCAAAAAATGTGGTACAGGCATTAAAGGGGGACCCTAGTTTCCCATATCACTCTTAGCTTCTTTCCTCAAAATTCTACTAAGTTACTTTGGGAAAATAAACAAGACATTAAGTTCATGTAGCTGGCCTTGAGGGAAGAAAGAAAGTCTTAAAAGACGATAAAAGAAATCACACAGTCATAGGCAGGATAGATAATATTTCAGAAATGCTTGAGAGAAAAGACATTTCTGGGCCTGTTTCGAGATGAGAACAGAAAAAACCACCATTGCGATAACTGAGGAAACAGCAGGGGAAACATGTGAATTAGAGAGAGATTTAGAAGGAAAAGAAAATATGCAATCAGCTCCTGCTTCTGAAACTGGCCTGAGATAGCAGTGGCGTGATTTTGTTACCTTCAACTGAGAACTAATGTAAAAGACTATAATAAATGAGGTCGTCTCAGATAAATCTGGGGCTAAGATTATTGAACCACCCAGCAGGTTGTGACAACCCTCTTCCTGGAAGAAAGCATAGGGCTGGGAAGATCACGGTAACAAAGGTTGGACAAGGAAGACCTCATGAAAAACAGTCTTGAAGG
>NW_004443976.1:12921430-12922449 GCF_000243295.1 Trichechus manatus latirostris
AGGCACAATGACCTTCTTGACAATTTCTTCCTACCACAGGGTCTTCCCACATGAGCTTTCCTCTGACTGAGCCGCTCCTCCCCATTTTCTTTCCCAAGCCAACCCCTACACATCCTTGGGATCTCAGCTTAAACTCCAATTCTTCAAGAAAACCTTTGCCAATTCTCCACATTAGGTTAGAGGACCCCTACTCTACAATTCTCGAAGTGTTTTATAACGTTCTGTCCATCTGCCACCACCTCCATAACTGGAACGCCTAGTACAGTACCTAGCTCTCAGCTAAGAGCTCAGTAAACGTTTATTCATTGTATACGTGCACTAACTCAGTAGAAACAAACCAATAGACATAACCGAAAGAAAAGAGGTTAAAGATCATACAACTAGCGACTAATGGGGCCTGGAATTGAATCTATTCATATGTGCCTACCAACAGCCTAGCAACAAAGAAATAAGGCCCATTCTCTTCCCTGGAGGAATTTATGGCTGGTACAGGAGAAATGCGTGAATCTCGTTCGGACTGAAACCCGGACCCGCTTTCTGCCCCCAGCTCTTCTTCCCTCAACATCCCAACGCAGCTGCAGCGCACCGGGACTCCGGCGCGCAGGTACCCCGCGCTAACCTTCCAACAGCGCCACGGGTACTCGGGCCTAGGACTCACCTGGGCCCCGCCCACCGTCCCATGCAGCTGCAACAAGCACATGAGCCCGGGCAAATGTGGGACCGGACGGACTGGGGGATGCACCGAAGGAACAGTGGACCCCGTTCGCGGCTGTAGCAACCCGGACACGCTCTCCAGCAGCAGCAGGCGGAGTCGCGGACCCGAGCCCATCGCCGAGAGACCCCCAGTTCCGCCAGGAACCCCAGCCGCGGAGCCCGTAGAGGGCCCACTAAGAACGGCTGCCGCCATCTTCACTCGGGCTCTAGTGGTGGCGTGGCGCGATGACGCAAACACACAGCGACGGATGCCTCGTGTGGAGAGGGCGTGAGGAGGGGGCTGTGGTCCTGCGCACTGGTGAATG
>NW_004443976.1:12923298-12924339 GCF_000243295.1 Trichechus manatus latirostris
CTGGCAGCTCCAGTTTTTTCCCTAATACAAGCCATGCAGTGAACACTCTAATACCTCTATCTTTGAGTACTTCTGTGATAATTACATTCAAATCCAAGAGTCATCTTTTGGCACTTCTGCCTTCAAAATGCATCCTTTTGGGTTTATTTTTCACCGTTTCTCTGTCTGCAGTGACACTCTAATCCAAGACATGATTTTCTCTCACGTAGCCTCTTACACTGTGTCCTATAGGGTCGCTATGGGTCAGAATCCACCTGACGGCAACGGTTTTTTTTTTTTAGCCTCTTACAATGGCATCTTCACTACTTCCTTCTTAGTCTCTTCAGGTTGGCCTACCAGAATTCACGTGATCTAACCCATACCCACCTCTCTGACCTCAACACATACCACTCTCCCTCTCTTTCACT
Organism: Trichechus manatus latirostris; assembly: GCF_000243295.1. NCBI lineage: Eukaryota > Metazoa > Chordata > Mammalia > Sirenia > Trichechidae > Trichechus > Trichechus manatus. Next base: position 12,923,706 of record NW_004443976.1, read on the forward strand.
ACTCTTAAGCCTAACTGGCCTTCCTTCTATCCTCCAGCAAGCCCATTCCAAATTCAGGGCCTTTGCACATGCTGCTCCTTCTGCTTGAAGGAATTTTCCTTTGACTGTATGTGATGACATCATTTTACCATCCTTAGTGAAGGTTTCTTTTTTTTTGTTGTTTTGTTTTTCTTTCTTTCTATTTTTTAGAAAGAGCTTCTTTTTCAGCAACCCCCTTTCAACTCCCACTACCCTCTATCACATTACACTGCTTATTTTTTATAACATGTATCACTATCAGAATTATTTATTTACTGTCTTATTTATTGCCTATCTCTTCTGTCTAAAATATAAATTCCAAGAGAGGGGTCTTTTCTTCTTCACTATTTTATTCTCACCATCTGTAACACTGCTTTGTCCATAAAAGGTGCTCAATAAGGCGGGGCCAAGATGGCACAGTAGTCAGACACTTCCGGTGGACCCTTTTACAACAAAGACCCGAAAAAACAAGTGATTTGATTATATATGGCAATCGGGGAGCCCTCAACATCAAAGGCAGAGTTGAGGAACCGGACTGAGTGGTAGGGGAAGGGAGAGATGATTCAGAAGCAGCGAGAAGTTGCCAGACCTGACCCAGAGAGAGCCTGAGCCCTTC
>NW_004443976.1:12950280-12965603 GCF_000243295.1 Trichechus manatus latirostris
ATATGTATTTATACACTTTACTGGTTTTGTTTCTCTAGAGAACCCAGCCTAAGACAAGGGGTTATTGTATTTATTTTTTATTTGTATAATTGTTTGCTGGGACCTATTTTTTTGTTTCAGTGATTCCTGGCAGATGTGGCTGGAGTGGTGCTCTTGTCGCTGGACTGGCCATGCTGGAGCACTCCCTACCTGTCTTTGGGTGAATGGAGTGACAGGTAGGTGTGGGAGCTTGGCTCTCTGTTTACTGATCTTGCGGGGCAGCTGAGGGTGGGTTGGTTGGGCTTTGGCCTCTGTCTTCTTTGGTTCGGTGGCTCAGGAACAGGGAATGGTGCTCTCCATGCAGGTGGAGCAGCCAATGTAGTGGGTGTGGTGGGCGAGTGGGGGTGTGCTCATCACCTCTCACTAGTTGGGGGGAGGTGTGGGTAATAGACGGAGGGCAGCAGACAGATGTTCACACACTCTACCTCCATCTCCTCCTGGGCAGGGGGAGGGTGGAAGGAATGACAGGCTCAGTCTCTCTCACTGCATCTGTCTGTCGGTGGCGGGAAGAGGGAGGAAGGTGCAGAGGGTAGGTACACCGCACTCACTCATCTTCCACCCTACGCTAGGCACGGGGAGGGAGGAAAGGGCCTCAGGGGGGACTTGCATGCAGTCGCATCTCCTCTGCTCCTCGACGGGTGGGTTAAAGGATGGAGTCGAGTCTGGTGGATGGCACACAGAGGTGCTGCCTTGCATCAGGCAAGGCAAGGGAGGAAGGGGCTCCAGGGGGATGTGTGCACAGTCATGGCTCCCCTGCCCCTCGCTGGGTGGGTTAAGGGAGAGAGTTGCACCTGGCAAAGGTGAACACAGTGGTGCCACCCCAAGTCAGTCAGGGGGACGGAGGAAGGGGCTAACGGGGGGGGGGGTGCGCACACTGCTAGGCAGATTAAGGGATGGAGTCACACCTGGCAGATGCATACACAGAAGTGCTGCCTCGTGCCAGATGGGGGGAAGAGGGAGGGAGAGGTGGGTGAGCTCTCTCACAGTCCTGCTGCCGCTGCCCTCCACTGGGCCCTTGCTGGGGGAGTAGGTGGCAGGGAGGCACACACACAGGGGCGCACCTAGTCTCACTTGTCAGGTAGGCAAGGGGGTGTAGTGGATGGGCTTGGGTGGGGTAGGGGGGAAGAGAGTAGGCTTGTGTTGTGGTCCTCCAGTCAGGCAAGGCAGTCAGGGTTTGGGACCCTCTACCACCTCTGATCAGGTGGATGGGTTGAGGGGGAGTGTGTTCCTCCAGCTAGGATACACGGATGCCAGGGCACCTCGCGTCCGCTGCAGCCAGTGAGCAGGACCTGTCCTCTCTCAAGTGTGAGGAGTGGGGCCGCCCAGGGACCAGTTGGGTGGGAGAGCTCCCACGGTCACTCCGCGGGTCCACTGCCCCATGTGCGCCACTCACCCCCGAAGTCAAGAGCTGTCACTCCTGAGTATCTCCAGTTCTGGATCTGTCACTCTCCCTGTCTCTGCTTCTTTCTGTGTGTCTGTAGAGGTTCTCTGTCCCTTTTGGGAAAGTTGTGAAGTTGCCTTGCTGTTTTCTTCACCCAGGGTCGCCGCTGGCCTTGTCCTAAGTTAGCCACAGCTGGCCGGGGCAGCTGGCTATTACTCCTCTTTCATTGCTTTGCTTATTCCTTCTAATCAGTGTGCGGTTCAGTTCTTAGACTTTCTTTTTTGATGTTCAGGGTTCCTGGACTGTTATCTGCTCCTGTTTCACTTGGTTTTTTAGGTCTTTGGTGCAGGGGGACGTTATGGTGTGTGTGGCTAAGCTGCCCTTTTTGCTGCACCCCCTGGCCTTCTTTAATACCTTTTGAAAGTTGTCTTTATTGTTGTTGTTAGTTGCCATCCAGTCAGCTCCAACTCATGGCAACACCATATACAACAGAGGGAAACGCTACCTAGTCCTGTGCCATCTTCACAATTGTCGGTATGTCTGAGTCCATTGTTGTGGCCACTGTATTTTGGAAGCAGATTGCCAGGCCTTTCTTCTGAGGCACTTCTAGGTGGATTCAAACTGCCAACATTTCAGTTAGTAGCCAAGCACTTAACTGTTTATGCCACTCAGGGACTCATATGGCCGCTGTATTTTGAGCGCCTTCCTAGGGGGCTCATCTTGCAGCACTATATTGGACAATAGTCTATTGTGATCCATAGGGTTTTCTTGGCTCATTTTCAGAAGTAGAGTACCACGCCTTTCTTCCTAGTCTGTCTTAGTGTAGATGCTTCACTGAAACCTATCCACCGTGGGTGATCCTGCTGGTATTTGAAATACCAGTGGCATAGCTTCCAGCATTACAGAACACTCAAGTCACCACAATACAACAAACTGACAGACGAGTGGTAGGTCTTTGTATTAGTTTAATCATTTAATACAGTAGTTTTCATGTCATGCAGACCACATCACCTTTCTGTCCCAACAGCACTTCAGATATGTAGCATTACCTTCCAGTCATGACCCTTTGACCAGGGTCAAATTTGGATAAAAGTGATTCATGATTCCAGAGACCGTGGACCCCAGACACCCTGCTAACTCAGAACTGAAGCCACTCCTGAAGTTGACCTTTCAGCCAAAGATTAAACAGGCCTATAAAACAAACAATAACACACTTGAGGAACGTGCTTCTTACCTCAATCAAGTATATGAGACCAAATGGGCAATAACTGCCCAAAAGCAAAGGCGAGAAGGCAGGAAGGGACAGGAAAACTGGGCACATGGACACGGAGAACCCAGCGTGGAAAGGGAAAGGGGGAGAGTGCTGACACATTGCAGGGACTGCAACCAACATCACAAAACAATTTGTGTATAAATTTTTTAATGAAAAACTAATTTGCACTGTAAAATTTCACCTAAAACACAATAAAATTTTTTAAAAAGTGAATCATGAGTCTGAAAGAAATGCATGATCTAAAGCTTGAAGCAGGTGAAGAGCAAGCTTAGAACTGAGGGGTGATGGAACTGAGGGGAGGGCACTTGGTGCGCACAGCCTGTTTTGAACCTGAAAGATGATCTCAGAAACTACGCTGTTGTTCGTGTTACTTTTTGTTAAATGGAAGAGAGGAGGGAGAGGTGTAAAGTTAGGTCATTGGGGAGGAGGTAGCACAGGAAAGGAGCCCTGCTGTCAACAAATGGTTAAGCACTCAGCTGCTAACGGAAATATTGGCGGTTGGAGCCCACCCAGCGGCTCTATGAGAGAAAGACCTGGCGATTGGCTTCTGTAAAGATTATAGCCAAGAAAACCCTACGGGGCAGTTCTACTCTGTCACATGGGATTGCCGTATGTCAGAATCAACTTGACGGCACCTAACAACAACAGTATGTGAAAAAAGATAGGAGAAATACCTTAGTTCCGTAAATCCAGAAATGTCCGTAAATCCATCATCCTCCCCCAAGTTCAGGCAATTTTACCCCAGAAATGACTCTTCAGTCTGCCCCTCTTTTTACTCCCACACTAGCTCTGTAGCTCAAGTGTTCATCATCTCCCCTTGACTAGCTTATCTACAGATAACTCCTCTCCCTGCTCCTAATCTTGCCCCACTCCCTCCACCCTCCACTTTGCCCAGAATTATCTTCCTAAAAGAATAAATCTCACATCCCTGTTTTAAAAAAGTGCTACTGGTTCCATGTGTCCTGAGCATACCTCATTCCTTCACCTGCTATACAAAATTCTTCACAACCTGTTCCAGTCTTCCTCTCCAGCCTCATCTCTCCTGCCGCCTAACCCCACAAACACTTCAGAATAGGATATGCCTTTGGTCCTTGCCTTCTTCTCTCTCTTTGGAATATCCTTTCCTAATTTCTGCCCATCCTCAAGATTGTCTTCAAACGTCCCCTCCTCTGGACAGCCTGCACGCCCTTCACCCTCCTCCAGGCCAGATACTGTTACTTTGTCTTTTGAGTCATACCTCCATTATAGCATTCCCGGGATCATAATACCTGTTGATGTGTCTCTTCCACTACACTAGGAAGGCAGGGGCCATGTTAATTCATGCCTGGGTTCCCACCGCCTAGCAACAGGGACTGGCACAAAGTAGGATGATGGATGGATGGGTGGGTGAAGGGGTAGGTGTAGATGGGTAATCCGAGAAATTAGGAAAAGGAAGCCCGCAAAGAGCAAAGACAGACACCAGGGGGAGCTGAGACACCACAATAAAGAAGCCGGAGGGCGGGTCAAAAAAGGCTGCACGCTCGGGGGAGAGCGGGTGAGCGGCGCGCAGTAAAGCAAGTAACAGGCAACTGTAACCGCTCACCCACCCACGTGTGCGCCCCCCATCCTCCTTCCCACGTCGTGCTTCGGCTCGTTCTACCGCCTCCACCACCCACCTCACCTCCACGGCCGCTAAAAAAGCAAACAAAGGGGAGGGGACCCCCGCAGGGTCCGGATGCCGGAAGCCAATCAGAGGGCTCTAATTTTCTGGAAGGCGGGAACCTTCGTTTAGGGGATCCCAATCAGTTTCTAAGGGAATGTGGAGGGGCGGGGAGATGGGCGGGAAGAGCGCGAGGCGGGGTTAGGAACGGCGCCGGCCGGGGAGAGTTCCCTGGGGAGTGGAGGACGCGGCGCGGGCGGACCCAATCATCGCGCATGTCTGTGGGGAGAGGGCGGGCAGCGCCGCTGAGCGCGCGATCCAGGCTGACGCATCTGGCTTCAGTTCCACGAGGAGGGGCCAAAGGGGAGGAGGGAAGAGGAGAAAGAGCGGAGGGCGCGCGTGCGCAGTGGCGCGGGGAGGAGCAGGGACCTGGCAGCGGGCGAGGAGGTTGCGAGCGAGCCGCGAACCGGGCGGGCTGCGGGCGGCGGGCGCGCGCACCATGGGGGAGAAACCCGGGACCAGGTAAGGGAGGTGGGGCCACGCGGCGGGGCATGGGCGGTGGCTCGGGGCGGGCGCGGAGATGGTCCTCAGACAAGGGCACTGGAGAGAGAATCCGTGGGGCCGGACGCCTGGGTCCCTAGGGGGCAGCCATCCGGGGCCGCACGCCTAGGTCCTCGAGGATAATGGGGGCGCATGCCCGGGCCCCTGCAGGAAGCGAGGACTGAAGGGGACCAGGGAACTGGTGTCTGGGTTCTCGCAGGGATATGGGAGCCGAACGCCTGGGTTCTCCCGTGCAGGCTGCGATGCAGGAGCGGAGGAAGGAGGAGCAGGTGGCCAGCCCTGAGGGATCGTATTTGGGAAGGCTGGACGTTGGGAGGGGTGCCCCGCAGACTCGTGCCGAGCCAATAGAAAGGTTCGCGTCCAATACCCCACAGGCAGTTGTGCTGCCCCCACCTGTCCCGAGGGACGGGTGATTCCGCTTTCAAACTTCTGCCTTCCCTGGGTTGCTAGGAGCAACAGCTTCATCTTGGGGGAGCAGAGTGCGTGGCGACCCTCCCAGATTCTGGGCCCTACACCTCAGCCCCCGCCTGGGGGTGGGCAGTGTCTGCCCTGGGCACACCATCCACTCCCCGGATGTTTTCTGTGCAATCGAAGCGCCTTCCTTCTACTGACATCCCGAGTTCTCTTTTTTAATCTCAAGCAAAATCCACTTCCTGTTGTGACCCAACATCCCCAAGAGGGCAGGGGGCGAATGCCTGAGTCCCTGGGGAACAGGAGCAAAAGAGGAAAGGTTGGAGCTGTGTATGTCTCAACCCAGAGGAGAGCAGGAATGCAGGCCTAGTCCTACCTAACCTGTCAACTTCTTCTGCAAAATGTTTTATCAGCCCCACAACTCCCCACTCATGGAGTATGAGAACCCAGGTTTCTGAGCGTCAAGTCCACCAATATTGGAGAGAGATGATCAGAGGAAGGGAGGACCGATGTCCTGGATAAGGGCATCCACAGACCATAGAAAAGGGAAGCTGCTGACTTGAGACAGGCCCCTGGTTTCCGTTATGTGGTTCAGGGACGGATGGACTACAGGGGGACTGCTGACTTGACACAATTACCCCAACCCCCAGCAAATTCTGGGCCGCAGGAAGTGGAGAGAATGGCAGGAAGTGTGAGGAGCATCTGCTTCTACTGCCCCCCCAACTCACTGGGCACCTCCCTGGTCACCCCACACCCCACCTCCTTGGCCAGCCTCAGTATACACACACCGCTCCTCCATAGCCTGGCAGGAGGTGGCTGGGTTAGGATCCAAAGGGCAGGTGCCCCGCAGCTACTCCCAGGCAACTGCTCCAGAGCCACACTCCAGTTGCCCTACTGGTTGTGGTTGTCACAGCCCTCTGCCAGGGCTCCTAATGGGAGGAAACGCTTGAACAAAAAGAGAAACCAGAAGCAACTAAGGTCAAAGGGGAGGGACAGCCTGGATGATGCCATAGCAGTCAGCCCCAAAATTGGGACAAGAGATAGGGGTGCCCATCATAGCTGCCACCACATCGATGCTTTATTCTCCTGGATTGGTTGGAGGTACCTGTGGCCTCCATACGCTTACAGTTTGGGCAACTCAGCCTTTTGGGGAAGAAGGGCCAAGTGAAGTTGTTATAGCAGAAACTGGGGCAGTGGGGTTGGAGGAGGGATGGACCAGTTGGCAGAATTTCAGTTTCTGCTATCTCGGGGCCCTTCCCAGGGATTGCTGCTGAGGCTCAGTGGATTGGGAGGAGTAAGGCAGTCAGGCAAAAAACAGGCCCACAAGTGCCAGAGCCAGACTTCCCTACCCTCCCAGCAAGGGCTGGAGTCCAGGCTTACATTGTTTCAGCACCTGGGAAGCAAATCTCATTCAGTCCAACAAATGATTAATGCTAGTTACAGAAGCAGGGTAGTGTAGGAGTTGATTGATCAAGAGCATGGACTTGGAGCCAGACTGCCTCGGTTTGTATCTGAGTTCCACCATTTATACTTTGTGATTTAGGTAAAACAGCTGACTGTTCTGTGCCTCAGTTTCCTTACCTGTAAAATAGGGATATTAGGATCTTCATCACTGGGTTGTTGAGAGTATTAAATGAGATGAACACATCTATGTTAATAAATGTTACCCAGCATCGTCAACTTCATCGTATGGCTGGCATTGTGCTGGGGATGCCTCAGTGAATAAGGTGGGGCCCTAGTGCTCACAGTCTATCTCATGAGAGACAGATGAGGCCCAGCTAACTGCCCTTTGTGTGCTATCACGCTACAAGTAAAGCATAAACGAGGTGTGACAGGAATCCAAAAAATAGAGTGACCCGAGGTCTGGTCTGGGTTGCTTCCCAAAAGAGGTGACATCTGAGCTTGTTCTTGAAAGATGAACGAGCTTTTAAGCTGCTGAGATCAGAGATGGGGACAGTTGGAGGTTAATGGAATAGGGTCAGACTTGGGTGGTTCCTGTGGTAGAAGGCATTTTAAGGGCAAAGGCCAGAGCCATTGCTCTTCCAAGTTGGGGCTGTCGTTGGTGCTGGGACATCTGCCCCTTCCCTCATGAGCAAGCGGAGACCAGACAAAATGGAAAGAGGGTTAGGTCTTACTCAAACGCTGCTGCAACCTGCCCATTCAGGTCCTCTGCGAAAACCTGGGTGGTTCCTGTGGCAACCAGTGACCATTACCATGTAGGGAGAGGGGGCTACTGAGGATGGACCAAGGCTAAGAGAAGGGAGATTTGCCATGGTAACCTGCTTCAAGTGGCTGCCATGCTATAAGTATTAAGGAGTTATGATTGCCTTTCCTTCTGGGAATAACAGGAGTGGGTAGGGCTGGGCAAAGCCCCTGGGCAGGAATTCTAGGTGAGCTCTGCTTCCTGGGCTGGGGAGGGACAAAGTCCTGGTGTGGAGGTCCCTGCTGAGTCTGAGGGAGGCAGTGATGTTTTCCTTTGTTTTGTTAGGGTCTTCAAGAAGTCAAGCCCTAACTGCAAGGTGAGTCTCCCACATGTTTATCCTCCCGACCCTCCCTGGACCCTGACAAAGCCCAGCCTGCCCCTAGATGTTCCCCAACCCCTAGCTCCCCACTTCCTGTGACAGCTAACAGCCGACTTCCTTCCCTGCTCAGCCTGGGCTAGCTGCAGGGCTGGGTCAGGAGAGGCCTGGGTCCCTAAGCAAGACCAAAGAGGAGCCAACCCAGGTGCCTAAACCAAAAATAACCAAACCTGTTGCCATGGAGTGTGGAGTGGATTCCAACTCATAGTGACCCTATAGGACAGAGTAGAACTGCCCCATAGGGTTTCCAAGGAGTGGCTGGTGGATTCCAACTGCTGACCTTTTGGTTAGCAGCCGAGCTCTTAACCACTGCGCCACCAGGGCTCCCCCAGGCTGGGAAAAGTTAACAACCCCCCAGGCTATGATCTCTTTATCCCAGGCCCTTGAGGCCAACAGCTGCTGTCTAACTGGCTGCCCAGGGCTGAGGTTTCCCTGAGGACCCCCACACACCTGACTGGTGGGCAGAGGTGTGAAAGGAGATTAGGGAGCAGCTAAAGGTTGGGCAGTCTTGGGAACCCCACCAACCGGAGGAAAACAGGAGAAACTCCTTCCTGACACCCCAGCCTGGAAGACCTGGGGCAGGACAGCCACTTTTGAGGGCTCTGCTGTTTTGTCGCCCTCCTACCCAACCTTCCCTGTGACCTTCTGCACCCTCAGCTCACTGTGTACTTGGGCAAGCGGGACTTTGTAGACCACCTGGATAAAGTGGACCCTGTAGGTAAGTTTTCCCAGAAAGTGAAAACTCATCCCCTAAGAAGGGAAGCCCCTCTGGGGCCCAGGAATGGGGGAGTGGCTCTGGCGGGAAGTGAGCTCATGTGTCCCTTTCTAGATGGTGTGGTGCTTGTGGACCCTGACTACTTGAAGGACCGCAAAGGTACTGGCCCTAGATGCAGGGTCCCGAGGGAAGGCGGGAGGTGAAATGGGCTGCCACTGAGGGGGTGCCCTAGAGAGGTGGCGGGCTGAGGCGGAAGTGAAGAATAGGACTGAGGCAAGTGTTGGTCTCCCAAGGGTGGAGCAGCTGCAAGGTAATGAGGGGACAGGCAAGGGGGGTTTGTGACCTCCCCACTTTGCCCTCCCTTGCCAGTGTTTGTGACCCTCACCTGCGCTTTCCGCTATGGCCGTGAAGACCTGGATGTGCTGGGCTTGTCCTTCCGCAAAGACCTCTTCATCGCCACCTACCAGGCCTTCCCCCCAATGCCCAACCCACCCCGGCCCCCGACCCGCCTGCAGGACCGGCTGCTGAGGAAGCTGGGCCAGCATGCCCACCCCTTTTTTTTCACAGTGAGGATGCCCCCACCCTCTGCAGGGCAAGGGTCTGGATGTGTTTAGGGGCGAGGTGCCTGTCACAGACAGATCTGGAGGAACAGTGAGGCTGTGGCCTTGGCGTGACAGAGAGGAGACAGGGACCACCCGATCCCCCTGCCTTTAAGGTCCTCCTGCATTCAGGAAGCCCTCAGTCGCCTTGCTCCCTCCTCCGGGGCCCCCTCCTTCTGCCTTCCTCATCTCCAGGTGGAGACTGGGAGGAAGACTAGGGGGCTTTCCGGAAGGACTGAAGCCTTCCCTCCCGTCTGCCACAGATACCCCAGAATCTGCCTTGCTCTGTCACCCTGCAGCCAGGCCCAGAGGACACAGGGAAGGTAAGGGAGAAATGGCTCCAAGCTAGCAGGGAAGACAGGGCCCAGCAGCAGCAGCCTGGGAGCGCACTGAGAGGGAGGGCGGACTGTCAGGAGAGGCCCGGAGTATGGCCAAGGGCAGGGAAACGCCCCAGTGCAAGTAGGGCATGTGGTATGGCCACTGCTGAAGTAGAACGCTGCCTCCCGCTCTCCTGACCTGCATGTACCTGGGCATGGCGGCTCACCTACACTGCCAGCACTGACCCTCTGCCATGCCAACCCTCAGGGAGACAGAGGAAGAACAAGATTCAGTTCCCCTGCTCCTCAGACTATGAGGGGGCAAGAGTCCCTGCCCAAGATGAGGGAAGAGGGGAGGAAGAAAGGGCAGTGGTGGTGCCAAGGGCCTTGTGTAAGACATGGCCTTTTCTCCCCACCCCCCCTGCAAGGCCTGCGGGGTAGATTTTGAGATTCGAGCCTTCTGTGCCAAATCACTAGAAGAGAAAAGCCACAAAAGGTGAGGGACACAACCTCCTCTGTGGTTTAACCATCCCTCCCTGCTTCCATGAGCCCTAGGCCCTGTGGGAGGTGGGAGCAGGGATCTGGGTGTCTTGAGAACCAACCGACTGCTCCCCGCCTCACCCCTACCACCCCCCACCCCAGGAACTCTGTGCGGCTGGTGATCCGAAAGGTGCAGTTTGCCCCTGAGAAACCCGGCCCCCAGCCTTCAGCTGAAACCACACGCCACTTCCTCATGTCTGACCGGTCCCTGCACCTCGAGGCGTCCCTGGACAAGGAGGTGGGGTGCAAGAGGGTGACTCAGAGGCCACAGCGCAGACCAGACCCTGGGGGAAGGGGTGAAGCCACGTGCCAGGATGGCCTCTTTGAAGGAGGTTGCCCTAACTGGGTGTGGGGTCGCCGTGGCCTTGGATTCGGAGAGAGGAGGCAGACCATGTGTCTGCATTGGGGTCACACTAGTAACTAGACCCATGAAAACAAACCAGATTAACTGACTCTCTCCCCCTAAAGCTGTACTACCACGGGGAGCCCCTCAACGTCAATGTCCACGTCACCAACAACTCCACCAAGACCGTCAAGAAGATCAAAGTCTCTGGTAGGAAGTGGGGGTTGGGAAAGGGTCTTGGGGAAGGGAGTTATCGCAGAAGTGGCTCAGTTCAAGGACATGTTGGCCCACCAGCCCTTAAAGAATTTACATTGTTCCAGAATGATCTCTGGGGCCCCAGAGTTTACTGCTATGGAGAGGGCTGTACATAGATGTGGAGGGTGGTGTTGGGCTGGGGCCTGGGGTGACGCCAGGTGGGCTGGAGTTGTGCTCCATCCAGAGCTGCTGTGATGCCCCACCCCACAGTGAGACAGTACGCCGACATCTGCCTCTTCAGCACCGCCCAGTACAAGTGTCCTGTGGCTCAAATTGAACAAGAGTAAGTACCAGTACAGACCTGGATCTCAGTCTTGGGGAAGAGTAGGACCAGGGGAGAATTCTCCTGTACTGCTCCCAATTAAAGGGGCATTCCTTTCAAAATTGGGTAGCTCTGAGCTGTTCATTTTCTCAAGCAGACTGAAGCAAAACCTACTCCTTTGTGATGTGTACCCAAAAGAAGGGGCTAGTAACGTGGGAGATGCTGCTTGGTGGTGGTGGGCTTCCCCTTGCTCAGCATGGCCCTCCAAGAGTCTCTCATCCCCACCCCCAGTGACCAGGTATCCCCCAGTTCCACGTTCTGTAAGGTGTACACCATAACCCCGCTGCTCAGCGACAACCGGGAGAAGCGCGGCCTCGCCCTGGATGGGAAGCTCAAACACGAGGACACCAACCTGGCTTCCAGCACCATGTGAGAGGGGCCATGGGGGGGTCCCCTGCAGCCCAGGAAACAGACATTTGTCCAGCAAAGGTGCCCACTGTGCCAGGCTCTGTCCTAGGGGCCAAGGATGTATCAGTGGACAGAAGCAGAAGAGACAAAGCTCTCACATTCTAGTTGGGGGAAGACAGACAAATCCGATCATGAGGAAACTGTATAGTTTGTTCAGCGATAAGTGTCAAGGAGAAAAAGCAAAGCCAAGAAGGGAAATACAAAGTGTACATAAAGAGGGACAGAGTGTGTTGGAAGGCATAATACAGAGGTGAATTTGGAGTAAGAACCCAAAGGACTAAGCAGTGTGGATAGGCAGGGAAAGGGCTCCGGGAAGAGAGAATGCCAAGCACAGAGACCCAGAGGCGGGGCTGGGCCAGCTGTGTGAGAGGAGCCACGAGGGGGCCAGCAGAGCCACTGCCAGCCTACATGGTGCCACTGTGCCTGCGGCGGGGGTGACCCCTTACAGAGTAAGGGCTGGGCCTCTGTCCAGGGTACACACTGCACGACCACACAGCAGGCCTGGGGGCCAGTGTGACGAGAATGCACAAGGGGAAGAGGTGAGGGGAGAGGGCTGATGGAGAACAAGACAGCGGCAAGCACTTAGGCCACAGGGACTTCGGGTTTTACTGTGAGAGTGAGGGCGGGGAAGCCACAGGAGTGCTCTGACTGGGGGAATGAGGTGGCTACTTCACCATGAGAACAGCACAGCCTGTGCAGTACAGCCCCGGGCTGGTGGGAGGTTGCGGTTCTGCTCAGCACCCAGCGGAAGCTCCGAGGGTGGGACGGGGTACAGGGCAGTGGGTCCTACCCAACTCCCCACCCCGATTGCAGAGTGAAGGAGGGTGCCAACAAGGAGGTGCTGGGAATCCTGGTGTCCTACAGGGTCAAGGTGAAGCTGGTGGTGTCTCGAGGCGGGTGAGTGTGGTGGGGGACGGGTGGGACTGCACCGGTTCTCTCTGGTGCTGCGCCAGTGTCCTCTTCATGCCAGCTCTCCCCCTCCCCAGGGATGTCTCCGTGGAGCTGCCTTTTGTTCTTATGCACCCCAAGCCCCATGACCACATCATCACCCTCCCCAGACCCCAGTCAGGTAGGCATACTACCCCAAGCCGCCGAAGGGAGGGCACGAGAGGGCCAGTAGAGAAATGCTGGAACTTCCAGCACCCACCTACCCACCTCCTCTCCTCCCCCCAGCCGCTCCTGAAACAGATGTCCCTGTGGATACCAACCTCATTGAATTTGATACCAAGTAAGAAACTCATCCCTCCCCCACCTTCCTCCCTTTTACCCTCTTTGACAGATTCCTAGATTCGAATCTACCCTCAGGCCTCCTATTATTTGTTTTTGCGGGGAAGGGATGGTTGAAGCATCAAATCCAGATGCCTTGGCCTTGTGAGGCTGCCTAACACCGCCCCTCCTCTGTCCCTTCTTGCAAATATTTCCAATCCCATTGCTGTGCTAACACCCATCTCTGGGAGGGAAGCAGGAGGCAGAGAAAAGGGTCTGAAGGCCTTGCCTCACCCCCTCTTTTCTACCACCAAGCTATGCCACGGATGATGACATTGTGTTTGAGGACTTTGCCCGGCTTCGGCTGAAGGGGATGAAGGACGAGGACTATGACGACCAGTTCTGCTAGGAGGGGGGCTGGAAGGGAGTGGATGGTGCTGGGAGAGGTAGGGGCAGGCCCAAGATCCCCACTCTTGTTGTGGGGGATCCCAGCCTATCTTCCCTTCCTCTCCTTCCAGCAACTTCCTGAACCAACCCCTTCCTGCCTTCTCCCATCCCCTCAAATACGCACTGGACCCATCTCCTGTTGAAAGCGGGCATTAACTCCTTGGCTATAGCTGCACCTCCCCAACCTCCCAATGGGTGGGAAGCTGTGTTTGTACCTAAATGTTTTGGAAGCGGAGACACTGAAAAGAGTGATAGTTGGGAAAGGGGCAAGAAAGAACTCCCACGTTCCACCTTCTATCCCTACCTCCTGTCACTCTCTTGCCTCCCATTCCATTCAAGATGAGACCCGTTGGGGGGCTGGGCCATTTCTTTGTTTCTGAGCATAAAGAAGAAAATAAACCTTTTAATAGGCATGAGTGTGTGTGTTTTCTGTGCAGTTTAAGAAGTGTGTAGCGTGCTCGTCCGTGGTTCTGTTAGCCTGTGAACACCAACAGGGTGAGGACCCAGTCTCTTCTCTGCACCCTCGTTGCGCCTAGCACATAGGCTGCCAACAAATGTTTATTGAATGACTGTGCTGAACCTGTGTTCCAAGGTAAATACTGAAACTTGATTTGGTTTGGTAAAGCCACAAAGTAAACATTCATTTGTAGGGGAAAAAATAGCCAGCTGCCCTGCAGACTAGATGCTCTTGGGAGTTGGGCGGTGCAGGCTAGATACCTATGACCAAGGTACGACCTGGCTTCAACTTGTTTCTGCTGCTCCTTGTGTTTGCTCAAGCGGTCCATTCCTGGGCTCAGCGGGGCCACGTCTGTAGGCCTTATCAGACAGAGAAGCCACATGACATCTCCATAGAATCTGGGGCTTCCATCTAACACAGAAGCCAAGGCTTTGCGCAGCTGAAGAGAGTCGTGCTGTTGTGGGCCCAAGTCCTAGGAATGACATCCTAGTGCTGTGTCTCTGACTGGTGTTCTTCAGAGACTCCGAGGTTTGGCCAAGCCCCAGGCTGGGCTGGGGGAAGTGAGTGACTCCACTGACATTTCTTACCTCTACCGCCCACCCCGATTCCTGTAGCCCAACCTTGCTCTCTTTTTTTCTCTTAAGACTCATTCATTCATTCCATGAACATTTACTGAGTCCCAAGTATGTGCCAGGCATAGTCTAGGGACATAGCAGTGACCAAGACAAACATTAAAGTGTGTATCTGTGCTCCAAAGGAGAAGTACAGGACTATGAGAAAACATGACAGGGAGCTCTGACCTAGGCTGGGGTTTAGGGAAGACTTCCTGGAGAAAGTGACCTTTAAGCAGAGAACTGAGAGATGAGGAGGAGTAGGATACCACACTGGGGATAGGCATTCGGGGCGATGGCAATGCTGTGTGTGAAGGCAGGAAGGAACACAGCATATTTCGGGGACTGAAGAACAGAAAGGCCAGGGCAAAGATACTACTACTACTACTACCCCTTGCCGTCAAGTCGATTCTGACTCGGCAACCCTATAGGACAGAACGACCCCATAGAACTGCCCCACAGGGTTTCCAGGGCTGTAAATCCTTATAGAAGCAGACTGCCACGTTTTTCTCCTGTGGAGCAGCTGGTGGGTTCAAACCGCCAACCTGCAGGTTAGCAATTGAGCACTTAATCACTGCGCTATCAGGGCTCCTGAGGCAGAGATAACCCGGGGCAAAGTAGTTCCAGATGAGGCTGGTGAGGCAGACGGGGTCAGCTCATGCAGGCCTTCAGTCCATGTTACAGCTCATGACACCTAACTAAATCATTACTCACCCATAGGCTTTAAGCACTGCTAAAATGCCAATGACCTTGCTTATCCCTCCACCCTCCTGAGCCCCCTACTCCCCATGCACACCCCGGACTTGATCCCACGGAGGAACTTTCCCCTCTAAAACCTTTAGCTCCAGCATCCTTCTGACTCCCGTGAACCTGCTGCTTGACCTCTAAGCTCCTGGTCCATGGATCTCAAACTTTTCCAAGTGAATCAGAATCCTCTGGGAGCCATGATAAAGATACAGAGTCCCAAGCTCTATCTTCTGAGATTCTGATTCAGTAGGTCCCAGGAAGAATCCATGAATGTGAATCTGGATTTTTATTTATTTTTATTTTTATTGTTGTAGTTTAAGTGAAAGTTTACAATTCAAGTTAGTCTCTCATACAAAAATTTATACATACATTGTTATAAGACCCTAATTGCTCTCCCTATACTGTGACAGCACACTCCTCCTTTCCACCCCAGATTTCCCATGTCCATTCAACCAGCTCCTGACCCTCTCTGC
>NW_004443976.1:12966086-12978960 GCF_000243295.1 Trichechus manatus latirostris
GTCCCATTGTGCTGACTTCCCCTGTGGTGTGTGCTGTCCTTCCTTTCACCTAAGATAATTCTTGTCTACTATCTAATTAGTGAATAACCCTCACCCTTCCTCCCCACCCTCATAACCATCAAACAATGTTTTCTTCTGTGTTTAAACCTTTTCTTGAGTTCTTATACAATATTTTTCCTTCTGTGATTGACTAAATTCACTCAGCATAATGCCCTCCAGTGAATCTGGATTTTTAATTAGCACCCAGGATGATTTTAATGCAGGTGGCCCTGAAGCCCTGGTGGCACAGTGGTTAAGAGCTCAGGCTGCTAACCAAAAGGTCAGCAGTTCGAATCCACCAGCCGCTCCTTGGAAACCCCACGGGGCAGTTCTACTCTGTCTTATAGGGTCTCTACGAGTCGGAATCGACTCCACGGCAGTGGCTTTGGTTTTTTTGGTTTTTTTTGGTCCTGAGACCACACATTTTTGAGAAACAATTATTTTCCTTTTTATATTTTTAATGTGTTTAAGAAGGTAATACATGCACATGGTTTTAAAAAATATCCAGGCAGTATAAAACAGTAAACAATGAAACTGAGGCTCTCTCCTGCCCCGCTCCCCGACCGCCCATTCCTCCTGCCGGTGGCAATCACCTAGAATCAGTTTCTCGATTATTCTTTCAGAGATATTCTCTACACTCAGTCACACCTGCGCGAATATGTTGTTGTTCGTTGCCACTGAGTTGATTCCGACTCACGGCAACCCCTTGTGTCCAGAGTAGAACTGCTCCATAGGGTTTTCAAGGCTGTGACCTTTCAGAAGGAGTTACCAGCCCTGTCTTCTGAGGTGCTTCAGGGTAGGTTCAGACCACCAACCTTCTGGTTAGCAATCAAGAGTGCTTAACCATTGGCACCACCAGCTTTTTAAAATATAGATGGTACACATTATGAACACTTTTCTATATCTTGCTTTTTTTCCCTTAACAGCGAATCTAGGAGAGCATTCCTCACTTCTTAAACAATACATATAAATCTCCCTCATTCTTTTAAAGGGCTGCATAGTTTCCCTTGCCTAGATATCATTATTTATTTTACCAGTTTCCTACCGATGGTCGTGTAGGATGTGTCCACTCTTTTGCTAATTCAAATAGTATTACAATGATTATCCTTGAAGATATGTCTCTTGCACCTGCGATGTGTATCTGTAGGACAAATTCTTAAAGTAGAACTGCTGAGGCAAAGAGCATGAGCATCTTTTTTAGCACTGCCAATCTGACAGGTGAAATGTTTTAATTTACATTTCTTATTGAGTGAGGATAAATCCAATTTATTGGGTTGGTGGTTTTTTAAATGTATTTTAAGAGCTCTTTATATGTTAAAGAAATTAGCCCTCTGTCATGTATGTTGCAAATATTTTCCCAGCTTGTCATTTATCTTTTGAATTTGTTCCTAGTATTTTTTAATAGAGCATAAATTTTTTATTTCAATGTAGTCGATTATTATCACTTTTTTTATGGCTTCTTGGTGTTTTGTCACAAAGCTCTTGACTCTTCTACTTTTTCACAATCTGTGGCACTTCCTTTTCTTTCCAGCCTAAAGTTCAAGATCATTGTATCAACCACTGTCTCATCAACACACTCAACTTCTCCTTTCACAGCACAGGCGGTCCCTGGATTACAAACGAGTTCCATTCCTAAATCTGTTTGTAAGTCGAATTTGTAAGTCGGAACAGTTAGGTACAGTTCGTATCTAACATCAGTTAGTCAAATGTTTGTCTTAGTATATCCCGTACTTTTCTATGAATAAAAAAACATTTAAAAAACACTTCCAAATACACTAAGACATCTTTAACATAATAATAATGTTTTGATGCACATCGCAAAGTAGTGCCCGTTTGTTATTATAAACCATTGTATGTACGTCGGGGTTGGTTGGTGACTATGGGTTGTATGTAATTCAGACACTCCTAACCTGGGGACTCTGGTACCTGCTCTCAAACCCCATCCTGGGATCTATCCAACAACCCACGTTTTCTGCCCCTACACAGGGGCTGCTGAGCGCTGCAGGAGAAAAATCCCACAACTACACTTATTCATTTATTCAACAAACATCCTTTAACACATCCTAGGTGCCAACCACTGTGCTAGGTGCTAGGTTTGGATTTGGGGCTGCTACAAATGTATGGTCTCTAAACTCAGATACACCCTCAATACCCAGTAACTCTGTCTCTCTCCATGTTCCTGGTCACCGCCCTCTCTCATTCCCACTCTACTCAATTTTTCCAAACCTTCCTCACTCTCGCGGTGACAGTTTTTTAAGAGATGAGGCTATGAGGGATGAATGATTTCAATTTCCCACCTACCTGCAAACACTACACCAATTCTCCTACACAACCAAGGTTAAAATGCCTTCTCCAGTTCAAAGCGAATCCCTCCACCTGTGGATCTCTCCCCTCCCACCTCCTCCTGACACCTTGATTCATCAAACCACTCCCTTCTCTTCAACCTCTGTCTCTCTCTATCGGCTCTTCTGCCCTGGTAAACAAACTCACACAAGAAAGAAGGAAAAGAAAGGAGGGAGAGAGGAAGGAAATCAAAGCAAAACCACTCTTCCACTCTTAGGCTTCTTCTACCATAAAGCACACAGTTTCCTCTCTCGCTTTTTGTTTTTATTTTACCTTTTATTTTCAAAAGTATATATAGTCTAAGGAGTCAGCTAGTACCACTGGACCTATTACAATAAAGAGCAAACTGCCCCCCCTTCTCCTCCTCAGAGGCAACTACTTTCACCTCTTTTAGAGACTTCTTTTGGTATTTACATCCATCTCTCTAAACAACATGCTTATTTCGTAACTTCTTGATTTCTGTTTTAAGCAACATCTACCGCCTTCCCGCTACATAAGATGAAGACTGAGCTCTCTTTTCCTTCCCTGCCCCACCATGGAACACTTTCCTTCCTGCCCCACACCCTACACTCCCAAGAGAATTATATCAATTTGGGTTAGATCAGTAGTATGTTACATTATTAGGACCATGCAAATGTTATCCATAGCTAAGCCATGTGGTATATTATGAGCACCTCTCTCTTCTTGCACAACTTTGTTTTCCCTGAAAAATTGTCATTTTGTAATTTGCTTCTCTGAATTTACCACTAATTCAAGCCCATATGTTCCTCCAAAAGTCTGTATATCTTCTCAATTCATTCAAACCAGATCAGATGATCTATCTCTTCATCTCCTTGAAGAAACCTCCCCTGAGTCTTCTACTCTGTTCCATTCAGGACTGCGTGTTCTTCATGCTTGTCACCCTGGGTTTCCCTTCACCAGAAATCCTGGGGATCCTCTTCACCTTTCTCATAGTTAAAGATCTTAGTTCCTGGATCCCCCATCTTCCTTTTTCTGGGTCTAACTCTAATTCTTCCTGAGAAATGGTGCATGGGAGAAAAATTCGGAGACCTTGTACATATTAAAACATTTATCCCACCTTCATAACTGATAGTTTGGCTGTCGTGACTCTGTTATCATTAGCTGCCTGTCAGGTCAGCCCGTGACTCACGGCAACCCCATGTGTTACGGAGTAGAACTGCTCCATAGGGTTTTCTTGGCTGTAATCTTTACGGAAGCAGTTTGCCAGGCCTTTCTTCCGCAGAACTGCTGGGTGGGTTCAAACTGCCAACCTTTTAGTTACCAGCCAATCGCCAACCACTTGCGCCACTCAGGCTCCTTGTTATAAGCCTCTAGCTATTCCCGAAAATCTATCCCTCCATGGTAAGAGAACAATAGCTGGCCATGTAGGTAAGGACTGAATTTCCCAGAACCCCCGAGTTGCGTGAGACCCTATGACTACATTCTCTTCAATGGAATGTGAGTAGAAATGATATGAGCCATGTCCTAGCCAGACCTCTGAGACCCAGGTGTGTGTCCTCCACATTTCCTCTTCCCCCTGCCTACCAGCAGCAACCCAGAAGACAGCAGCATCCCATTTTTGACAACGCAGACAACAGCCACACCATAGAGCTGTGTTTCTCAAACATTACTGTGCACAGGAATCATCTGAGGTTCTTAAAACACAGATACTGATTCAGTAGGTCTGGGGCAGGACCTGAAAGGGTCTGCATTTCCGGTAAGCATCCAGGTAATGCCAGGGCTGCTGGCCTGCAACCACACTTTTGAGGATAAGACCCTAAAGGATGGCAGAGGTGCATTGCTAGCCCTGGTCCCTGTTATGATTTTGTGGAGCACAGCCCCCTACTCACACTGGACTGTTTTATGAGGGAAAAAAAAAAAAAAGTTCTATTTTGTTGAGTCATTGCATTTTCTGGTCTCTGTCACCGCAGTTTAGGCTTCATCCTAACACAGCTGAGTACAGAATTCTAGATTAGAAATCACTTTCTCCAGAAACGGTGAAGGCACTGCTTCACTCCCTGACTTCCAGCATGGAGTGCCATTGTTAAGAGGCCCAGAGCCACTCTGACTGCCAATCCTTAGCATATAGTCTGTTTTCTCTCTGGAAGCTCTTTAAAGATCTTTCTCTTTGAGCCTAGCGTTCTGGTATTACATGATCTGCCTTGGTGTAGGCCTGTTGTTCTCTATTACGTTGGGCACTTGATGGGCCCTTTTAATCTGGAAGCCCAAGTCCTTCCATTCTTTGAAATACTCATGAATTATTTATGTGATTTCTTCTCCTTCCTTTTCTCTGTTCTCTCCTTCTAGAATTTAAACCTCCTGGACTGATTCTCTAATCTTCTTATCTTTTTCCTCCTATGTGCCATCTTCGTCTTTTGCTTTACTTGCTAGAAATTGCTCTTCTAACCCTTCTGCCGGACTTTTCATTCCTGCCCTTACGGCTTTATTTTTCAAGTGCACTTTCTTGTACTCAATCCCTTTTTATAGTATCTCTTATCTAAGAGCTTCAAGAGTTTTAGGTTTTTTGGTTATTCTTTTTTTAAGTTTTACTCTATACTGTCTAAAAAAAACAAACCCATTGCCGTAGAGTCAATTCCGACTCCTAACAACCCTATAGGACCAAGTAGAGCTGCCTCATAGGGTTTCCAAGGCTGTAATCTTTACGCAAGCAGACTGCCACATCTTACTCCCACAGAGCAGCTGGTGAGTTTGTCTAAGGTGAGTCTTTTTTTCCCTGTTTATTTTGGTCTACATCTCATAAGAAGGTTTCTTCAGATATCTAGAAATCTTTTGTTGTCTATGAGGTGCTAAGAAGTTGACTAGAAGTACCAAGTGCATAGTTTGGACTTTCCAACTGTGGGTTTCAGTATGACATGATCTGTTTTGTTGGAGAATCCCTGATGTTAATATCCTTAGGTCTTTCCTCTGACCAGTCAAACTCCCCAGAGATGAGTCTTCCGGTCTCCTACCTAGAAAGCATAAGCCTAGTTGCCATCACTCAGTATACAAACTTTCACTTGATCTCTACTTTCAGTACAGTACTCTTGCCCTCAACAGGGCCCAGGGCCCTACAGGCCAAAGACTTTCTATTTTCTACCTCCAGCAAAGAAACCTCCAGTATTCTGATGAGTGAGGCATGAGTAGTTACACAGATACATGAGGTCAAAGAGGAGATCTGGGGGTACAACTGCTTCAAATAATCCTAATTTTAGTACCACCTTCACCCCAGATGTACACGATACCACCAACTTACGGGTAAATTAGGTTGCCGTAGGCTTTCGTCACTGCTGGCTTAGTGACCACTTCACTGCCAAACCAGTTACCACTTACCTTTCTATTTTGCAGCTTCTCTTGAAAGTTTTGCTGTTAACTCCTCTCCCTTTTTAAAATCTCTTTATTGTCATTTTATTAGGATTTAGAGGAGTGAAGTTAAATGCTAGCTCCGTCAAGTTTAACTGAAAAGTCTCCATCTTTTACCCCTGGGCAAACTGGCTTTATTCTTGACCATCTTCCATCAAGTTGTCAAGAGTGATCTTTCCCAAAAATTAAATGTGGTCGTGGTAACACACTTCCTAAAATACTTCAAAGGCTTCCAAATTCCTTCAGAATACAATCCAAATTACTTAGCTTGCAAACCTTTTCCTGATCTGGCTCGCCCTCCAGACTCAACATTGTCCTACCTAACCACCACTATACCTCATTCACTCTAGTCAAACTGAACCCCGTGCAGCTGTACCCCAAATGAACTAGACCCCTTCACAGCAACATGGTCCTGTCTATGCTGTTTCCCTTTTCCACTCCAACCTCTCATCCACCTAGCCAATAACTAACCCTTTAAAATCCAGTTCAAGCAGAACTTTATCCGACACTCCTTTTTCTGAGCGGAGTTACAGGCCCCTTCTCTGTGCTCCTAGCCATATACTGTAGGCATATCTCCATCAAAGCACCCATCCTACTGTCACGTGAGAGTCTGTCTCATTCAACTTCGTACCCTCAGAGCCCCAGCACATAATAAGCAACCAGAAATAGAAAGGGAAGAAGGCTGGAAGGAACCGGCATATGAGAATATATTGATAATCTCTTTCGGTTGGGCTCATGGTCACGGGGAAGCGCTAGGGGCAATAACGTAACACTCACCAAGTCAAGCTTTTCCCTGGTCCTGACTATGGTGGAGCAGGGTGGGCAGGCAGAGGAACACCCCAAAGCTCCCACCATCATCACCTAATACCCAGCAGAGACTTAATAAGTTCTTATAGAAGAAATTATATATAGTACACAACACAGTATCGTAAAAATTGACCGGCCTGAATGGCTTCAGGCTGAGGACTATTTCAACACCGCCTCTTACCACACCGGTGGTCCCTGGCTGGAAGCGCTCACCCAACCAACCTCAGGAGACCCTGGGAGTCGTAGTTCACCAGGTGGACGGAGAAAACTAAGACTGCGCCGAGCATCCTGGGAATTGTAGTGCCAGCTAGAGAGCACTACCTGCGCAGGCGCCAAACGTCAAGCCACTTCCGGACTCAAGCGTCGGGTTTCGGAAAACGGGAAAATTCTGTGGAGGCCTCCCAGAGTAATAATGGCTACCTGCAGCCTGGCAAACGAGCGACTACGCGCTCTGGAAGACATCGAACGGGAAATCGGAGCCATTCTTCAAAATGCAGGTTCGGGATGCTACGACCGGACAGCAAGGAGTGAGAACGAGGCTAAGGGGCTTGTACCTGCGCCGACCAGAGACTAGGAGCACGGTGGGGAGGGATCCTAAGTGCAAGCGCGGCGAACTGTATTGGGGCGGGTGGTTGTGGGGTGGGAGGGACTGGCCTTGGGGCGGGGCTATACTAGCAGTCTCCCGGTAGCCCCGCCCCCTCTCCGCACCGCAGGTAACGTGATCCTGGAACTGTCCAAGGAAAAAACCAATGAGCGGCTCCTGGACCGGCAGGCGGCAGCCTTCACGGCTTCGGTCCAACACGTGGAGGCGGAGCTGTCCGCTCAGATCCGTTACCTCACCCAGGTGGGTGTATGGTGGGAGGTGCTACGAGCAGGCCCTGGCTGTTAGCCTCAACCTTTGGAGTCCGAGGCAGAGCTTTGGCCTCTGGAGTTGGGCAAGGCGAGGCCTCCCGAGCTGACCTCACAGCTAATAACGCCAGTTGACACACGGCCGGTTTCTTCCTTTAAAAGGAGAGGTTTAAAGGCAGTCCTGCCTACCTCACTGGGTTGTATCTAATGAGTTATCGGATGGGGAAGTGCCTGGGAGGCGACATGCAAAAAGTGCCCAAGCCACTGGCCTTTGTCCTCAGAAACTTGGCCTGACTTCAGCATGAGGCCCCAGATGCCTCTATCACGAGAAAAGGAACAGGATTGAAAGGGTTCTGAAGTCATTACAACAGTTACTACCGTTTAGTAAATTCTTGCCATGTGCCAGACACAGCACTATCTTACATAACCCTACAACAACTCTTTGTTGTTACTGTTAGTTGCCGTTCAGACTCATGGTGACCCCATTGTACAGAGAACTGCTCCATAGGGTTTTCAAAGCTATGACCTTTCATAAGCAGATCACCAGGGCTATCTTCCGAGGAGCTTCTGGGTGGACTCAAACCTCCAACCTTTCATACCTCCACTCAGAACAACTCTGTTGTTGGGTGCCGTCAAGTCGATTTGTGACTCATAGCAACCGCATGTGACAGAGTCGAACAGCCCCATAGGGTCTTCTAGGCTGTAATCTTTACTTGAGCAAATCGCCAGGTCTTCTGCAGAGCCACTGCGTGGGTTTGAACTGCCATCCTTTCGGTTAGCAGCTGAGCACTTAACCTTTGTACCACCAGGCTCCTTACAACAACTCTAGGAAGCAATTATTGCCACCCCCATTTTACAGATGAGGTTAACTGAAGTTATTTGCCCTAGGTCACCCAGCTACCATGTGGCATGACTGGGATTCAAACTCAGGGAGGAAATGAGAAAAGAGACCTAATGCCTGGCTGAGGCAGGATGGGTAAGGGAGACGGTGCCCCATTGATGAGTCTTACTGTTCTGTAGGTGGCCACAGGGCAGCCCCATGAAGGCTCCAGCTACTCTTCAAGGAAGGACTGTCAGATGGCCCTGAAGCGAGTGGACTACGCCCGCCTCAAGCTCACTGATGTGGCCCGCACCTGTGAGCAGATGCTGGAAAACTAGGCCAAGCAAGTGAAGCACCAGCTGCACCCAGGACAGAAGCTGGAGACCTGAAGGGATAGGGAGCACAGGCTGATGCATACCTGCCCCGCTGGTCAGGGTATACTAGAGCAAAGGGGCAAAAGGTGGCAAGCCTGCCCACCACTGCACTCTGGCCCTCCAGCAGGGAGCTCCTGCTCTGCACTTCACACAACCGCCACCAACAAGCTCAGGCGGGAGATGGAGATTCAGACACTCAACCCACTTCCTCAGACATTTCATGTCCCTGCCCCAGACTGCCTGCAGACTAGGCCCAGTGAAGTCACATTCTTCTTCGTTGGGAAAAACAAAACAGAAACTAAGCGTTTTTACAATAAAAGTAATGAAAACAAGATTAGACTTTTCATTGGGGCATTCAAGGGATGGTGGAAGTGAAACCAGTCTGTATGATGTCAGCAGCACAGTGGCGAGGGAAGGGAGGTGGGAAAGCCCAGGCCTTTACTGTGGGGCCTGGGAGAGGGAAGGGAAAGGACTGAGGTTGGGGAGGAACAGCTGGTATAGACTGAGGAGAAATTTGGAACAAGAGGGAACCATCGACAGAGAAGCCAAAGCCAGGAATCATGGTTGAAGGGCAAGGGCCTGAGGCCAAAGTCTGCAGAAAGAAGAGCTGATAATTACAAAAATAATTTTTAGTAAACAAACAATTTCTCCAGGATATCATTACAGTGTAAAAAGGGGATTTTACATTACATATAGAACTTAACAAAGGGAGGGGGGAGTGACTAAGAGAGGGCAGCAGCTGCTTATTTATTCATTAAACAGATATACGTAGGGTGTCTACTATGTGCCAGATGGTTGAAGTACACCAAATAGTACACTGAATAAAGCAGTCTGCCATCACAGAGCTTTCATTCTTGCAGGAGTCTGGTTCAGGCGATGGAGTCTTCTGACACTGTTGCGTAATGGATCTGCAAATCTGGAAGGGATGAAGAGGTTCAGAGATGAGCTCTGAGATCAAAGGAACTGGGGGAGCAGGTACTGTAGCTTGAACTGGGGAATCAGACTCCAAGACCTTAACCCCATGACCTGGTACACAGTAAACCAAAACCTGTTGCCGTCAAGTCAATTCCAACTCAGCGACCCTATAGGACAGAGCAAAACTGACCCATAGGATTTTCAAGGCTGTAAATCTTTACAGAATCAGATTGCCACATCTTTCTCCCATACAGTGGCTGGTGGGTTCCAACTGCCGACCTTTCAGTTAGCAGCTGAGTGCTTAATCACTTCACCACCAGGGCTCCTTCTGGTACACAGTAGGTGCTCAATAAAGATTTGTGAATTGAATGTATGGCCCCATCTTCTCCACAGCTTCATCTCCCACTAGCCTACCCTAGCTGCCATCTTCTCCTAGGTATTTCTCCAAGCACTGGTCCCTGGCCCATAGTGGCTTCCCTCCTCCTGGCTGATCATCCTTCAAGGCCTATGGTCCATGGTGCAGACAGCCTTAATATTTGTCTGCCTGGGTCAGGTCTTCCAGCCACCTGGGAGCTACTGGGACAGGGCCCCTGACAGGGAGGCTCTGGACTTCTCGCGAAGGGTGTCCGAGGTCCAGTTTACCTGGACAGTACGGCCCTGCCTGTTCCCTCCTCTTCTTGCACAGCATGTATACGAGGACTCCACTGAGAACGAAGGTGATGGCTAGGAGGGACACCACCGGCGCTGCGGCTGACCTCCCAGCTGAAGGACCCACATTGGCTTGAAGCTGCTTCTGGTTCTCTCTAGCCTCAGGCCCAGCCCCCAAACTGTGGTCCACAGTGGAAGTGATGATTTCATTGAAGTGGGTGTGACCTCTGTCCAAGGACGGTGGTGCTGCTGGAAGGGTGGGCCGCTGGGTAGACTGCAGAGTGGATGGCAGGTACGTCTGGGCAGGGGTGCCCATGTCAGAAGATGCCCCCTTTGTGGGCTCAGGAACCTGAGTGCTGAGGGGAGGTGAATGCTTCTGGCCAGCTTGACTCTTGTGGAGAGGACTTCCACATTCTGGAGAGGCAAGAAGGAAGGAATCAGAGATACCAGGACATAAGGTGAAGAAGCAAGTAGAAGGAAGGGTAGTGAGTTAGGGAGAGCATCAAGGGGACAGGCGAAGGCCAGGAGAAGAGGGGAAGGTGGGCGACAAAGTCAGCAAACCATAGGACTGAACCACGAACAGAATAACCACAAGCCAAGAACAAGTATGCCTTCTGAACTAGGAAGTCAGGAGACCTGGGTTTGAACCTTGGCTCTGCTACAAAGTAGCTGTGTGACCTTGTGCTTGTCTCATAACCTCTCTGGAACTCATTTTTTCCAGCTGTAAAGTGGGGATAATTTTAGTACCAAGGACCAAGGTAGCTGGGGGGATTAAATGAGATAAAATAGGTGTGTGTAGTCCAAAGGGTAGTATGCATACATACCACTAACGCTAGGTGGGACCTGGGAGACTTTAGGTGGGCCATTAAAGAACATTTTGTATTTTAATGGTTGTGTATTTATTCTATGAGAAGAATACAACTGGCACACTAAATTAGTGATTTCATGGATGTTAATGCTTAGGATAAGTTGCTATTTAAGTCTTTCAAAAGTGACTTGTGTACGCTTAAGATTTATTCATTTCACTGCATGTAAATTTTACCTCAAAAGAAAAAAAAGGAACCATAAAATATTGAAGTCTAGTTAATAACATACCTGCTGAAGTGATTTTGAATGAAGTATAGTGATGCCCGCAACTAATTTTGAAATGTATCAGAAAATAAGATGAATTGATGATGGACAAAGGAATGGATAAGAAGGAGGTGGAATAAAGCAAGTTTGTTGTCATTAGGTGCGGTCAAGTAGGTTCTAACTCATAGCAACCTTACAGGACAGAGTAGAACTGCCCCCACAGATTTTCCAAGGAGCGGCTGGTGGATTTGAACTACCGACCTTTGGTTTAGCAGCTGAGCTCTTAACCACTACGCCACCAGGTCTCCAAAGCAAGTTTAGTAAAATGTTAATTGTAGCATCTAGGTGGTGAATATGTGGATGTTCGCTGTGCAATTCTTTCAGGTTTTGTATGTGTCTTCAAATTTTCATAATTAAATTTTGGGAAGCAAAAATATTGGCTTCATTTCATGACAAATATTAAGTAAACAGCACTGTTATTAGGAGGAATTGGCAAAAAGCATGAAGGTCATGGTGAGTGAAGTTTGGTAAACAGGGACTTAAGTGAAAGTACTCTAGCCAGCATCAGAAGGTTCTGGGAATGTGAGGTGTCGCAAGGGAAAGAGGTGAGTCAAAGAAAATTGTAAAGTGGAGTCGGCTGAGTCCTGGAGGCAGAGCCTGCGGAAGAGAGGGAAAGCCACTCACCTCCATTATCAAAGCAACGCATCAGCTCTAAAACCCAGGGTGCACTCCTGTCCCCACACACAGTCCGGCGATGGAGATTGAACCTACCAAAGAAGGACCTCGTATCAGTTGATGGCTCCCCTCTCCCAGCTCCTTCCTCATTCCAAAGGTATGAAGTCACCACCAAGAAAAAGCCTTTATTCCTGGGACTGGGAAGTCCCCAGGTAGGTGGGGCAGGGAGGTGAATGTGTGCGAAATGGAGGCAAACATAACCCAGAAAGGGGGCTAGGTGCACCCGCAAGGAGTTTAGCTTTGACCAGAAGAGGGTCTAGAGGCACCTGGTAGGACGGGACTGGACAGGCGCTGCCCTTCTAGGGGTGGGTGAGAAGACTACCTGACAAAGGGCGGACAGCTCTGGTAGGCTTTCAGGTGTTTTCCTAAGTGTTGCTTCTGTTCCATTGTGGGGGTAGAAATTAAACGATCACAGTAACAACTTCCAGCGACGCTGCCCTCATTGCCATCGCCTGAGCGGGATAGAGGTGGTCAGCACAGCTTCCCAGGCCAAGGGACTCTCCCAGCTGTTACTTAGCCTCTAACCCACTGCCCCATTACACCTCTCCCCAAGACACCCGGGTCAAACCCCCAGGTTCAACCCACACATCACTCATCCCAAAGACTCCATAATCCTACCTGGACGCAGGTGCTTCTGTCCCCAACTCCCGGCAACTAGCCCTCCCCTTGCCACCCTGGGGACCCTAGGGCACCTGACTCCCAATTTTATTCAGTGCTCCCCACATTCCCTTAACACACACACACAAACACACACACACCCTCTTCCCGGCCCCCGACAAACCTGGCAAAATCAGCCCCACTAGCACGAGGAGCAGGAGCGCGCTGAACCCAGGTCCGCAGCCCCGACCCATCTCTGCAGGTCGTAGAGTTGTGGGGGACGCAGCCTCTGACTCCTAGACGGGCTCCAGCCTTG
>NW_004443976.1:12979348-12996538 GCF_000243295.1 Trichechus manatus latirostris
CCCCGCGCCCGCCCCAGGCCAGTCCGCGGGAGCTGTGAAATGGGGGACCGGCTGGGTCCAGCCTCCTCCAAGAGCTTTCACTTCCCCGTCTGGCTGTGGCGCCGCGGCTTGCACTGCAGTCACATGGCAAGATAAACCTGCAGGAAGCCAGGCTCCCGACCGGCCGGGCACTCGAGGGTCAGGGCAGTGACCAGCGACGGGATGCAGCAGTCCAGGGGCGTTGCCACCGAGGGGCGGGCGGGGGGGCGCGGGCGGGCCTGACGTCACTACTGCCCTTCCACTCCACCCCCCGTGGTATTTACCTTCGAAAAGTGGTGGCGGCTGCAGGTACCGGAGTAGTGGGGCGGCGGGGAGGGACTAGCTCTACTAGGGCTCACCGCCAAACCGAGCTAAGCCGAGGGGATGCCCTGCCTCATTCCCTCCTCCCACACCCCAGAGACAGTCCAAATTCTTCCCTCCCAGACAGACCCTTCCCAGTAGGATCAGCCACTCCCATCTCCACCCTCAATCAAACTCTGCCTTTGAGGGTTTGAGTTCTCAAATTTTGAGCCCTGAGTGCTCATCCTCAACCCTAATTTCCCACTTTTAAGATTAACCCCCATTCTGGTCCCTGAACTCCCATCCTCAGCCCTGAAAACCCTATTCTCAGCTCCTAACACGCATCCACAGATTCCTCCGCAGGAGACTCTCAAACCCAACCCCTCCCCGGTTTTCGTGACCAAGCCCCAGACTCTCTTGCCACCACTCCCACCCTCACCATATATCCCCCTTCCTCTGCTCAGTCTGGGTCCAGGCCCTGTGCCCCCGAAGACATGGAGTTTGTGTCTGGATACCGCGATGAGTTCCTTGATTTCGCTGCCCTCCTCTTTGGCTGGTTCCGCAAGTTTGTGGCAGAGCGAGGGGCTGTGGGGGCCAGCCTTGAGGGCCGCTGGCGACAGCTGGAGGCTCAGATCCGAAGGCTGCCCCAGGACCCCGCCCTTTGGGTGCTCCATGTGTTGCCCAACCGTAGTGTGGGCATTAGCCTGGGGCAAGGGGCAGAGCCAGGCCCTGGGTCAGGCCTGGGGGCTGCCCGGCTCCTAGGAGAGGAGCCTCCACTCCATCTGCGAGATCTGAGCCCCTATGTCAGCTTTGTCAGCCTAGAGGATGGGGAGGAAGGCGAGGAGGAAGAGGAAAATGAGGAGGAGGAGAAAGGAGAGGATGAGGATGCAGGCCCAGAGAAGGTGGAACCAGAGGAGGATGGGGAGCCAGCCACTACCAGCAGGGAGTCTCCCCAGGAAGCAAACCCTCCGGGGGAGCCAGAGGAGGCTGAGCAGGAGGCAGGAGGTGGTGAGGATGCTTGCAGAGAGGACAGGGCAGAGGACGAAACAGGGCCGGAGAAGAGAAAGGGACGGAGAAGTGGTAAGAACTCAGGGCTTGCCCTGCCTTACCTCCTGCCCCACCACACTCCACCTTCCAGAGCACTCTCCCACCCTCCAGAACCCAGCCAGGGGTCACAAACTGATGACCTTCAGGAGGTGTTTTCATTGACCCACAGTGTTTTTTAATTTGAGCCAACATTTAAACCTTGAAAGAAAAAAAAAATTCAGAAATTATTTAGTATTTATACTTTCTTAAGAAAAATCTAAAGTTCCGACAGCAGGCCTACGTTTCTACAAGACGGCCTACTTCTTGATGCGGCACGCCCTTTCCACCTAGTCCCCTTTACCCACAGGTTATTTGCCTAGCCCCTGTAGGCCTTTGAATTTGGAATTCTGACCCTGACCATCTTTGCCCCCTGACTTTTCCCTCTTTCCCCAGAGACTGCCCCCCTGCACCTTTCCTGCCTCTTGCTGGTGACGGATGAACATGGCACCATCTTGGGCATCGACCTACTAATGGATGGAGCCCAGGGGAGCGCAGGCCGGGGCTCACGAACGGAGAACCTGGCTCCTCGGGCCTATGCTCTCCTCTGCCACAGTATGGCCTGCCCCATGGGATCCGGGGACCCCCGAAAGCCCCGACAGCTTACTGTGGGAGACGCCCAGCTGCACCGGTACAGAAATCTAACATCTGAGGGTAGGAGGCCTGGGGGCCTGGACTCCTGAGCCCCCAGCCTGACACCATCTCTACCCCCATCCAGAGAGCTGGAGAGCCTGGTCCCAAGGCTGGGAGTGAAGTTAGCCAAAACCCCAATGCGATCATGGGGTCCCCGGCCAGGCTTCACCTTTGCCTCCCTTCGAGCTCGAACCTGCCATGTTTGTCACAAGCACAGCTTTGAAGTGAAGCTGACACCCTGGTGAGCAGCCAGCAAAGATGGAGTGAGAGGGAGGAGGACCCCAACAGTCAGGCCAACACAAAGAAAGCAGGCTGTTGGGGGGCCCAGCAGACAGACAGAGTGAGGAGCAGGAGATAAGATGGGACAAAAGTACAACAAACAAGCTGTTAGAGTATGCAGATAGACCGACTGACACATGGGCAGCTTCAGGGCAGAGGGATAACAGACAAAGGACCTACAGAGTAGCACCCCATGTCTCCCAGCCCCCAGTGTGGTGCTGTCTTGTACTGTGGAGAGGCTTGTCTCCTGGCCGACTGGCGACGATGCCCAGATGATGTGAGCCACCGATTCTGGTGCCCGAGGCTTGCAGCCTTCATGGAGCGGGCGGGAGAGCTGGCAACTCTGCCTTTTACTTACACTGCAGGTACCATCCGGAGGTCAGGATTGGGACGGGGGCCTGGGTACCTAGGAAGGGAAACAGGGCCTTGGTGTTGAAGGCTATGTGCTGGGAGCTGGGGGCTAGATCCCTGGGGCTGGAGACAGGGTCTCTGGAGCTGAGGACTGAGTGCCAGCATTCCTGAGTGAGCTTAGGGGACTCCAGGATAAGGATTCAAACACTTGCTCCCTTCCCAGCTCTACCACTAACTGGCATTGTGACCTTACACAAATCGCTTTCCTTCTCTGAGTCTCTGTTTCCTCATCTGCAAAATAGGAATACAAACAAATGTTAAAACTCAAGGAATTGTTATAAGGGTTACGTGGGCTCCGTGCCTGGCCCACTGTAGACATTCAGGAATGTTAGTTCCCTCTCTGACGAGAACCAGACTCAGACCCAGGGTCCTTGGGGGATGCTGAGGAGAGCTAAAGTCTGGGGTCCTAGCCACCAGGCCCTCAGCCTCTCCCTCCTCCTCTCCAGAGGTGACCAGTGAAACTTTTAACAAGGAGGCCTTCCTGGCCTCTCGGGGCCTCACTCGTGGCTACTGGACGCAGCTCAGCATGCTGATTCCAGGACCCGGCATGCCCAGACACCCCAGGGGCAACACACCATCCCTCAGCCTTCTTCTCAGTGGTGCGTGTGGCTTCTCTTCAGGCTTGGGCCCCTCAGCCTAGAGGGAAGTTGTCCAGGTCCCAGATAACCCCTCCGCACACACACCAATCCCCTTCCCCCACCACTTTCCAGGGCCATTACAGGCCATTCTCCAACCCTCAAAGAAGTCACTCCTGCCTACCCCTTCCAGAAGCCCCCTCCCCAGGCAAATTCCCACTCTACTTGCTGCAGCTCCAGGCCATCTCCAAGGAGACACAGCTCCTTTGGAAGGAAGAGGGGGATGGGCCAAGTGGGGGTCTCACTGACACCATGCCCCCCTCTTCCTATCATCCTCTCAGGAGATCCCTACCAGCTTCTCCAGGGGGATGGGCCTACCTTGATGCCTCCTGTGCCCCTAGATTCACCCAGGAGTCTCTTCGGTGAGTTGGAGGGGCCCTGAGGGAGCTAGGGGTAGGGACAGGGCTGAAGGACCAGAAGCCTGGGTCCCTAAGAAAAAGAGGGCTATTAGTTTGGAGCAGTTCGGGTGTGGGCCTGGGGCCAGGTCCCCCTGTAACCCACTCTCCCCAGGCTCATGGCAGGATTACTACACGTGGCGGGGCCTCAGCTTGGACTCCCCCATGGCTGTGCTTCTCACCTACCCACTGACTGTGTACTACGTCATCACCCACCTGGTGCCGCAGTCCTGTAAGGAGAGCCAGGCGGGGGGGGGGGGAGGAGTGCATGGAGAGGGGCACAGGGAGCTGGCAGAAGGGAGGGAGGCCATGTCCTTAAAAAGTTGGCTTCTCACCCAGTCCCAGAGCTGAACATCCAGAATAAACAGTCTCTGAAGATCCACGTGGTAGAGGCTGGGAAGGAATTTGATCTTGTCATGGTGTTTTGGGTATGTCCCACGAGGCCTAGAGGTTGGGCATTTGGATGTGGGGAGGTGGACACAGGGTAGAACCCACATCTGTCCTCCTCTCTGGCCTTCAGGAGCTTTTGGTCCTGCTTCCCCATGTGGCTCTGGAACTGCAATTTGTGGGTGACGACCTGCCCCCTGAGAGTGACCAACAGCATTTTACTCTGCAGAGGGTGAGGGCTGAGGGGAGCCCTGCTCTTCAGTCCTGATCTCTCTACTGTCCTTCTGACTAGGCCCCTCCTTTCCTCTCCCCACCCCCATCTTGCCTGTGCACCCTCTAGTACCCTCACTGACAGTGGCTTCCCCACCCCACTCTTGGCCCCCCAGGATGGCCCCGAGTTGTCTGTCCGCCCTGGTTCTGGAGTATCAGCACGGCTCAGCTCTGGGACAAAGGAGAAGGGGGGCCGCAGGGACCTGCAGATCAAAGTGTCAGCACGGCCCTACCACCTGCTTCAGGGGCCTAAGCCTGACCTGGTAATCGGTGAGAGCCTGGGGCCCAGGGGCAGGTGGGGAAGGTGGGGGAGAAGTTACCCATGGAAGCCAGCTTCTCCCTGATGTCTTCCTGCAGGATTTAACTCCGGCTTTGGTCTCAAGGACACTTGGCTGAGTTCTCTGCCCCGGTTACAGGTGGGGAATGGGGACAAAGGGGATCGTCATCTCCTGCCCAGCCTCTCCTCTTCCTGAGTCCCTGGACTCTCTCCTCTTGCCCATCATCTGCTCCACAGACCTGGGGGGCGCGCACGGGTCCGCTTGTCCCTCTGTGTCTGTCTGGTACCTCTCCCCCATCCTGGTGTGTTCTGGGGCCTCAGTTTCCAGCCCTGTCGGCCACCCTGGTTGCCTGAGAGGTACCTGGGGGTTGGAGCCTCAGAGAGCATCTCTGATGCCCCGCCCCGCCCCCAGTCCCTCCGCGTGCCGGCCTTTTTCACCGAGAGCAGCGAGTACGGCTGTGTGATGGACGACCAGACCATGGCCGTGGCCACAGGAGGAGGCACCAGCCCTCCACAGCCCAATCCCTTCCGCTCCCCTTTTCGCCTCAGAGCGGCCGACAACTGCATGCCTTGGTGAGGGCCCTACTTCCTTCCTGAGCCTTAACTTCTCTTCCTCCGCATCCTAAAAGGCCCATTTCTATCCTCTCTGCTCTTGGGACCCTCCTTGCCCATCCGTACCACCCGACTTCTCTGCCCTCGCGACTTGCCACCACCCGCGCTGGTCTCAACAACTCCCCAACACACTCCTCTTGAGATCCAGCCAAAGAATCTTCTGATTCCTCGCCCCACTCCCGAAAAGGACCCTGGCCCCGCCCCTGACCGCGCCCACGTGCCTCCCTCAGGTACTGCAACGCCTTCCTCTTCCATCTGGTGTACAAGCCCACGCAAGGGAGTGGGGCCCGCCCGGCGCCCGGCCCTGCGCCCCCGGCCCCAATTCCTGCGGCTCCTCCAGCCCCCGCCCGAAGACGCCGAGGAGAGAAGAAGCCTGGGCGGGGGGCCCGCCGGCGGAGATGAGCGCTGAGATAGTAGCAGGCCACCCTCTCCCCCAACACACGTTGGAAAGGAAAAATTGAAAAACACAAGGCCGAGGGGGAGTACTGGTTGGTGGAACACGAAAAGGTAAATAAAATTACTTGTTTGAAATCACTGAGTCATTGACCTTTTCATTTTTGTTGTAAATTGCCGTGGAGTCGATTCCAGCTCATGGCGACCCCATGTGTGCAGAGTAGAACTGCTCCATAGAGTTTTCAAGGCTGTGACCTTTGGAGGCAGTTCACCAGGACTGTTTTCTGAAGGGGCCCTGGGTGGGTTCTAACTGCCAGCCTTTCGGCGGATAGTCTAGCGCGTAATAGCCAAACGCTTCACCGGGGTCTTGCGGCACCCAGAGATCCCTTTTGATCATATGTTCAAAATCGGATCATTAAACTGGGAAATGATGAAGAGGGAGAGAAGGATTTAGGGATGGTTTAGTTTCCCCCTGAGTCCCTGGGTGGTGCAAACAGTTAATGAGTCCACCCAGAGGCACCTCAGAAGAAAGGCCCTGGCAATCTACTTCCCCTAAATCAGCCATTGAAAACCCTATGGAGCACAGTTCTACTCTAACATGCATGCGGTTGCCATGAGTCGGAATCCACTCAATAGCAACTGGTTTTACTTTCCCTCAGCCCCCTTCAGGCTCTCTGACGCTGTACGCTCTCTTGCCTGGGACTCTGACCCTCCTTAGTAATTCAAAATCTCTTTTAATTTATATGTTGCTGAGTCATTTTCCAGCCCCAATAACCCTTAGGAACCCACTCTAAGGATAGAAGCAGAAAGTGTCTTCTACTAAGATGGCAGGAATATCTCACCTAACCTCCTAGGAACACACAGACCCTTTGGTTTAGCTTCAGTGAAAGGCCCCAGACACCAGTTGTGCAAGTTAGAAACTTGGCAGCCATCCTTCACTCCGCTGGCTCTCATCCCTCATACCCAGTAACAAGCAACTCCTGCTGAGTCAGTGTCCTAAAATCACTTAAATCTATCAGCTTATTTCCAGTCCCATTGCAAACTGTATTGCAGCCAGAGTATTCCTTCTAAAACAGACATTTGAACACATTACTCCTTAATGCCTTTACGCACATTACTGCTTAAATCCCTTCAGTGAGTTCTCTCAGCTCTTAAAAAAGTCTCGAGTGTGGGCTGGACTTAGTGAATAGAGTACAGAAAGGAAAAAATAGTGGAGAAACCTGGCAAACACCACCTTAAACAAGTGATCGAGGTTAACAATAAGTAATAAGTCATGCTGATATGGTGTGCCCCCTGACTTGATGTGATGAGAAGGCCACATCAACTCTGTGGTATTCTTCGTGAAAATCTATGACCTCAGTCCAACCACAAGAAAGCACCAGACAAATCCAAATTATGGGACAGTCTACAAAATACCGGACAACTATTCTTCAACAGTGTCAAAGTCATGACAGGCAAGCCCAAGAAACTGTCACAGATTGGAAGAGACTATGGAGATATGACAATGAAATATGATGTGTTATCCTGGATTCGATCCTGGAATAGAAAAACTAGAGAAATCCAAATAAAGTCTGTAGTGTAGCTAATCGTATTGTAGCAATGCTAATTTCTACGTACTGATAAACTTACCGTGGTTATATAAGATGTAGCATTAGCGGAAGGTGAGTGACGAGTATATGTGAGCACTCAACTATCTTTATAACTCATCTGTAAATCTAAAATTATTTCAAAATAAAAGTTTTTAAAAACCTGGTTCAGATTCCTTGGTAGGGCTTTTAAGCATGGCATCTATCATTCTCTTTTATTATAAACATTTTATTACTAAATTTCCAAATATATACAAGTCCAGAGACTTAGCATAATGAATCTCCATATACCTGCACATCACCCAGCTTCAACAATTATCAACATTGTGCCCGTTTTATTATCCCCTCTCCCACTTTTTTCCCCAGAGTGTTTAAAAACATACCCCAGACATCATCTCACCGATAAGCATTTATAACTAATAAGGATTTTTTTAATGTAACTGCCATGCCATTATCACACCCAATAAAATTAACAATAATTCCTTAATACTTTATAACACCCAGTTCGTATTTCATATTTCTTCAATTATCTCAAAGATGTCTTTTACACTTGGTTTGTTCCAATTAAGAAATAAATAAGACCCACTCATTACTTTTGGTTATTACGTCTCTTAAGTCTCTTTAGTTCTATAACAGACCTCCCTTCCTTTTATGTCTTTTTTGTTGTCATGCCACTGATTCGATAAGAAATGGAATCATGTGTCCTGTAGAATGTTCCTCATTCTGTGTTTGGATGATTACTTCCTCCCAGCATTGTTTAATTTGTTCCTCTATCTCCCTTATTTCCTGTAAACTGGTAATCTAGACGACTAAGGCCCTTTTTATGTAGTCCCTGCAAACTTCCGCAGGCTGATCTCATGCCACTTCCCGCCCCAGTCTGCCCTCCAGCCAGACGCCTCTAAACAAAGAAGCCACAATCATCGTAGAACTTGCTCAACTGACTCCTACAGGGCTCAGCCTAAACACCACTTCCTTTTAGAGAGCGAGGCCTTCCCTAACTTAGACCCCCCAGTTAGACCCTCAGCTCACCTTGTGTGTCCTCTTTGGTGACTTTTATCACACTTGTAATCTCTTGTCCACCCTTCCAACTGGGAACCGGGAAAAGATAGTAGTACATCTACCCCTCAGGGTCTAGCCTGGCTTGGCACACGGTAAAAACCAGTTGCCCGTGGACTTAACCCTGACTCATGGCGACCTCATGAGTGTCAGAGCAGAACTGTGATCCATAGGATTTTCTTTTTCTTTTTTCACAGATAAGATCTTTCATTTGTCATTATTAATAATCTGAATTTTAAACAGATTCTTGAACAGGTGACTCATAGCTATCAGCTTGTTCAACTTGAGCACCTGTCTCATCTCAAGTAGCTTTTCCAGAACTACTACCTTCACTGTGAAGCTCCATGAGTTTTCCCAATTCAAACTTGAGCTTCTTCAGCATTTTTACTTTTCTAACAAACACATCATGGAGAGGATAAATAGATTGGCAAGCCTTTTCTATGTCTTTTCCAGTGCTGTCTGGAATCAATTTGTTGACCCCTTCTTTCAAGTCATTTGCCTGCACCTCTCAGATCATGAGTTCCATCATTTTCTTCCGGATTTGGCGGACCTGTTGGTGCTGAGCATAAGCCATCTTCCGAATCTGATTGTTGTGTTTTTTAGTAAAACCAACACAGAACAGATAAAGCAAATAACCATCGGTAGCCTTGACGTCAACATGAGCTTCAGTCATTGTCTGCCATTTGTTGACCATGGAGCATATTTTGTCACGGGTAAGCTCCATGCCGTGGAAGTTGGTCAGGCAGTTTTTGCCCTGAACAGCCTCAGTAATTAGCTTGAATTTTCTAAATGCAAATTCATCGTTCCGCGGATCGGCAAGGCTCCCTTCAAAAACACGACCCCTGAGGCCATCAGATGCAATTTTTGTTCCTTGCAGCCTTGTGACTAGTGTTTTCCCGATATTTCTAATATTAAACACAAATGGTGTTTTCACACCATCCTAATCTTTCTTAGAAAATGGATCAATCACTTTCTTCTTGGCTCCATTTTTGCCACCTTTGTAAGGTGCTTGTTCTTGCCGACCGCCGTGGTGCTGCTCAGAGAGCCAAAAGGCTCCATGGGATTTTCAATGGCTGATTTTTTGGAAGTAGACTACCAGGGCTTTCTTCTGAGGTGCCTCTGGGTGGACTCAAATATCCAAACTTTCAGTTAGCAGCAAGCGGGTTAACCTTTTGCACCACCCAGGAACTCCTGGCACATGGTAGAATCTCAATAAGTTTATCAAATTGCCTTTCTCCACCATTCTTTCCACCCTCTTCCCTTTCCCTCTCAGCTTCAACTCCTACAACCATATCGGGGAAGCCTAGGTCCCTGGCAGATTGTAGGAAAACAACTTTTCATCACTCTCTCGGCCAGAAAATAACCGCCTGGGATCACTCTATAGATTGGGTAGGGCAGGGGGGAGTCGAAGGAATGAAGGGTGGCTCCCTGGTTCCCAGGTGGGGCAACTGGAAAGAAGGAAGTGCCAACTGCGCATACTAGGGACACAGAAAGAAGAGGAGAGGGGTTGGTGCAGTTGGAAGGGAGTCAGAGAGAACGATAATGAATTCAGAGTGGGACGTGTTAAGTTTGAGATATTTGTGGGATATCCTGGGAGAGGTTCCGGTGGGCAGTTGAAATGTGAGATGGAACTCGCACACTGGAGAGTAGATGAGAGCGTCGGAAGAAAGTGAAAACAGGCTTTAAAAACAGAATCCTGGTGTGGCAGGCTGAATAACGACTCCCAAAGATAACCAGGTGCTAATGCCTGGACCCTGTGAATGTTACCTTATATGGCAAAGGGGGCTTTGCAGATGTGATTAAGTACTTGAGCTGGAGAGATTATCCTGGATTACTCAGGTAGGTCCTCAATGTAATCACAAGTGTCCCTATAAGAGGACAGCAGAGGGAACTATAACTACAGAAGAGGAAAAGGCTATATAATGACAGAAGCAGAGATTGGAGGATGTGCTTTGAAGATGGATGAAGGGGCTACGTGCCAAGGAATACAGGCAACCACTAGAAGCTGGAAAAGGCAAGGAAACAGATTCTCCCCTCAGAGCTTCCAGAAGGAATCAGCCCTGCCTGGACGTAGACTTTAACCCAGTGTCTTAGCTATCTAGTGCTGCTGTAACAGAAATACCCCAAGCGGGTGGCTTTAACAAACAGAAATTTATTCTCTTACAGTTTAGGAGGCTAGAAGTCCAAATTCAGGGCACAGGCTCTAAGGGAAGTCCTTCTCTCTCTGTCAGCTCTGGGGGAAGGTTCTTGTTTCTTCAGCTTCTGCTTCCTGGTTCCTCGGAGATCTCCACGTGTCTTGGCATCTATCTTACTCCATCTCTGCTCACTCACTTGCTTGTTTAATCTCTTTTATATCTCAAGAGATTGACTCAAGACACATCCTATGCTAATTCTCTCTCATTAACATAACAAAGACAACCCATTCCCAAATGGGATTTTACTACAGGCATACCAAACCGAAACCAAACCTGTTGCTGTCGAGTCGATTTCGACTCATAGCGACCCTACAAGACTACAAGACAGCGTAGAACTACTCTGTAGGGTTTCCAAGGAGCAGCTGGTGGATTCGAACTGCCCACCTCATGGTTAGCAGCTGAGCTCTTCACCGCCACGCCCCCAGGGCTCCACTACAGGCATAGAGGTTAGGATTTACAACACAAATTTTGGGGGGACACAATTCAGTCCATCACACCCAGTGAAACAGACTCTGGTCTTCTGACCTCCAGAACTGTATGAGAAGAGTTTGTGTTGTTTTAAGCCACTAAGTTTGTAGTAAATTGTTAGAGCAGCCTTAGGAAATAAATTCAGCTGGTGAAAGAAGAGCCAGGAAGGAGATTGAGAAAGAGATTCTAAAGTAACAGGAAAACTAGGGGAGTTTAGAAACAAAGAAAGGGTAGTCAGTTGCTTCAAAAGGTGCTTAGGTCTGGCCTGGCAAGGTAAGTGTGGAGAAATGTCCCCGGACTCAGAGAAAGGACATAGGAGTATTTAGTTGAGGGGTAATGACAGACTTGAGAGGGTTGAGAAGTGAAAGCGAGGGGAAATGGAGACGAGCCTTTCAAGGCTTGGCTGTGAGGGGAAGTGAGAGAGGAGGCCGAGGGGGCTGTGGAGATGAAGGAGCTGGTGGGAAGCTGTGGAAGTTTCCATTTGATGACTTGTAGTTATCTTATGAAGTAAGTCTGGGGATCATCTG
Source organism: Trichechus manatus latirostris (assembly GCF_000243295.1). Lineage (NCBI taxonomy): Eukaryota > Metazoa > Chordata > Mammalia > Sirenia > Trichechidae > Trichechus > Trichechus manatus. The sequence continues at coordinate 12,990,874 of NW_004443976.1, forward strand.
TCCAGAGTCTGGGGCTTGGTAAGGATGTCAGAGGACTGAGGAATAGGAAAAGAGCTTTGAAAAGTTACTGAGAATAATGGCCAGGAATGGTCAGTAAGAAAAGTAAATGTTTGAGAGCCATGTGAAGTTGGAGACCACCAACACCAACCTGCAGTATTCTGTGATTTTCCTCTGTCAGCAGCCCAGCCAAAGAGAAGGCAGAGGGTGGGATTAAATACAAGATTGGATCTTTCACTAGCTTTTGGTAAGATAGACGGTGCAGTAAAGGAATTGAGAAGAGATGGAGGGAAAATGGGGCATAAACAGGAGAAGGAAGACAATGAACTGATGAAAGGGCTAGCAGGGAGGGAGAAATGGGATCAAGGAACAGAAGATACTTGACAAAAAATAATTGGACAATTGAGAAAATACAGAAAATATTACAAAGAAAATGTAAATGAGCCTAAATCCCAATACCCAGAGATAACCACTGTTGCCATTTTCACGTACATTTATACTCTGTTTTACCAGAATGTACATATTTTTTACATAACTATAATTGTACTTAACATACTACTAACTAACCTGCTTTTTTATATAACAATATGCTATGAACAGTTCCTCATGTCATTAGTCTCTTTTCATGGATGTCTGTACACTGTTGTTGTTAGCTGCTGTCGAGCTAGCCCCCCACTCAAGGCAACGCCATACAAAATGGAATAAAATGCTGCCTGGTCCTACACTATCCCCACGATCGGTCGTAGATCAGACTAAGTATTCCACAGGGTTTTCATTGGCTGATTTTCAGAAGCAGACCGCCAGACCTCTCTCCCTAGTCCATCTTAGTCTAGAAGCTCTGCTGAAACCTGTTCAGCCTCATAGCAACATGCAAGCCTCCACCGACAGATGGGTGGTGGCTGTGCATGAGGTTCATTGGTTAGAATCGATCCCAGGTCTCCCACATGGAAGGCAAGCATTCTGCCATTGACTCTCCAATGTCTCATGTCTGTATTTTAATTGACCTTATTAATGCAACATAGTTTACTTGCCCAGTTCCCTATTTTTAGACATTCAAGCGGTTTCCAATTTTTCACTATTATAAATGAAAGAAGAAGTAGAAACTGTCCCAGCTGGGAACCAAACTGAGACTCAAGATAGTCTGGGCCTGCCTGGTGGGTGGGACATCAGTTTGCCTGAGATGCTATGCATGGACTTTTTGGCTAAGAAAGGAGGAAGGAGGTTTGAGTGGAAGTGTGGGATGGGGAGGGCAACATGGGTCTGTGTGCGCATCCATGTCGAGCCTCGTGGGCTCAAGTCTGAGCTTTGCGGAGAGAAATCAGAGGCCAAGGCCAAAGGAGTCATTGTCAAGAGCCCCTGTAAAGCCCCAGAGAACAAACAGCACAGCATCTGGAGCCCAGAAAATAGAGTCCCACAGAGGGGCTTCTCCCACTTCTTGAGGGACATGGCATGGCCTTGGGGGCACTGAGAACTCCAAAGAACCCAAAAGAGTGTTTCTGGCACATGGACGACTGACAGGTTTGGGGTTTTTGCTTTCCCACAGGTGGCCTTATGTAGGTGAGAGTTAAGAGCCAGCAAACTGTGAGCTGTTATCTATACTTGCCCCAGGTAGCCCCCACCTGCTGGTGAGGCCAAGGGTTTTGTTTCCTTTGTAAGTGTTCACAGATTTTCCTGTTATCTTTTTGTTATTGATTTCTAATTCAGTCCACTGTTGTCGGAGAACATACGCTATATGATTTCAGTTCTTTTAAATTTGTTGAGGTCTGTTTAATGGCCCAGGATATGGTCTATCTTGATATATGTTCCGTGGATGCCTGAAAAGAATGCGTACTCAGCTGTCGTTGGGTGAAATGTTCTATAAATGTTGGTTACTTCCTGTAGGTTGATGATGTTGTTGAATTCTTCCGTATCTTGCTGATTTTCTCTCTAGTTGTTCAGTCAACTGTTGAGAGGTGGGCCATAGGTTATGGATTTAGACAAACCTGGTTTGAACCCTGGCTCTACTACTTACTAGCTGGTTGGTCATGGGCAGATTCAGAATTTAGTCCTGGAAAAACTCTTCTGAGATCCAAACTATATTGGCCTAGCATGGAAAATACAAATAGCAAACATTTATAAACTGTTTACTTGGCGCCAGATAATGGTCTAAACACTCTTCATATATTAATCCTCACCACAAACCTATAAAACCAAAAACCCATTGCTGTCGAGTAGATTCCGACTCATAGCAACCCTATAAGGCAGGTATGAGTATTATCCCCATTTTACAGATGAAGGTCCTGGGTGACACAAACAATCACACTCAACTACTAACCTAAAGGTTAGCTGTTCACATCCACCCAGTGGCCACAGAAGAAAGTCCTGGCAATCTGCTTCAGTAAAGATTACAGCCAAGAAAACTCTACGAAGCAGTTCTACTCTGTAACTCATGGGGTTGCCATAAATCAAAATCAACTCGACAAGCAATGGATTTTTTGGTTTTAGTTTTTACAGATGAGGACACTGAGGCATAGGGAGGTTAAGTAACTTAACCAGGGACAAGCAGGGTAGGCTAGAAACAAACCCAGGCAGTCTGGCTCCAGAATATATGCTTTTAACCACTATACCATACTGCCATTGGGAAAATGACACCTTTTCCCAGGACAGATAAGAAATGCTTACTATGGGAGCCCTTCCTTCCTAGAAGCCAGTCTCTCTTATACCAGTCTTTGATGATTAGTCATGCAAAGAATCAGAAACACTTCTGTCAAGTTTTCTTTGAGGGATTTAAGGGAGACCTACAGAACTCCACAAGCTCTTGATAAGATCACTACTCCCTGCATCCCGACACTGCCTACCGCACCACTACAATGGCAGATGGAGTGAAATGTGATAAAAGACAAGGCTTAGGGGTCAGACTGCCTGAGTTTTGAATCCAGGCTCCCCCACTTGTTAGCCTCATGACCTTGGGCAAGTTACCCAACCTCTGTGTTTCTGCCGCCTCAACTGTAAAATGAGGATAGTTAACAGTACCTATTCTATAGATTTATTGTGAGGATTAAGGAGATCAGTGAATGTAAATCCTTAGAAGAGTCCTCAGCATAGTATTTCATAAATGTCATTTGTTGTTGCTATTATTATTACTGAAAACTGTCTAACAGACCAGTCCCAAGATAAAGACTGTAACTAAAATTAATTTCTCACATTTAATAAAGAATATCATACCTTACATCCCTGTTAATTCTTGGCACCCAGAAATCCGCATTTGCCAGGGCATCCATCATCACCTTGACTTATCCCCAAATGACTCTCTTCATCCCCTCTTGGGTTCAATCTCCTACCTCCTCTCCAACCTGCCCCAAATCCTTTCATTGCAAGCTCTGGAACATAAGGCCTGTTATCAACAAAATCCCCCAAATCATCAACCTCTTCTCTAAGTTTTCTCTTTGCTTTCTTGCTGTAACAGAAACTTGACTCCTCCCTAAGACACTGCTCCCTTGCAGCTCTCAAAGGAGGTAGTTATTTTCTTTTTCTCCCACATTCCACATACTACAGAGCCTGGAGGTGGGGCAGGTGTCTTTCTTGATCCTTGTTGCTACTTCACCCCCTCAAAAAATGCCTCCTCCCTTAAGAAACCTCAGCTTCTTTGAAGCACATGCCACACATTACCCCTCCCCATTGCAATCATCTTCCAACATCTACCAACTTTATTGAGGACTTATGCATTTGGCTGATGTTTTCTTCTCCACCTTTAATCAAGTCTAGACAATCCATCCAACTCCCTGGCCTCTCACTCTAAAAGTCTCTTCCTCCACTCACCTCAGCCACACACTCCCATGGTCACATCCTAGAACCTGTCACTATCGGTAACTGCACCTCTTCCAATCCAGATTTCAAGCATCCCACTCTCTGACCATCTCTCCAGCCCCCTTCTCCAGTACCTTCACACCAACAATTCTTCAACTCTTTGGGGCTCTTTAGTCTGTTGACCATTCCACATTTTCACCGTCCATCACCCTCTTCCAGTCTTCCCTTCTCACTTCACCCAGGTTAGATTAGATTGTCCATTACTATAATCATTCCTTTGCATACACTCTTAATTCCCTTGTTCTTCTCTCTCCATCTTACTTGTCCACAAAACTGTAAATTGGTTAAACCAAACTCCTCCAGTGACGTGATTTTCCTGAGCAATTGACATGGCTGGAGATAACAATTGTGCTGACTGATCTCGCTTTGAGTTTATAAAGACAAACCACAAATAGGCTCTCAGCACTGCCCAGGAGTTCTAATCAGTTTCCCTACTCAATTCTCTCTTCTACTCTCTGAAATGATGACTCCATACCTTCTTCTCTCCTCAAATAGCCACACACGCTCCATCCTCACCTAGTGGCCTTAATTCTTGTTTTACGGAGAAAAGAGAAATAACCAGAAGAGAACCTCCTCATTTTCTCAACAGTACTTCTTGTACTATGTCTGTTCCCTGCAAATTCCCTTTCTCTATTTTTTTCTTTTTTGGTCCCTCATGTTGAATGCTTTTCTCAAATGTCTGGTCATCCTTGCTTCTCCATTCACATCTCAGCCACTCCAGTGAAAGCACCCTTGTTGAGATAATCTTGCCATACCCAGTGGTCAGTACTCACCCTCTTAGCTACATTTAACAGAGTCATCACTCACTCCTTGAAGTGCCGTCTCAGCCCCCAGGACATCACACTCTCCTGGTTTTCCTCCCACCTTCCAAGTAGACCCTTTTGCTGGCTCTCCTCCTCTTGCCAATCTCTCTATCCTCTTTGCTGTGACTACATTCATTCTCACCTCTGCCCTACATACCCATCCTCCCGTGCTTTCTCATGTTGCTAAATGGTCCTACCCATCCCATTGCTCGGTTCATATCTTAGTGTTCATCCATGGTTTCTCTCTTTCCCTCATAACACACGTACAACCCATCACCAGGCCACAATGGCTCTAACTTCAGACTGTATCTCAAACCTGATTACTCTTCACCACCACCACTTTGACTGCATTGCTCCAGACCACCATTATCCTTCACCTGGACTACTGCTATAACCTCCTCACCAGTCTCCCAGCTTCTAATCTTGTCCTTCTACAATCCATTTTCCTCATAACAAAGGGTAACCATGAAACCTAGATCAGATCACATCAGTCCCTGCTCCAGACTCTCAAGTGGCCTCCCCATGACACCTAGGACAGCATTCAAACTCTTACCATGGCCAACATGGGTTAGGGCCCAACATGTTTTAACCCCGGTGAACTCTCCAGCTCTACTCCACTCACTCACCAAACTGTAGCCACTTGGTCATTCTTTGCTGTTCCTAGAACAGACCAAGCTTGTTTCCTCAGGGCCCTTTCACTGGTTGTTCACTTTGCTGGAACACTCTCCCTCAAATATGACTTCTTTCCTGAATGTCATTGCCTAAGAGAGGACTTCCCTGACCTCCTAACTAAAATAGCCCTCAAAACCTGTTACTCTATCTTCTTAACTTCATAACACTTGTTGTGGTTGTTAGTTGCCGGCAAGTCGACTGCAACTCATGGAGACCCCATGTGTGCAGAGTAGAACTATATTCCATAGGGTTTTTAAGGCTGTGTGACCCTTCAGCAGCAGATTGCCAGGCCTGTCTTCTGAGGCGTATCCAGGTGGGTTTGAACCACCAGCCTTTCAGCTAGTAGA
>NW_004443976.1:13006370-13007572 GCF_000243295.1 Trichechus manatus latirostris
TTGATCAAAGAATCATTTAGGATTACTTTTGGGTTTTTAAGAGGTTGGGTTGTGTTACTTAAACATTTGAAAATCTCTGGTTTATTGCATTGTGGCTGGAGAATGTGGCTAGTAGAATTTCAGGTTTGTGGAATTTGGTATTTTATTCAGAGGCTAATATTTGACCAACACCTGTAAATATTTTATTGACGTTGGAAAAGGTGTGTCCTCCATTTATAAGACCCAAAGTTCAATAAATATTACTTGAATGAAAATTCCAAGAGGATGGAGACTTCATGTTCACACGTATTTCTAGTAGTCAGCACAAAGCCCATCGCTAATAGGCATTCAGTAAATATTTGTTGAATGAGGAACTAATTATTTAATCAACTTAATATTATCATTTAGATCCTTTATACCGTTGTACATTTTTTCTTACCTCATCTGCCAAAGACTGGTGAGTTATGTTACAGTTCCCCACCACTATTATATTTCTGAAAGTTTCCCAGTGTATTTCTAACTACTTTTGCCTGGTGTATTTTAATACAGTATATTGAAAATATATATATAAACACACACACATACAATTTAGTGCCTGAAGGTTAATGACTGTTACATAATCATTGTAATTGTACCCTATATCAATATAAAATGATCATTTTTTCCATTTTTTTACAAAGCACCCATTTATAAGATATGGTTTAATTTTATTATGCATTTATTTGAATAAGCAACACATAATAATAAAATGCGAAAGGTACAAAACTACCTTGTCACAAAAATGAAAAGTAATTTCCCTTCCTCCTTTGTCTCCATAACCCTGTTATCCCCCTCACCCCCAACCAGGCAACTACGGTTAATAAAATTTTGCTGATTAGCTCAATTTGAAAAAAATAATTCATGGAGGAGTTTAAAATATTTACATGAATTGTTTTACCCACATATTTGGTATAATTAGTCATCTAATTTTATGCTTTCTGTTTTTTTTTTATGCTTCCTTGATGCTTTATCTTCCCCTGTGTCGATGAAGTTTTCTTTGCTTTTATCTTCCCTGGTGTTTTGGAAAGCAAAAATACCATTTTTTTATTCCTATAATGTTTTCCGCTAACATTTTCAAAAGTATTCCTAACTTGTACTTCTTGACTTGTTGGAGTCAAGAGTAAAATAACATGCTATGAGTCCTCCCAATTTAATACAAGAAATTCAGCGTTCTTCTTTCCTCT
>NW_004443976.1:13009335-13010468 GCF_000243295.1 Trichechus manatus latirostris
ACATGGTTTTTAGCTGAGCAACCATGTGCCCAACTAAAAGTGTTGCCAGGTGGAAACCCCAGGTTCTGCTCAGCGTGACCTGTTACAGCCAATAAACAAGAGGCCAAGATGGGAGAGAAGAAAGACGACTTTATTTTGTTGTGCAAGGAAAGGAGCAATCGGGACTGCTGTCTCCAAGACTGCTGGCAGGCAGCTTGCGGAGGTGGGCTTTTACAGAGAGCAGACAAGGAAGTGCAAATTTATCATGAATATTCAGGATTGACCTTCACACAGGGGCTCAGGGCTTGGGGATGACTATGCATTTTCTCTAGACAAGGGTTTGATTCTCCCGGATGGCAAAAGAGGTCAATTTTCCTTTATTAGCATGTTGAGTCACCACCCAGAGGGTGAGAGCTTGTCTGTATATTTCACTTAATGCGCTAATAGGTCATTTAAAGTGCCAAGATGGTGTTGAAAACCTGCTAAAACCAGTTGAGGCCATCTATGGCCTGTTCTGTGGTTATCTTGACAAGGACAATTTCAGAACAATGTGCAGCCTATTCTGCTCGGTGAAGGAAGATAAGCCAGAGCAGGTGTCTCTTAGAAGGGTTGGGCTCTGAGAATGCCTGCCTTAAAAAGTCTCTTACTATGTAAAAAGAGAAGACTGAGAGCAATTAATTATCTCTGCCCTATGTTGGGTCAGGTATGAACCTCTGGTCCACTCAGCTATGGTCAGGCAGATAGGGTCATGTAGTTTAGACAGATTCTCTGGAAAGGATATTTGTTGGATACCTCCTCATCATTTATTTCCACCTTCTTCCCTCCTAATAAAACCAGTTGCCGTTGAGTCAATTCAGACTCATGGCAACCCTGAGTGTCAGAGTAGAACTGTGCTCCATAGGGTTTTTGGTGGCTGATTTTTTGGAAGTAGATCACCAGTCCTTTCTTCCAAGGCACCTCTGGCAGACTCGAACTGCCACTTTCAGTTAGAAGCTGAGCACATTAACTGTTTGCACCACTCAGGGACCAATAAAACCTATTGCCATTGAGTTGATTCTGACTCATAGCAACTCTATAGGACAGAGTAGAACCTCCCCCATAGGGTTCCCAAGGCTATAATCTTTACAGAAGCAGAGTGCCACATCTTTCTCCCT
>NW_004443976.1:13010804-13012671 GCF_000243295.1 Trichechus manatus latirostris
CTGGTAACCATAGTCTGGGTCAGGGACAGGCATATAACTCAAACCAAGCCAAGGAGAAGTTCTCTGGGGTACCTGGGAAAGAAGCTTCCTCTTTCCTCAGGGGAAAGCCACGGGGAGAGATTCTCTTCCTTTTGATGATGTGGTGTGACGACATGAGGTTCTGGAACTGCTGCAGCTACTACTTGCTATTGGGAGGAGGATTCAGCTTGAGGATGAAGCCCATATCAAAAAACAGTACAGCATAAATAAATCTCAGAAAAACAAAACAGGAACACTGATAACATCCTGAATTTTTGGATCAAACTGCACCTGAATTTATTCCTACATTTGGACGTTGCGATTACCTGAATTAATAAATTCCCTTTTTGTTTCAATAAAGTTAAGTTTTCTGTTACCTGATATAGTTCCTTAAAATGGACTGTGGGCATGACAGGTGGTAAATGATTGACATATTAATATTGCTACTATAGTTTAGAATTTACATAATATAATAAAATTATTTTTTAACTTACATTCAGTTTCTTAACCAGATTTATAAAAAATCATCTAGATTGAAAGCAAGATTTCTCCATTTGGGTTTTTTTATTTTACTTCATCTCTTGGTGAGTTAAAATACTTAAAAGAAGAAAATGAGGAGGAAGGGAAGAAGGAAGAGGAGGGGCAGAGAAGTAGTAGCAGTAGTAAAAGTATATGGTGGTATTTCTGAGCCCAATCATTCTCAGAAATACAATTCTGTTGCCCTTCACACAAAAAAGCAACTTAGATATGTATACAATCATTGAATCATAACTTTTTTCCTGTCATAACTATAGCCATTGCTCCTTTGCCTTCTGGCATTAGGTATTATAGAGATCTGGCCAGACCAACCTTAATTCTACCTAGACGGATCCTTTAAATCAAATATTTTGTCAGGATGAGTCTAGGTTCAGTTTACTTTTAATATTTTACCTGGGGTACAGTATGCCTTTCAACCTGCTAAATCAAGTTGATTTAAATTCAGTGAAGTTTTCCCCTAACCCAGATATTTAAACTGTGGTGTCACTTGCAGCAGCTCCATTCTTGCCTGTGGGAACAGTCAGTTTCCTTACCCTAAATCTCTCTTCTCACCCCACATCTATCATCCTCCCTTACATTGTTTAAACCTCTGGTCCTTTTTCCTAGTCTTTTAGTCCTTCTCCTCTGAATGTGAGAGTTTCTCAAGTTTGTCCTCTACATCACTTACTTTTCCCCAGTTTCAATTCTGTTCTTCAGTGCCTCTGATGTGGACTTTAATTCTATTTGTACATTCTGAGTTTCCTTGAAATTTTTCCTTTTCTCCCCCAGATACATACTATCACCTTTTCATCTCTGCTTTTTCTTTCTTAAAGTGCGCTCTTCCTAGTCTCAGGAGAATTCAAGTGAGGGCACCAAACATCTTCCTGAAAATCTCTTCCAAATCCTACAGTAAATATTTCTCCAGAGTTCTGTTCTGTTCTTTCAGTTTTCAGGATGATATGCCTCTTCCCTTGTTTTGAGGAAATTTTTCAGAATCCTTGTAATTTTTTTTAAGATTACTTCATACACACAGAAGTGTATAAAAAATAATACAAGGAATATCTTTGGATCACCCCACACACACATTTGTGTGTGTGTGTGTTTACTTAGCCACAAAACAAGTGCCATCTCTCAGACTCAGTATTGATCAGCTTGCAGATAAACATGTGGCTTGCTCTTGGCCCAACTCTCTGTCCATCGGAGCAATGGCTGGATCCCCTTTTCAGAGCCACGGTGTGAAGACCTACTATTGGGAACATGACAGTTGCTCTGGTCGTTCAACATTAATTCTGGTGACTCAGCAGAACTCTCTTCGTCCACCTCATCTAGAACC
>NW_004443976.1:13013731-13014993 GCF_000243295.1 Trichechus manatus latirostris
TGTAACCTGTTACTTCCCTAATAAACCCTATAATTGTGAGTATTGTCTGTGAGTTCTGTGTGGTTATTGTAATGCATCATAGAACTCAGCAGAGAAGTAGAGAGTGCTGTGGGAGCAACAGATGGTATCAGAATTGGTAAAAAGAGCTAGAGAAAAGACATATGTGTAACCTCTGCCTCAGGAATCAGCCTTGCACTGTTGATCTTGATTCTTCATCCCTCTTATGAAGTTAGAGGAGGCCAGGTGCCTCTTCCACACAATTTTTACAGTCACCATGAATCAGAGCTGACTCAAAAGCAACTAACAACAACAACGCAATTCTCTTCCTATTGTTTCAGTTGCATGTCTTTTTTCTGGGAGCTAGGCAGCCTACTGTATGCTGACTCTCTTTGCTTATCTTACAGTTGAATTTCCCAAGAATGATGATCCAGTAGGTTGATCAGTCATCATTCAGTTAGGGACCCTCCCTTGGGCAGAGCTCTCACCTCAAGCTACATCCTAGGTCTCTGGCTAGATGCCTGCCTTTGGGTCAGGTTCTCATTCTTGGGTCAACCATCTGTGGCCTGGATAATGTGGTCTGTATCAGTAAGCTATTGTTGTGTAACAAACAACCACAAAGCTTTTGTGACATATGAATATAAGCATTTATTTCACTCACACATCTATGAGTTGGGTGGAAGTCAGATGACTTAGGCTGGGATCTGATCTGTGCCTTTTCCCTGTATCTTACATCTTCCTTTTACCAGTGGGCTAATTCAGGCATGTTCTTTTCATGGCAATGATAGTGGCATAATGCCTTAGGCTGAGTTCTCTAGAGAAGCAAAACCAGTAAAGCATATAAATATACATAGAGAGAGATTTATATCAAGGAAATAGCTTATGCGATTGTAGAGGCTGGAATGTCCCAAGGTCATGGATCAGGATAGATGTTTCTCTCGATTCACATAGACACAGGGACTGGCAAACCCAAGACCAGCAGGTTGCGGAGAGCAGGTATCTTGCTCACAGCCTATGAAGATCGATGAATCCTAAGATTGGCAGACAAGACAGCAAGGCTTCTCATGATTCACATAGCTGCAGGGGCTGGTGAGCCCACGACTGGCAGGTTGTAGAGCAGGGGTCCCACTCACAAGCTGTGAAGATCAACGAATCCCAAGATCGGCAGATAAGCTAATAGCTCAAGTCCCAGGAACCAGAGGTCAGACGAACAGGAGGCAGCAGCAGGATCCAGAGCAGGCAAAAAGCCAGAACGTCTGCTTATA
>NW_004443976.1:13025090-13027404 GCF_000243295.1 Trichechus manatus latirostris
AAAACAGAAAACAACAAATTCTGGCGAGGATATGGGGAGATTGGAACCCTTATCCACTGCTGGTGGGGTTGTAAAATGATACAACCACTAAGGAAAACAGTATGGTGCTTCCTCAAAAAGCTAGAAATAGAAATACCTTATGATCCAGCAATCCCACCCTAGGTATATACACTAGAGATCTAATAGTAGTGTCATGAATAGACACATACATGCCTATGTTCATTCAGTCTATATGCTAGCAAATAATACAAGAAGCTGGACTATGTGAAGAAGAAAACAGCGTCAGGATTGGAGGAAGACTCATTAAAAACCTGAGATAAGCAAAGAAGTCTTAAAGCACTTACTGATGAAGATCAAAGACTACAGCCTTCAGTATGAATTACGCTTCAACATAAGAAAACAAAAATCCTCACAGCTGCACTAATAAGCAACATCATGATAAACAGAGAAAATATTGAAGGTGTCAATGATTTCATTTTACTTGGATCCACAATCAACCCCCATGGAAGCAGCAATCAAGAAATCAAACAACATATTGCATTGGACAAATTTGCTACAAACGACCTCTTTAAAGTGTTCAAAAGAAAGATGTCACTTTAAGGACTTAGGTGCCATGATATTATCAATCACTTCATATGCATGTGAAAGTTGGACAATGAATAAGGAAGACTGAAGGAGAATTGATGTCTTCGAATTATGGTGTTGGCTAAGAATGTTGAATATACCATGGACTGCTAGAAGAACGAACAAGTCTGTCTTGGAAAAGTACAGCCAGAATACTCCTTAGAAGCAAGGATGGTGAGACTTCATCTCATGTACTTTGGACATGTTATCAGGAGGGACCAGTCCCTGGAGAAGGAAATCATGCTTGGTAAGGGAGAAAGTCAGCAAAAAAAGAGGAAGACCCTCGACAAGATAGATTGACACAGTGGCTGCAACAACGGGCTCAAACACAGCAATGATTATGAGGATGGGGCAGGAAGGGGCAATGTTTCCTTCTGTTGTACATATGGTCGCTATGAGTCGGAACCAACTTGATGACACCTAACAGCAACAGCAACATGTTCATTGCAGCATTATTCACAATAGCAAAAAAATGGAAACAACCTAAGTGCCCATCAACAGATGAATAGATAAACAAAATTTGGTATATATATACAATGGAATAATATGCAGCTATAAAGAATAATGATGAGTCTGTAAAACATAACACGGATGAATCTGGAGGACATTACGCTGAGTGAAATAAGTCAAGCACAAAAAGACAAATATCGTATGATACCACTTTTATAAAAAGACAAAAACAGGTACACACACAGAAATCTACGTTCTTTGGTGGTCACCAGGGATGGGATGGGGAGAGAGGGAGAATCACTCTTTAGACAGTAGACACTTGGCTTTTTTGGTGATGGGAAAGGCAATACCAAATGTGAGTGAAGTGTGCATAACTTAATCAAGGTAAATGATGACAATTAGAAATACATAAGATTAAGGGACCTTATTGGTAAATGCTATAGCATATAAAATTTGGCAGTAACAACCAAAAAATATGCGAGTGGTAACTCTTATGGGTTGAATTGTGTCCCCCAAAAATGTGTGTCAACTTGGCTAGGCCATGATTCCCAGTATTATGTAGCTGCCCACCATTTTGTGATCTGATGTGATTATCCTATGTGTTGTAAATCCTAACCTTTATGAAGTTAATGAGGAACAATCAGAGGAGTTATGTTAATGAGGCAAGACACAGTCTACAGAATTAGGATGTATCTTGAGTCAATCTCTTTTGAGGTATAAAAAAGAGAAGGGAGCAGAGAGGAGAGGGACCTCATTACCACCAAGCAAGAAGAGCCAGGAGTGGAGCACGTCCTTTGGAACCAGGGTCCCTGCACTGAGAAGCTCCTAGACCAGGGGAAGATTAATGACAAGGACCTTCCCCCAGAGCTGATGGAGCGAGAAAGCCTTACCCTGGAGGTGGCGCCCTGAATTTGGATTTTTAGCCTAAGAGACTGTGAGAGAATACAGTTTGTTGAAGCCATCCATATGTGGTATTTCTGTTATAGCAGCACTAGATGACTAAAACAGCCAGTATCCAGTAATCCCTGAAAAGTCAGATTATTTCCTTTTTCCCACTGAACAATCGTCCTTCTAAAAGGGTATAGATCCCTTTGGGGAAGGCTGGGAGAAAGATTAATGGTATAAGTTTTTGACAGTGGTATTGGAGTCCTTCTTCAAGGGGACCTGGCTTCTCCTTCATTCAAGGGGTTGTGGGTCTGTAAACTTGCTCAAGTCTGGGAATTGATTGAGGGGCTATAAC
>NW_004443976.1:13050800-13063348 GCF_000243295.1 Trichechus manatus latirostris
TCTTTAATAAAAAGACTCCTTACATTGTAACGGACAGAAATACAACTCAAACAAGGTCACGTAATCAAAACTGTCCAAGGAACTTTCAGGCTTCAGACATAGCTGGATCTTCAAGCTCAGGTGGTGTCATCAGGACTAGTCTTTATCCATCCCTCAATTGTCCTTTCTTCTGTATTGACTTCACTCTTGAACAGGCCCTCCCTAACGACGACAATATGTTACCAACAATGTCAGCACCCCAACAAAAATAGGGCTTTCTTTACCTCAGAATGCCAACAAAAAAAACAGAAATTGATTCTCACGGGACTGGCTTGGGTTATATGACCATCACTGAATCAAACACTGACGCCAGGGGGTGGAATGCTTCCGTCAATCAGGCCTCAGTCATAAGCCCACTCTGAGAAACAGGGGATGGGTTTGATAATTAAATATTGAAATGCTTCCTACCAAAAGAAGAAGTGAACGTTGTAAAGGACAATGGATGCCCACTACCACCTTCTTAATTTCTTCCCAGGATGAACCCTCTCTGGGCTGCTACTACATACATACCATACATCTGCTTAGTGCTTCCTAGCTCACAAAATACCTTTCACATCATCCCAGCTTAATCTGCACAACCTGCCCACGAGGCAAGCGACACCACTATACCCATTACGCAGATGAGGCAGCTGAGACTTGGAAACATTAAGGGGCTTGGCTAAGCCACAAAGCAGGTAAGGAACCACCAGAGGGGCTGTGGAGAGGTGTGTGCAGATCAAGAGGAAGAAGAAACTGACCCCAGGCAACTTCCTTTGTGTGATAAGCTCCCCTACCTCCTCCACCACATCCTCCTCTCCCCTTCCAGGCTGCAGCCCCTCCGCCTCCACCTCTCTAACTTGTGTGCCTCCTGCCACTCTCTCTTATCATTCTGATCCTGCCAGCGTTTGCCACGCCTCTTCCCTGACCTTTGCTCCTCCCTCCAGCCTTGTTTTCCTCTGGACCTGGGAACCTTCGGCTCACTTTCACTTGCTGCCTGCCCTTCCTAACTGCCTGGCTATGTGCACAGGAAAGTGTTCCCGATTCTTGGGGCTCTCCCTCATCCCACTCTCCCTGGCCTGCATCGTGGCCAACGCCCTCCTGCTGGTACCGAATGGGGAGACTGGCTGGACCAACCACCTCAGCTGGCACGTCTGGCTCATGGCAGGCTTCATCGGTGGTGGCCTGATGGTGAGAAGGCTGGTGAGGGAGAAGGGCCAGGGTGTTGGCGCCATTCTAAGGGGCTTCTGAATTGGGAAGATGGAGAGAGGGGAAGAAATGGATGCTAGAGAAGAGATGACATGGCTTGGTGGGGACTCCCTTCTCACCTCCCTCTACACACACACACACACACACCCTCCACCCACTGCTGAGCATCTGTAGAATGTCCTGGAGCACAGCCTCAGAGCCTTGAGCTGAATGTCTGAGCCAAAGAAGAAGGAAGTCTCACTGCTCTAAACAGCTTCCCTTCTCCAGAGGGGAGCATATTTTTACCCATCCCCCACCCACTACTTCAGTTGGACAGATGCTGAGTACACCTCCCTACAAGGGTTGAGGCAGAAGCAGTAGCTGGCTGTGTGGCAGGTTATCAGCACAAGACAATAATGGGCACAGGGGTGGGGTGCAGTGACCACGTCTGGAGCCAGGGAGCGACATCACGGATCCGTCACTTTGACCTATCAGCGCAGTGTCAGCCTTCCCCTCCTCCACATCTATTCACCCTCAGCTCACATTTCTGGATGCCTGTTCTGTGCTCTGGAGTCCTGGGGTGGTACAAATGCATTCAGCTGCTAACCAAAAGTTTGGCTGTTTGAATCCACCCAGAGGAGCCTCAAAAGAAAAGCCTGGCGATCTACTTTTGAAAAATCAGCCGCTGAAAATCCCATAGAACACAGTTCTACTCTTATACTCATGGGGTCACTGTGAGTCGGAATCGACTCTGTGTCAACTGTTAACTCTGTGCATGCTAAGAATAGTCAGAACTTAGGTCGGTATGAGGGAGAAGGTGCCCTCAAGTCTTCCCTGAGGCTAGGACCTGTCAGCATAAGTTGCAGAAGGGGAGATACAGATTTCCTGGACTTCCTAACCCCCATCCTCAATTCCCTCCCCATTTGTTGTTGCTAGGTGCTGTTGAGTCAGTTTGGACTCATAGCGACCCTAGGTACAGCAAAACAAAACACTGCCTGGTCCGGCATCATCCTCACAATGGTTGCCATTTAGGGGAACTTTTTGAAGATCAAGCTAGCTTAACATCTTCATGGGGCAAAGACAAAAGATCTACCTAGCCCAGTTCCCCACTTCTCAGAACAGTTGACTGAGGAAAGTTCTCCAAGAGGAGCCTTGCCTTTCTCCCTTTGACTGGTTACACCTCTACTAGACAGAGGGGCATACCTCTCCTTAACCAACAATCCTCTTATTCTCGAGGATCTTTTCTCCTACTCCCCCCTCTCCTCTGTGGGTTCATGGCTTTCTGACTCTACTCCATCCCTCTGACCTCAACTCTCTCTTGGGGGGCACACTCCTCCCGAGCCTACACACTCACCCACTTTCACATCCCACCCCTTCCCTAACCTCAACCATCCCTATCCTCTCACACACTCTGCTGCACAACCTAACCAGCCTGCTTCAGGGGAAGATGCCCTCCCAACCCCAACAACACAGCTGCTTCCCCCACCACCATGCCTACAGTCACTCTTGAGAAGGCTGAGAAGACCATCTCCAAATTCATTCCCATAGCATTGTGCTATGCCACAGGGACACAGACAAGGTCCCTGCTCTCCCTAAAGCTTGTGCTCCCATTGGTGAGACAAACAGTATCAAGGAAGCAAGAGTGTAAGTTCCACGAGAGCAAGGCTGTTGTGTGCCCAGTGCCTGGGCCAATGCCTTGCACTTAACGGGCACTCAATTAACAGTCGTTGAATGAATAAAGTCAATAAAGCAAAGATGATTTCAGATAAGAGTAGGTACCATCAAGAAAATAAAGCTGGGTGCTGTCATAAAGAGGACAAGGTGGGAGACCACTTTTTATAGCATTTTCAAGGATGGTCTCTATGAAGTGATGTCTGAACTGACCTTAGGTGAAGGAAGGTCAAAGAGATTCAAGAGCTATTTAAAGAAAAGTTGATACTCGTGAAGAGTGTCCTTCTTAATTCAAGTAGATACATGAGACTAAATGGGCAGCTCCTGTCTGGGCAGGATGAGAAGGCACAGAGGGTCAGGAGCTGGCTGAATGGACACGGGAAACCCGGGGTGGAAAGGGGGAGTGTGCCATCACATTATAGGGATTGCAACTAGGGTCACATAACAATATGTGTATGAATGTTTGTATGAGAAATTAACTTGAGCTGTAAACTTTCACCTAAAGCACAATAAAGAGAAAAGTTGAGAAGATCTGAGTTCCGGCTGGGTGTAGGAGTACTCAATTTTCTAGCCTGAGTACCCTGGACGAATGATATTTCCCATGATGGAGACAAGAAAGTCAAAGGGAAATGAATTTGGGGAATATCATGAGGTTAGTATGAGCTTGACTGAATTTGAGGTAAAACCAAGACATTCAAGTGAATATATTCTTCGGGCAGTTAGATTTGGATCTGGAGGCATCCATTTAGGAGTCAACTATTGTCAGGGCCAATGGGAGGGGATGGGCTTTGTGAGGGAGGTCACAGGGAGAAAGAACAGAGGACCAGAGGCTGAATCTCAGGGAATCCTACACTCTACATCAGAGCCACCCCTTACAAACTCCTCCACCCTCTACCATAATCCCAGCTCACCAGACCCTCCAACTCCACTACTCCTTCCTTGCTTCCTGCTGCTGAGGAGACAGGAGGGAATTTACAATTATTGAGCATTTACTCTGAGCCAGTCTTGACATCAAATCAACCTGTTATCACATTAAATTCTGACAACAGCCCTGTGAGGTAGGACTGGCAGACTTATTTTACAGAGGGCAAAACTGAGACCCAGAGAGATGAATCAATTCATAGAGTGTGAAATGAGTGCAGGGTTGGCATTAGATCGCAGGCCTCCTGACTCTCATTCAGTTGGGCACCTACCAGGTGCCAAGGTTTATGGAGATAATGATATTGGACCCTACCCTCCAGGAGGCCACAGTCAGGACAGAGATAAGGTAGGTACATAAATAACTATAAATTAGAGCCCAACAACACTCCAGGAGATACAGAGCTAAGGTCTTCCTAAAGCCCAAAGATGGAGTCCTGGTGGCACAATGGTTAAGCGCTTGGCTGCTAACCAGAAGGTTGGTGTTTCAAACCCACCAGCCACTCCTCAGGAGAAAGATGTGGCAATCTGCTTCGGTAAAGATTACAGCCTTGAAAGCCCCATGGGGCAGTTCTACCCTGTTCTGTAGGATGCTATGAGTCAGAATCGACTTGATGCAACAGATAGGTAGGTAGGTATAGTCCAAGGGTCAGCAAAAATGAGGGAAACCCTCCACAAAATGGATTGACCTGGTGGCTGCAACAACCAGCTCAAACATACCAAAGACTGTGAGGATGGCGCAGAACGGGGCAAGGTTTCATTCTGTTACACATATGGTTGCCATGATTTGGAGCCAAGTGGATGCCAACTAACAATAACAGAATAGTTTAAAGAGCTGAGGAAACCACAAGCAGCTTCCCAGAGGAGGGAAGTATTGAAGCAAGTAAGGCCTTGAGAATCTGGGGGGACAGGTTATCACACCGACTGTCCTCCCACAGGTACTGTGTCCAGGAATTACAGCCGTTCGGGCAGGGGGAAAAGGCTGCTGCGGTGCAGGCTGCTGTGGAAATCGCTGCAGGGTAAGACCAAATTGAGGTGGGTTTCAGAACTAAGTATTTGAACCGGCCTCGCAGAGCCTAAAGCCAGTACCCCCTCTACAGAATCCTAGCAACACGAGCTCCTCTGCAGAGCCGCAGGCTCCACCTCACCGCTACCCCCAACTGGCAAATCTTAAGCCTCGTGGGCCTGACTGGAGGGGACTACACCCCCCATGAACCTCCACAGCCGCTGGCTCTTAGGGTTAGCCTAACGCCAAGCCCCAGGGTTTGACGGGAAATTATTTTTACTGTGACTCAAAGAGACTGCAGTCATGTAGGGGGTATGGCTAGGCTTAATCGGCCCACGAGTGGAGGAGGCAACACAATTTTCGCCACCTTCCATTCTGCACTCAGATGCTTCGCTCGGTCTTCTCCTCGGCGTTTGGGGCTCTTGGTGCCATCTACTGCATTGCAGTATCAGGAGCCGGACTCCGGACTGGACCCCAGTGCTTCAGTAACGGCGAGTGGAAATACCCCTTCGAAAACTCCAAGTAAGGCTTAGCCTGTGTTCGCGCCCCCGCATCCTCCACCACTCCCCACCTGCCCTTTTCACGAGGACCAGGATATCTGGGCGAGACTCGGCTTCAAGAGCGCTCCCTCCACGTGGTCCAACCAAGCCCTTCACAAACCCCCTGTGCGGGTGCGCAGGGCGGGGGGCGGGGAGAAGTCACCTCGAGTGACCGCCCTCCCTCACGTAACCTCGCCCCGCCCACAGTGGAGAGTACTTGCGCAACGATAGTCTGTGGAGCCTGTGCGACAATCCGCCTCGTGTGGTCCCCTGGAATGTGACGCTCTTCTCGCTGCTAGTGGTGGCCGCCTGCCTGGAGGTGGTGCTGTGCGGGGTGCAGCTGGTGAACGCCGCCATTGGTGTCTTCTGTGGCGATTGCAGGAAGAAGGAGGTGGGGCAGTGTGGGGAAGGGTAGTAGAAGAAACCTGCTTGCTACTGGTTTTGTCCTCACTTTTCTCTTTTTTTTCAGGGCAACCCTAGCTAAGGCTCCACCGACTGGCCACTCCATTACACCTGCTCGCTCCTGGACGCTCGCCTACCCCCCGCCTCCCTCCCCCCCCCGCTCGCTAGAATAAACTGTTAGGAGCTGTCTTGCTCGTCTCAGAGTGTACCTTATGCGTCGAGTGTCCAAGATACACCCGGACTTGGGCCTCTCGTGTTTGAAGCTCTTGCACCCCGCTTTTTATTTTCCTAAATAACAAATAGTTATTGAGGCATTAGTGTGTCCTGGAAATACAGTGGTAAACAAGACGGACAAGTCCCATGCTCTCAAAGAATTTAGCATGCTAGGGGTGGGAGACGGGCAATTTTTTGAAAGAGGCAATGGATTGTTTCCGTTGGTGATAAGCTCTTTTAAAAACTGCATTGGTAATAGGATAGTCATTGATTAAGAGAGGGACTATTTTCATAAGATAAGGAAAATCTTACTGTAAAAGTGAAATTTGAGCTATAATCTGAGTACCTGGCGGATTCCAGGCGGAGAGAAACAGCAAGGGCAAAGGTCTAAAGGGAGAATCGGTATTCAGAGAACCGGACTTTGTAGGGAAAAAACTGGAAACTCCGGAAAAGGACACTTTAACTTCTTAAACTCTAGAAAATGCAGACTTAAGGCCATTAAAGCTTTGTTTCCTCCTCATTTGGGGTCACTGGTGATTCAGAAAAGGGACAACCTGGGCTCTTGAGGCGGGCAAGGGTGTCTGCAGACGCCCTCAGAAAGTCAGGGACCTCCGTAACTTGTATGCAAAATGGTGAGTTTACAAGCGTTATTCTGGATTATATGGATCCGTAACTTTCAGCAGCCTGCCATAGACCCCTACGACCAAATTCCAACGTGGGCCTGGCCCAATACTAGTTCAGGAGGGAGACAAGGAGACGCAGTTTCCCACTCCTAAAACAAGCGAGACCAAAGTCAAGATGCAGAAGCTTTAATAACGCGAGGTGAGATAAACCTAGGAGCCGGGAAGAGGGCGGTGACAGCGTCAGCTGCGGCAGCAGAATAAGCGCGCGTCGTTAAGCGCGGTGTCATCGCGGAGGCCTCTAGGCGGTTCAATCTTTGTCTGCAAGCCGCACGCGCCTTTGGGGCATGGGTCGCTCCAGTCTCCAAACTCTCCCCAGGCCAAGCCAGGCCCCTCCAACTCCGAGCCGTCGGAGCAGCGGAAGCGCACGTTGTTCGCCGCCGTGTTGTCCCCAGGGGTCACAGGGGCCTCCACGCGAAGCGAAAACGCCACAAGGAAGCCGCCTCCCGGGCACCACAGAGGCTCACTCCACGCGCCCCACCTGAGAAGGAAGAGGAGATGCGCTGGCTCTGCGGGCTCCCCCTACCCACCTTCAGACTGCCCCTGCCCTTGAGACTGCCCAGCCAGAAAAGCCACGAACTCGGTGGCTTAGGTCTAATCATCTGATCTCCACAGAGGTGCGAGGTTTTCCATTCATACCCCCAGACCTAAACTGCCCCACGGCTCTGGAGGTGCCTGCCTGCCGGGAGAGGGGGTGTAGCAGAGGTTAACGGCATATCCCCACCCTAGGGGATACTTGGCTCCTGACCACCCATTCACCTTCCAGACTGGGACTCCACCACGTGCTTGTTGAGCTCCCCATTCCCTCGAGCACAGTGTAGTCGGATCCCATTCAGAGCCGTGTCGTCGCCAGGAATGCCTTGGGGAGGCTCCACCTGGGAGAAGAGGGGCTAGGACGAGTCAGAGAACTGCCATCCTAGGTTCTGGGGTCCCGCACGTCTCCGCCCCTCCAGGACCCAGGCCTGAGTCCCCACCTTGAGCGAGAATCCACTGGTGAAGAATCCGTCAGGACACATCTCGGGCCAGGCCCAGTCGCCCCAGGGGCCCCCATTAGTCACCTCGATGACCGACGTGAAGCCACTGGGCCCACCTGCTCCTGTCTGTCCGCAGCGCGTCACCCACAACAGCAGCAGCAGCAGCAGCTTGGCCCCCGCGCGCAGCTCCATCCCGCAGCCTCCGTGAGCCTGGCCCCTCACGCGAGTTTATACCACCCCTGACCGCACAAGGGCTCCGATTGGGGAAGGGCCACCCGGATTAAGTGACATCCAAAACTAATCCGCTCTCGGAATCCTGCAGACTCGGTCGAGAGTCCCAGCGTCAAAGGAGGAGGGGCAGGGCAAACTGGAGGGTTGAAATCACCACCACCTACTAAACGTTTACTGCAGGCCACAAACTGTGCTTAGCACTTTGCAGGCTTATTTTATTTAATCCCCAAAAACATTTTAGGAGGTGGGAATTACCCTTCTTATTTTGCAGATGAGAGAACTGGAGCTCCAAAATGACAAGCAACTTGCCTAAGGCCACGGCCAGCAAGCTGGGCAATATTCCAACACTGGGAAACCAGAGACCAGCGCTAGAGATGGTAGTGATGGCACAGGAATCTGGCCAGGGACAGGATGGGTGAGGGGCAACCCAGGGACCTCCAGGATGGAGGGGGCATCAAAGTGAGAGGCAAGAATCCACCAGTTGCCCAACTGGAAGGGTCTTCTTAGATACTGGAATCCTGGCTCTTTGAGAATCTGGGACAGCCCCTCTTCCCAACAGAAGAAAATATATACACACGGAGAGAGAGGAACAATCCTAAGAAGTTTATGGACACGGGACAGTTCTGTCCCTGTTCTGTATCCTCTCCCAGAATGCCTTTCCCCCCTTGACCACCAGGTGGACTCCTAATTTGCCTTAAAAAAAAAGATTCAAATTTGTCAGGTGGCACGGCTCCCTATTTGTGTGCGCCTCATACATGTTCAGTCAGTTATTCAATACATATTTGTTTAGTAATAATGTTCTTTGGTCCAGGCAATATTTTAAGAGCTAGAAATAGAGCAGCAACCAAGAAAAATGAGGCTTCTGTCTCTACCAGGGCTCACATTCTAGTGGGGAAGACAAAAGAATAAATTCTTCCCCAGTGGACCTTGAGCTCTATGAAGGCACTTTTGTGTTCTTGAAGCCTAGTACACAGCCTGGCATGTGGAAGTAGCTAATAAAGTTTGGCTCAATGAATGTATCTGGAATTGAAAAATAAAATAAATAACCACAAAAGTGTAAAAGGATAAAACCTAAATATTTGAGAGGTCATGTATCCAGATCAAGACAAGGTCCTCCAGGGATAGGATAGGGAATTTACAAATGGGTGTTTCTGGATCCCAGGTGCCCGGTGCTTGAACTTAATAGGAAATAGGAAAGATTTATGGAGTAATTGTGGTAAGCTTTTCCATTTACAGTGTTTTCACACACATTATCATTTAATCCTCACATGAGGCCTTTGAAGTACCAATTATTGTCCTCAATTTACAGTGGAGGGAACTAGGCTCAGAGTTAATTTAGAGCCCACGCATTGCTCAGTGGGGGAGCTGGTTCTGACCCCAGCCTCTCTCCCCAATACCAAGGCTGCCTTTTATGGCAAGCTGGTCCTACAGGGAAGGGAAATGCAGAGAAAATCACCGTCACCCAATTCCCCAAATCCCCTTTATCTAGTCCCTCATCCACCGATAGCTGCCCTCTGGGGCAAAGGACACAGGTGAGGGGGGCTTAGGGTTAATTATTAACCCTTTGGCACCGCGGTCTTCTCTCCCCTCCTGAAGGCAGAAGGACATAGGACTGGCTAGGGGCTGGTGAGGGGGCGGTGGTCCCAGCAGCAGCCATGGGGGTCACGCTGTGGCCGTTGGCCCGGAGGCGCCGGCTCCACCACGCAATTTTTCTCGCTGTCTTCGCGCTGCTGCTTCTTTATCTCAGTACTCGGATACTGCGTGAGTGGCCCCTTCCCTCATCTGGTCAGGGAGGAACCCTTCCCTAGGCCCTCAGGACCCATGTCCCCGCCTCCAGTTCTCACTGCTCCACCTCGCCTCTCCCCAGGAGCGCTCTCAGGCTGCGGATCCGGGGCACAATCCTGCAAGCCCGAAGGACCGCTGCCCTTCCAGGTACGCCCCGGCCAGGGCTGGTGCTGGGAGCTCTAGATGGGACTCTGATCAGGAGGATGTGGAGCCACCGAGGATCCGGTGAAGAATGGGTCTTCCCCCTCATTTCCCCCTCTCCCGTTAGAAACTAAGGGTACAGCAGGAGGGACGACGCCATCTAGACCTCAGGAACAATTTCTTCACAGTCCGACTGGGCTGCTTGGCCAAGAAGGTCCAGCAGCAAAGATTGGACTGGACTATGGGACATAAAATGATACTAGTGAACGGCATGCTTCTTAGCTCAAGCAGATACAAGAGACTAAACGGGCAGCTCCTGTTCAGAAGTAAGATGGGAAGGCAGAGAGGGTTAGGAGCTGGTTGAATGGATACGGGAAATCAGGGGTGGAAAGGAGGAGTGTGCTGTCACAGTATAGGGAGAGAAATTAGGGTCACATAACAACATATGTATAAATTTTTGTATGACAGACTAACTTGAATTGTAAACTTTCACTTAAACTACAACAATTAAAAAAAAAAAATGTCCAGCAGGCTGGGAGTTCTGCACCCATCCCCCTGCCTCATGTCTATCCCCCAGGTCCGGCAAGAGTCCGGACCCCTGGAGGACCCGGAGCGGGAAGAGCCTCCGTGTCTGGGCCCCCAGGGGACGCTAGGCCGAATGATGAGGCCATTCCGCGCCAGTCTGAACGCCGAAGGGGATGTGGAGTTGTCGCAGTACCTGGCCGGATGGAGGGAGCTGGTCAGGTGAGTGGTCCCCCTGCCCCGCTCCAGTCCCCGCTTCCTGTGGCTCCATCGGCCTCTCTTAAACCATCTCTCCCATCCCCACCACCACCAAACACACAGGTTCCTAACTCCCCTCGGCTCCATCTTTGCTTTCGCCACAAGCGAGGCCTTCACCAAGGTCACAGCCTTGGAGACGAGGCTGCGCGGCCTAGATGCCGCGCACTACACGTCGCTGGCGGCCATGACGGCATGGGAGCGGCAGACAGGACTGCTGGAGAGGCCTGGGACTGCCCCCCAGGACTCGGCCGGGTCCTCGGGTTCACGAACGATGCTCTTGCTGCACCGCGCGCTGCGCTGGTCCCACCTCTGTCTCCAGCGGGTGGCGACCGGGACGCTCGAAGGCCCTGACGCCGGCGTGCAGTGCAGCGACGCCTACGGAACGGCCCTGGCCCCGCACCACCCCTGGGTCATTCGTCAGGCCGCCCGCCTCGCATTCCTCGCCTTCCCAGATCGTGACCGGTTGCTCAAGCTGGCGTGTCCCGGAACCAGAGAGACGGAGGCGCGAGCCGCGCTGGTCCGGGCCGCCAGCACCCTGGAGGATGTTTACAACCGCACCCAGAGCCTGCTGGCCGAACGCAGACTGCTCCACCTGGCCTGAGCGCGCCACGGTCGAGGACCCGCACTGAAACCAGAGCCCCACGCGTTGGGGCGGGACCGCCCGCTTAGGCCCCGCCTCTTTGGTGACGTCAACGCCGCGTAGGCCCACCCCCGGCGGAGAATGGTTTGGGGCTTCTCCCTACATCCGTAGCTATCGGGAAGATGGGAGGAGCTGTGGGGAATAAAAAGTAGTTTTTGGCAGCTGTCGATGTGGGCATTTTGTGTGATGATGGCAGGCGCTGAAGGGAAATACAAAAAAATGGATGTGGGAAAAACGTGTCATCCCTGTTCTCGGCCGCTGAGGGACTCCTGCTCTCCCTGGCCTATCTCAGCCACTCCCATGGCTTCAATTGCCAACTGCGTGCCCTGTCTCCAGCCCAGACCTGAGTTCCAGCCCCATATAGCCAGCTCTTTCTTGAACACCTCCTCAGGCACCGGAAACGCAACACGTCCAACACGGATCCCACCATCTTCCCCCTAGAACTTGTGCCTTCTCCTGTGTTCCCGGCCTCCGTGAATAAATGGCACCATCGTCCCCTCCACTCCAAGCCTAAAACCTGCGTGTCTACTCATTTTACCCACGTGCACTGATATTTCTCTCATACAATCTGCTTGTGTGGGGCAGAAAACACTTTGATCAGAACTCAATTTATCATAGAGAATAATGAATGCTTTAAAAAATACAGATAAAGATAGCTTTACAAATAAGCTAGGCCTTTCATAAATTGCTACCTGTCATGAAATCATAGGGAGATAATAACAGTTTTATTTAATAAAATTTGGTATTAAGAATTATGCAATAAGACAGCCTTTTTGTATATTTCCTGCCAGCCACTATGTCAGAAATCGAGATGGTATTCCCAGCAAGCCAGGCAGGAGAACTCACAGTCAACAGCAGGACCTCTTGATGTCTGTATTAAGGAGTCCAGTTTGCTGATCCGTTGGGTCACAGTATGTGGCTCATGCAGCAAAGACACCTGAAGATTTCACAGTTTGATTTATGATTAACATTAGTGTCACAAAAGCAAAGAAAAAAAGTGCTTTTTATGAATTATTTTAACATTGGAAGCCTCACGTGAGATCTACTATAAGAAATAACCCCCGAAACTATTGTCCTGAGATAATCTTTTTTATTGTGATTTAAGTGAAAGTTTACAGTTCAAGACAGTTTCTCATATAAAAATTTATACACACATTGCTATGTGATCCTAGCTACTCTCCCAATAATGTGACAGCACACTCCTCCTTTCCACCCTGGATTTCCCGAGTCCATTCAAACAGCTCCTGTCCCTTTTTGCCTTCTCATCGCGCCTCCGGACAGGAGCTGCCCACTTAGTTTTATGTATCTACTTGAGCTAAGAGGACTGTCTTCACAAGTCATCATTTCATGTCCCATAATCCAGTC
>NW_004443976.1:13064515-13065549 GCF_000243295.1 Trichechus manatus latirostris
GTGAGTTTGTTACTGGTGGAGACACAACTCAGAAAAGGAGAGTGCAAAAATCAAAGAATACAATCAATGTCACTGAATTGTACATGTAAAAACTGTTAAATTGGTGTATGTTCTACTGTGTATATTCTCAACAACAACAAAATAAACAAAATTTTTTTTTTTTAAAAAACCTGGGCATCATGCCTTACACCAAGCAGGTGCTCAGCTCGATAAATCCATGTTTACTAAAGGACTCCTTCGCCATTCCCACAATAACAGTGAATACGAAAGAGCTTGGTCATTTTATACACTAACTCCCAAATTATACCTCTAACCCACTTTCTCCTGGACTCCAGAATCCTATACATACAACTGCCTATTTGACATCTCCACTTGATGTCAACTAGGCATAGCAAACTTAAATGTCCAAAATTGAGCTTTTAATGCTCTCTCCGCACTCCCCCACTCCACATACACACTGTGGTGCAATGAATTACTTAATACGACCCTTCTAGCCATGGTCTTTGTGACTCACACAAAATGATTGCATGGGACGATCCAAATAAGGTAATTGTGGCCCACCAAGGGGACTGGATAGCTTGCTAATACTGCAAATAAAGTTCATGGCACCGTGTGGGGGTGGGACCATGCAAATAAAGTCTATGGAACCCTAATGGACGGATTGGTCAGTTTTGCCATCCCACCAGGCTTAAAATGAGCCTTCCCAGAGGTGGAAAGGAGAGGATCTCACCACAAACAAGGAAAAAGTGCCAGGAGCAGAGCACATAGTGGGATCCCTGTGCTAAGACTCTTCTAGACCCAGGAGACAGACAGCTCTAACACCAGGCAAGACATCCAGAAGCAGCAGCAGAGAAATAGCAGCAGTAGAGGAAGCAGAACCAGGAGATTGGCAGGAGAGGGCGTGGTGGGCTTCCCAGCCCACTGAGCAAGAAAGCTGACTGCCTTCGGGCAGGAGGCTTGCTGGCACAGTAGGGGGCCTCTGGGCACTTTGTGGAGCTTACTGGAAGAGTGGGGTGCCTCCGGGCACTTACTGG
>NW_004443976.1:13075881-13133927 GCF_000243295.1 Trichechus manatus latirostris
AAATTGCAACACCCCCCTCCCACCCACACACTTCCTATCTCCCTTACCTGCTTTATTTTTCTTCTTAGCATGACTCACTAACATACTGTATATTGTGCTTATTTATTTAGGATTTTTGCTTCCCCAATAGAATCTAAGCTCCATGCGGGTAGGAATTTCTGCCTATTCTATGTTCCCTGATGTATCTTCAGTGCCTAGAACAGTGTCTGGCACCTAGCAGGCATTCCATAATTTTTATTGGATGTATGAAAGGGCACTACAAATAATTCAGATGACTGGAGCCAAAAGCATCAAAAAGAAAAGGGGAGATGTGATCTAGACAGCTGTGTAGGAGCAAGATCATGAGGGACCTTATAAGCGATGTTACGGAGTTTGGACTTTATCCCAAGAGCTAATTTTAAGCAGGGAATTGCCTGAATCAGATTTTCAACTTAAAAAAAAAAAAAACTGGCTCTGACCGCAGTATATAGAATGGTTTGATGGAGGAGAAAGAGTATGGCAAGTTCCTCATTTAATAATATTGAACACTGCACCCAACAACAACAGAATACATATATTCTCCAATGCGCATGAAACATTTTCCAGTATAGACCATATCTTAGGCTATAAAACAAGTATCAATAAATTTAAAAGGATTGAAATCACATAGTATATTCTCCAGTCAAAAGGGAACAAAATTAGACATCAGTAACAGAAGAAAAATTGGGAGATTCACAAATATATGGAAATTAAACAACACGCTACTAAACAATTAATGGGTGAAAGGAGAAACCATAAGGGAAATTAGAAAATACTTTGAGACGAATGAAAACAAAAACACAACATGCCAAAACTTATGGGATGCAGCAGAAGCAATGCTCAGGGGGAAATGTACATCTGTACATGCCTACATTAAAAATGAAGAAAGATCTCAAAATATAACCTAAGCTTTCACCTTAAGAAACTAAAAGAAGTGCAAACTAAACCCAAACCAAGAAGAAGGAAGAAAATGATAAAGATTAGAGTGGAAGTGAAGAAAGTAGAGACTAGAAAAACAATAGAGAGACTCAACAAAACCTTATCACTGCGGAAAAGAGTTTGGTAGTTCTTCAAAATGTTATACATAAAGTGGTGGATTCCAACTGCTGACCTTTTGGTTAGCAGCCATAGCACTTAACTACTATGCCACCAGGGTTTCCAAAGTTACCACATGGCCCAGCAATGCCACACCGGGTATATAAAAACAAAAACCAAACCCGTTCCATCTAGTCCATTCTGACTCATGGCGACCTTATGTGTTGCAGAGGAGAACTGCTCTGTAGGGTTTTCTTGTCTGTAATCCTTAGGCAAGCAGATCACCAGGACTTTCTTCTGCAGTACCGCCGAGTGAGTTCGAACACCAACCTTCAGATTAGCGGTCGTGCCAAACCATTTGCTCCACCAGGGACCCTTCCTAGTATGTGCTGTGGAGTTGATTCCAACTCAGAACAACTGTATAGGTTAGCAGCCCAGCCGAAAGGTCGGCAATTCAAACCCACCAGCCACTCTGCCTAAGAAAGATGTGACAGTCCGCTTCTATAAAGATTACAGCCTTGGAAATCCTATGGGGCAGTTCTACTCTGTCCTACAGGGTCGCTATGAGTCGGAATCAACTGGACGGCAATGGGTTCTTAGTACAGAAACCCAAACCCAGTGTAGCATAGGATTCCGCGCTGTAATCTTTACGAAGCCGACTGCCACATCTTTCTCCTGCGCAGCTGGTGGGTTCCATCGCTGACCTTCCAGTTGGCAGCCGAGCGTTTTAACCACTGCGCCACCAGGGCTCCTATATAAAACCAAAAACCCGTTGCCATCCAGTCAATTGCAGCTTATAGCGATCCTATAGGGCAGCGTAGAACTGTCCCATAGGGTTTTCTAGGCTGAAATCTTCACAGGAGCAGATCGCCTGGTCTTTCTCCCACGGAGCGGCTAGTGGGTTCCAACCGCCGACCTCTTGATTAGCAGCCGAATGCTTAACCATTGTACACCAGGGCTCCTCCTAGTATATTGTTGTTGTTAGGTGCCGGAGAGTCGGTTCTGAGTCACAGCGACCCTGCGTACAATAGAATGAAACATTGCCCAAGAGAAACGGTAACATAATGTGGTTATTCTGACTCGGAGACGCTCAAGTCCCTTCTGAGGGCGCTTTGAACTACAACTCCCGTCAGATAGATCGGAACTGCAAAGGCGCCTAGGAAACGTAATCCCTTGACGAGTTTGTTTTGCCACACTGCCATCAAGAGCTCACTGTTGCAAATCAACTGTCCTATACATTAATTTTGCCTTCTGCCGTCAACCAAGGCGTAGCTTCGCCCCTAGAAAGCCTCAGAGCGCAACCAGACAGCGTGACAGGGCGCTTTACGACAGTTGCTTTGTGGCAGCACCGGAGGAGGAAGATGGCGGCAACCATAGTAGCTGCTCGAAGAGCGGGGCCGGTTCCGGCCTGGGGGCTGGAGGCGCTCACCCCCAACTGGGAAAACCAGGAAGTCTCCACAGGGGTGAGGAAGGAGTCGGAGTTCAGGAGATGTGCTCAAGGCTCGACGCGATAAAAGAATAAGGCCTGAGTGGATTGGGAGAGCTTGGGAGGTGGGATAGGCTGGACTGTATTGTGCTCGAGGCAGGGGGAGAATATGTTGGGGTTGTTTTGAACGTTCGTGGTGGGAGGTGGAGGGTGGGTTGAAGCATGGAGTTCTGGAATCCTCCCGGCGAGTGAAGCCCTTGAACTTTGGGCCTGAATGGGCCTTTCGGGATTTGAGGGATGGAATTCTGGTATTGTGGGGTGTTGAGGCCCCTGTGATATTTGAAAATGGGTCGTCAGCGCACGAGTTTCGTACTCTGGGGGCCTATAGAGGAATCATTGAGGTTTGTGTATGCTGGAAAATGTGAAAAGGTCCAGATTCACTCTCTTTTCTCTCTTCCCAGACCACTATCATGGCCGTGCAATTTGATGGGGGCGTGGTTCTCGGGGCGGACTCCAGAACAACCACTGGGTGAGCTCAGGACAGATAATGTGAAAGGTCCCATCTTGCCCTTCCTGCCCTGCTTGCCATCCCAACCCTGCCCAGCACAGACCGCTGTGGGAAGAGAGGTATCTCCCCTCCCTGGAGATAAAGATTTGTCGCAACGTCTACTACTTTCCAGTTCCCCTTGCCCTTTGGTGAAATCCTTGTAAAAGTCTGTTTTCCACGTCCAGCCCTCAACAGTTTGGATGTGAACTAATAAACAATACTAGGATGCCTATCCCCGAGCCCTGAGGGAGTGGAAAGCCTTGGGATGGAGGTGGGAGATAGGTGGGTCTTTCCCCAACTGTTCTGCTGTCCTGCAGGTCCTACATCGCCAATCGAGTGACTGACAAGCTGACCCCTATTCATGACCGAATATTCTGCTGTCGCTCCGGCTCAGCAGCTGATACCCAGGCAGTAGCTGATGCTGTCACTTACCAGCTTGGCTTCCACAGGTGCTTGTGGGCAGGGGAGGAGCAAAGATCCGAAAGGACTTGGGGGCTAAGGATCTTTTAAATGGCCTGACTCCCAGCTCCTGACACTGCCTTCCTTGTGACCCCTCTGACCCTTTAGCATTGAACTGAATGAACCTCCACTGGTGCACACGGCAGCCAGCCTCTTTAAGGAGATGTGTTACCGATACCGGGAAGACTTGATGGCAGGAATCATCATCGCGGGTTGGGACCCCCAAGAAGGAGGGCAGGTCAGAACCCCCCAGGAGGACAGAGCACTGAAGCCATGCCTTTGATCCTCTCCCCACCCCAGACACTTTCTATTTCTCCTTCCCGTCTCTACCCCACTCTTACTAACTCTCCCCAGATCTATCCCACCATGGACTGGTGAGGGTATGTTTGTTGGGGAGGATACAACTGGTGACTCTTGTCCTCCCTCCACCTGGCAGGTGTACTCAGTGCCCATGGGGGGTATGATGGTAAGGCAGTCCTTTGCCATTGGAGGCTCTGGGAGCTCCTATATCTACGGCTATGTCGATGCTACCTACCGGGAGGGCATGACCAAGGAAGAGTGTCTGCACTTCACTGCCAATGGTGAGAACTTGGGCTTCTGGGCCTGTGAGCTTCAATCCCTCTACCCAAGCCAGGCCAACATTCCTCACTCCTTGAAGTGATCCCAGCATCAGTCAGACTCTGACCCCAACTTTCTCCTTTTATCCACAGCTCTCGCTTTGGCCATGGAACGGGACGGCTCCAGTGGAGGGGTGATCCGCCTGGCAGCCATTGCAGAATCGGGGGTAGAGCGACAGGTACTTTTGGGAGATCAGATCCCCAAATTCACCATTGCCACTTTACCACCCCCCTGAATCCTGGGATTCGAGGATCTAATAAAAGATACCCCATACTGACCAAACATTCAATAAACAGTTTGTTAAAAGAGAATCTGTGTGACTTGGGATTCTTTTCTTGACCTTAAGCCTGAGCTTGTCTGGCCCACTCCTGTTTGTGCAGACTACTACATTGCGCTCAGAGGGAGTTGGAAAGAAGATAAAAAGAGTTTATGAATTCCTATTCCCTACTAAGCCTCTAGACGGGTGGTTTTCAAACCTCTCTCTCCAGACCACCTTTTCCCATACTTCGTTTGCCCCACCATATCCATGTCCTTGTGCCACCAGAGTATGGTTGCTACCAGTGAATGATCCAGCCCCCTCTCTGTTCAAGCCTGAGGTAGATCTCAGAATTCTAACTGAGACTGGGGTCACCTCCCCTCAGCCTGCTTCCTGCCATCATGGGTGACTACTGGCCTTAAGGTCAGAAAGACTTCAGGTCTCCTCCTGCCTAGCCTCATGGTCTGCTCTCTCCACACTCATCTCTGTCACCTCATCTTGTGGTCAAGAGCAGCAGAGCAACGTCCTTGACTTTTGGGAGAAAGGTGGAGCTTGTTTGCCAATGGAGTTTAAGGTGGACTCTCGGTGGGAGAGGGCAGCCACCATTCCCAGGGCGGGTATAATAGTAAGGCACCCTTCAGCCCCTTGATGGGAAGCAGAGGGTGGACTCTGGCCCCTCCACTCAAGCCAGAGACCTAAAGGAGCTCAGTAGTGCTCCATAACAGTGACTAACATTCTCCATTTCCCCCAATCTCTTCTCCAGTCTATGAATCAGGGAACTGTGGGAAGCTTGTTTTAGAATGAAATTGCACTGGAGGCTTTCGGGAGGAGGCAGGAGGCTTCTATGGTCCTAAGGAGGTGGAAAGGTCCTGGATTAAGTAAAGAAGAACAGAAACATGTACCTTAAGATAACCAATGCAACACTTTCGATTTTCCTGCCAAAACCTGTTCTCCCTCTCTCAAGGCATCATCTTTGATTCCTTTCTTACACTCCATATTCAATCTCACAGTAAAGTCCTGAAAACTCTAAAAGTATCTCTAAAAACCAGCTGCTGTGGAGTTGACTCTGACTCGTAGCAATCCCATGTGTGTCAGTAGGATTGTGCTCCATAGGGTTTTCAGTGGCTAATCTTTTGGAAGTAGATTGCCAGGACTTTTCTTCCAAGGCGCCTCTGGGTGGACTCGAACCTCCAACCTTTTGAGTAGAAGCCGAGTGCATTAATTGTTTGCACCACCCAGAATCTACCTCTCACCATCTCCGCACCACTTCCAGATCATCTCTCGCCTGGAGGATGACAACAACCTCCTAAATGGCCTTGCTGCTTCCACGTTTGCCCTTCTCCAGTCCTTTCCCCATACAGCGACCAGTGATCTCTTTTAAACCTAAGTGAGATCACGCTGCTTCCCTGCTTAACATTCTTCAGTGGCTTACCATTCCACCTAGAATAATGTTTTAGCTCCTTACCATGGCCTAGAAGTTCCTCTCAATCTTGACAGTACTCACTGGCTTTTCTGTTCCTAAAACCTCAGGGTCTTTGCACTTAAACTTGCTGTTTTTTCTTTGTGGGACTGTTCCCTGATTTTCCCAATTCCCACACGGCCGACTCATCACTCAGGTCTCAGATCAAATGTTACCTCATCAGGAAGGCCCTTCCTGACAACTAGAAATGAAATGCCACCCTTTGCTCCCCCTGCCCCCCACACTGTTATGTACCATCCAGTTGATTCCGACCCATTACAACCTCATAGAACAGAGCAGAACTGCCCCATGGGGTTTCCTAGGCTGTAATCTTTACCGGAGCAGATCACCAGGTCTTTTCTCCCTGGGAGCTGCTGGAGGGTTAAAGCAGCCGAGCACTTTAACCATTGCACCACCAGGGCTCCTACTCTCATACTAACCTACTTCATTTTCTTTACAGGAGCACACATTGCTATCTCGTATCATCATGCTTATTTATTGTTTACTGTACCTCCCCCTGCCGAAAAGTAACCTCAGGGAGAAGAGAGAATTCTTTCTGCCTGGTTCACTAGTATATCCTCTTTGCCTGGCAGGGAGTAGACACTGGTATTTATGGAATGAATATGTATGTTCTCTAGCCCCATCTGCTGAAACACCCAGCCGCCAACCTCCCGAAACCACTTTCACCACACCCAACTCTGAAGCTCGATTTTCTCGTAAACTCTTCCTTCCTGCTAACCACATCTGGGCTCTGCCTTAGATCACTGCTTCATATTCACCAGATCCTGTGTGCCCACCCCACCCTGTGCTACACTTCGCACCTCAGCCCCATAACCCAGCCCCCATCTTCTGCCTTGGCCCCCACCTACTCCTTGCTTCCCCACACACGCACATACACACACACTTGGCGACTCGATATATTTCACAAGAAGGTTCTTGAGGGATGGGGTGAGCTAAACACTGGGATCACTGAGGAGTGGGGGAAGGGGCGTTGCCAGGGTCTCCTGGAGGTTCAGCCCTGGTTGTCCCCTTCAGATGGTGGAGTCATTGGCTGATGCTATGTCATGCAGCTGGTGGCGGAAGGAGAGTCTGGCTTTTCTGCTGAAGTAGGCACCAGCAGGCTCTGGGGAGGGTATCCCTCCCTCAGCCACGATGGGGGCTGTGGGTGGGCTGGGATCTGGAGGGGCAGCTGGATCCAGGCCTAAAAGGGAGATTGGAGGAGGAAGAAGGGAGTTGAGGTCGAGGTTCATCCACCATCTCCTCTCCCACTACCCCCTCAGAGTTGAGGAAAGAGGCTAGGGAAGATGTCTGGGGGGCTTGGGGGTAAGGAGGCTGGTGGCAGCAGCAGAGATGGGGGAGGGGATGTCAAGGGAGCAGGGCCTGCTTTGTGGGCTCAGAAGGGCTCCGTGCTTGGTGTAATGCTTTCTGTCGCTGTCTTGAAATTCTTAATCATTTTTTTAAAAGGCTTCTGCCTTTTCATTTTGCCCTGGGCTTGGCAAATTATTTAGCCAGTCCTGTGGGGGAGTGAGGGATCCACACCCACCCAGGGAGACAGAGTTTCCTTTTTCTCTTTGCTGGTTTGGACATTTATCTTTCTACCCAATGTAGCTGCCTGTCTGTCTGCCTGGCAGCCCCCCTTTCTTCTCAGTCTCCCCCCGTACCTGCTCCTCTTTCAGTCCCCCGCTGTCTCCGGCACCCACACCATGGGAAACACCATGCCCCCTTCAGACCCATCTCAACAACGGAGGAGACCGCGACGCTGGGAATGGCCAGGAGGGCCCCTGGGTGAGGGGCGTGGTTTCCAGGCCCCCCCATCATGGGCAAACTACCACTTAGCCTCAGACCCACCTGGTGATTATAAGCGCCAGGGGACAGAACGGGGAGAGGAGGGAGGAGGAAAGGCGTGGAGGATACCCCCATTCTAACAGCTTTTGCACCCTTCTAATTTCGGGGTTCTCTGATCCCCTTGGAGAAGCAGGAGGCTATTGGGAGGGGTGGCATGGTAGAGACAGACACGGAGGTGCTGTGACAGACAGATGCAGTGAAAATTCAGAACAGCAATTCCAGACACTTCTGGTGTCAGACTGGACACTGCTGGGGACTCATCTGTATTTTAGAATGAGAACTTGGGGCGCCCAAGAAGTAAAATTTTAGTCTTTCTCTCTCTTTTTAGGATAACTCAAACAAGAAACTTTACTAGCCAGAGAAATGTTATGTTCTCACTAAATGGTCTGGCAGCTCTTGTCCTCTTTTATGAAGATAGTTGTCACCGATTAATTATGCTGTGTCAGGTACAAGCTACGGACTTTTACATGTTATCTCATCCCATTTAATCACGTCCACGATCTTTTGCGCCAAGTGTTATTACTGTCCTGATTTTACAGATGAGAAAAGGAAGCCACTGAGAGATTAGCTAATATACACAGGGCCACGCGGGCATGTAACAGCAGAGCAGGAACCCCACCCAGGCCAGTCTCATCCCAGAGTCCGCTCTGTTGACCATCACACAGGCCTTCCCAGGCAGCATGTCCCTGGCAGACACTGATCCCCTCAGCCAGGTCTGGGGCGACCAGAGCCCAGGCTGGGATCCTCGGGTCCAGAGCACCCTGCCCAGGAACTCTAAACGCTCTCAAGTAAAGCTGTGCAAACGCTTTACCATCATTCCCCAAGGATGCCATGATGTGGGGAAGGTTCGGAGGCACTGCTGACTACACTGTATTGCCAAACTTAGAAATCTGTTTGCTTTTTGTCTTTTAAATTAACTTTATCGAAGGAAGAATTTACATACAATTTAATGCATACATATTAAGTGTATGGTTTCATGAGTTTTGACAAGTTATATTAAAAAAAAAAAAACAGTTGCTGTGGAGTTGATACTGACTCATAGTGACCCTATGTGTGTCAGAGTAAACTGTGCCCCATAGGGTTTTCAATGGCTGATTTTTCTTCTGAGGAGCCTCTGGGTGGACTCGAACCTTCAACTTTTCAGTTAGCAGCTGAGTAGGATAAAAGTTTGCACCACTGTAGACTCCGTGTGCTCCTTTAGTCAATCCTTTCCCCACCTCCTATATCAAGTAAGAACCCTGGTGGCACGGTGGTTACAAGCTCGGCTGCTAACCAAAAGGTTGGCAGTTCAAATCTATCAGCTGCTCCTTGGAAACCATATGGAGCCATTCTCTCTGTCCTATAGGGTCACCATGAGTCAGAATTGACTCAACGGCAAGGTTGTTTGGTTTTTTTGGTTCTGTACCGAATAACTACTGATTGGATTTGCATCCCCACAGATTGGTTTTGCCTGTTTTAGAACTTCATGTAAATGGAATCATATTGTATTACTCTTTTGTGTATGGCTTCTTTCGGCGTATTTTTGAAATTCATTCCTGTTGTTGCATGTATTAAAAATTCAATTGTGTGTGTGTGTTTTTTTATAACATCTTTAAAACCCGTTGCCGACCAGCAGATTCTGACTCGTAGTGACCCTACAGGACAGAGGAGAACTGCCCCGTAGGGTTTCCAAGGAGCGGCCGGTGGATTCAAACCGCCAACCTTTTAACCACTGTGCCACCAAGGCTCCAATAACATCTTTATTGAGATATAATTTACATACCATAAAATCTACCCTTTAAAAGTGTACACTAGTATACATTAGTATATTCAGAGTTGTGCAACTATCATCATTAATTTTATAATATTTTCATCACCCTCAAAAGAAGCTCCATACACCTTAGTAATCACTCCCCACTCTCCCCTCCCCTTAGCCCCTAGGAATCACTAATCAACTTTCTGCCTATTCCGGACATTTCATATGAATGGATCACACAATATCTGGCCTTCTGTGTCTGGCTTCTTTCACTTAGCATAAAGTTTACAAGGTTCATACACGTTATAGCATGTATCAGCTCCTTTTTTATGGCTGAATAATATTCCCTTGTATGGATACACGACATTTTGTTTATCCATTCATCAGCTGATGGACATTTGGGTTGTTTTCACTTTTTCGCTATATGAATAATGCTACTAAGAACATTTACGTATAAGTTTTTGTGTGGACGTTGTTTTCAATTTTCTTGGGTATATACCTAGGGATCCGTCACTATTGCAATCCGAGGCTTGAATCTTTTCTGCAGTTCTTTCAGCTTGAGAAATGGCGAGCATGTTCTTCTCTTTTTGTTTTCTATCTCCAGCTCTTCGCACACATCAGTATAATACTTTACTTTGTCTTCTCGAGCTGCCCTTTGAAATCTTCTGTTCAGCTCTTTTACTTCATAATGACTACACCTCAACATAAAGAAAACAAAAATCCTTACAACTGGACCAATAAACAACATCATGAGAAAAGAGAAAATACTGAAGTTGTCAAGGACTTCATTTTACTTGGATCCACAATCAACACCCACGGAAGCAGCAGTCAAGAAATCAAAAGACATATTGCATTGGGCAAATCTGCTGCAAAAGATCTCTTTAAAGTGTTGAAAAGCAAAGGCGTCACCTTGAAGATTAAGGTGCACCTGACCCAAGCCATGGTGTTTTCAATTGCCTCATAGGCATGTGAAAGCTGGACAATTAATAAGGAAGACCGAAGAAGAATTGATGCCTTTGAATTGTGGTGTTGGTGAAGAACATTGAATATACCATGCACTGCCAAAGGAACGAACAGGTCTGTCTTGGAAGAAGTACAACCAGAATGCTCCTTAGAAGCAAGGATGGCAAGACTACGTCTTACATACTTTGGACACATTGTCAGGAGAGATCAGTCCCTGGAGAAGGACATCATGCTTGGTAAAGTAGAGGGTCAGTGAAAAAGAGAAAGACCCTCAAAGAGATGGATCAACACAGTGGCTGCAACAATGGGCTCAAGCATAACAATGGTTGTGAGGATGGCGCAGGACTATGTAGTGTTTTGTTCTGTTGTTCACGGGGTCGCTATGAGTCAGAACCGACTTGACGGCACCCAACAACGATACCTAGGACTGCAACTGCTGGGTCATATGGTAACTACGTTTAACATCTGGAGGAAGTGTCAAACTGTTTTCCGAAGTGGCTGTATCATTTTATGATTCATTCATTTTTATTGCTAAGTAATCTACTAGAGTCCCCAGGTGGTGCAAACAGTTAAGCATTCGACTACTAGTCAAAATGTTGACAGTTAGAACAGCCCCAGAGGTGCCTCGGAAGACAGGCCTGGCGACCTGCTTCTGAAAGGTCACAGCCTTCAAAACCCTTATGGAGCAGTTCTACTCTGCACACATGAGGTTGCCATGAGTTAGAATCAACTAGAAGGCAATTAACAACAACAATATTCTGCTCTTAGAATATGCCACAAATTAATCAAAATCAAAATTTTCTGCTCTTCAAAAGACACCATTATTAAGAAAATGAAAAGATAAAACACATTCTGGGAGTAAATATTTGCAATAGATATGTCTGATAAAGGACTTGTATCCATAATATATGAAGAACTCTTACAATTCAATAAGATAAATAGTGTGATTTTTAAAAAACTGGCAGAAGACTTGAACAGACACTCAAGAAAAGAAGATATACAAATGGCCAATAAGCACATGAAAAGACGGTCAACGTTACCAATCATCGGAAAAATGCAAATAAAACCACAACATATCACTTTACACCTATCAGAACAGCTAACTAATGTTAAAAAGCCTGACATTATCAAGTCTTGGTGATCCTCGGAAACAACTGGAATTATTAAACATTGATTTTGGAAATGTAAAATAGAACAACCATTTTGGAAAACAGTTTGGCAGCTTCTCATAAAGTGAAACATAAACTTATTATATGACCTAGCAACTCCACTCTCAGCCACTTACCCAAGGGAAATAACATACATCCACAAAAAGACTTGTACAGGAATGGTCATAGGACCTTTACTCATAACAGAAACTAGAAACAACCCAAATGTCCACCAAAGGAGAGAGAAATCCGCCTTTTTATAGATATTGAAATTTCTTGTCTGTTAGGACATGAGGATTTTCCTGTTTCTCCCTAGATTGTAAGTTCCAGGAGAGCAGGTTCAGTGACTGTCTTGTTCACTACGGTCCGTCCCCTCCGCTCAGCGTCCGCCAGGGAGCAGGTGCGCAATTAATGTTGGTGAATGGGTGAATGCATGAATGAGTGAATGCAAGCATGCATACCTTAATTCATTTGTAGCCACCATCGCTCGGGTCTTTTATTCCTTCTATCTACAAACGCTGGCTGGGCCAGGCCCCAGGTAGCTCGTAGCCGGCCCAAGAGGGCAACCGGCAGATCCCTGTCGCGGACGCGCGTCCTGCAGGGGTCCAGGCCGCGCAGGCAGGAAGGAAAGGGCCTGGGGGCCGGCGCCCAAGGGGAGGAATGTGCGCAGCGCCGAGCGCCCACAGGGCGGCGGCAGGACGCCCTCGGACCGACGGCACAGGACAGACGAACAGACCGGCGGACAGTAGCCAGCTGGACGTATCCAGGCGGCCGCGCGCCCCACAAGGCAGAGGACGATCCCGGCCAAAGACTGCGCATCGGCTGGCGGGGCGGGCCGAAGGCAGCGGGGGCGGGACAAGGATAGACGAGAATCCCGCGGAGGTGAGGCCGGGGGCCGTCCGGCGCCCCGCCCCGGGCCGCTGGGGTGTGGGGTCAGGCTCCCGCTCCGCTCCGCTCCCTCTGCTCGGGACCCGCGCCTGCTCCCGCTCCTGCTGCCAGGGTGAGGGTCGGAGAGGGGCGCCGCGGGGGCCTGGGGCCCGGAAATCGGGCGGGGACGGGATGGGCTCGAGCTGCTGGGCGTCCTGACTCAGCCGTACTCTCAGATTTCGGCGTTTTGCTCCGCAATCGGGAGCGCGTTTAACTTCCTCTTTCCCGCCTGGACCTCGTCTCCCAGCCGACTTGGCACCCAGGGTCCCTCCTGCACCGGCTTCTGCTCTGTCCCAGTTCGGGGCCACCTGGGCCTGGCTCGGTGCCCCTCGGCACCCTAGTTACGGGGCGGGGCTGAGGGATTCAGGATGAAGGACTGAGATACGGGATGGATGGTAAAGGGAGTTCGGCAGGGCGTTGCAGACTGATCCGGCCGTAATCAGAGAGAGGCGGGGGGGGGGGGGGGGGGGGGTCAGCGGGAGCCAGGTGAGTGGGGAAGAGGAAGATCTGTGGGAGGTGGTCCATGAGGGTTGGAAGAGGGGGCAGGGTTCTTCTGGGCAGGCCATCTCCCTGAGGCCTCCCCATATTCCTAGGATGATGGCGATCCCACAGAGCCTCTTTTCCACTGGGGGCGCCTTGGACTCAAGCGAGCTACAGATGGAGCCCGATGAAGTGGACACTCTGAGGGAGGGAGAGGACCCAGGTAGGCAGAGAGGGACAAGCCTCAGGGAGGGTAACGAGGGGACTGTGGCCTCCTGGATCTACGCCCCTGTTTTCTTTCCTCCCAGCTGACCGGATGCACCCCTTTCTGGCCATCTACGACCTTCAGCCTCTGAAAATGCACCCCTTGGTGTTCGCCCCTGGAGTCCCGGTCACAGCCCAGGTGGTGGGCACTGAAAGATACACCAGTGGATCCAAGGTGGCTGGGCTGGCACCAGGAGGCGCGTAAAGGGAGGGCTGGCAGAGTGGAAGGCTGGGACCCAACTGGATGACATTGATTCAGTCAGTTTCTTGCACCGTCAGGTGGGAACCTGTACCCTGTATTCTGTCCGCTTGACTCATGGTGACTTTACCTGGACAACCAAGAAGAAGTTCCGCCATTTCCAGGAGCTGCACCGGGACCTCTTGAGACACAAAGTTCTAATGAGTCTGCTCCCTCTGGCACGGTGAGGGGGAGCAAACTGCTTACTGTGCAAGGCAGGCGCCTTTCACCCCATAGAAGCATGAACCCCCTATCCCCATCATTTCTTTCTGCCTCTCTCACCCCAGCCACAACCTTTCCTCCCCCAACTCTGGCCACTGGCCCCCTCTCCTGAGCCCGGTTACCAGGAAACCTTCCATGCCTGGCTCTTCCTGCCCATGGTTCTGTGCCAATATCTCAGCCAGGCTCAAGGCCTAAAGTGCCCTTGGCAGTCTCCCCGCTTCACTTGTCTCCACTCCCAGGATAGAGGGCCTCCCTCCTGCCAGTCTCTAGGCCTTCTGCCCTCCCCAGCACCCCACCTGAGTGCTTCAGAGGCCCAGGCACCCAGGCTCCAGCTATTACCTGACCGTCACGCCATCCCTTCCACAGCTTTGCTGTTGCCTATGCTCCAGCTGGAGAGGCAGCCAACAGAGAGATTCCCTCTCTACCCCGAGCGGTTCCTGAGGGCTCCACCAGACAGGCAGCCAGCAGACAGGTGAGATCAGACACCAGGTCCTCTGGGAAGGGGTTTGGTGTGCAAATGGCTCTGGTCCCATCTGTTTCTCTCTCTTCCCTCCATCCCACTTCAGAGGTACCTAGAGAATTATCTCAACCACCTCTTGGCCATGTCTTTCTACCGCAACTATCACGCCATGGTAAGACACTGGAATGGATGCGTGGGTCCATTTGAGCTGGGAAGGATCATCAGACTCCCAAGGGAGCCAAGGACCAGGGTTGGTGGGGTCTGAGGGACTGAAAGCCAGCGTCTCTACTCTGAGCCTTTGCCTTCTTTTGCAGACAGAGTTCCTGGAAGTCAGTCAGCTGTCCTTCATCACAGACCTTGGCCCGAAAGGACTGTGAGTATCTGATACCCCTCACCTAGCCATCTGCAAACATCTCAGGATCTCTCCCTGCCTTGAGAATAGAGAAAGCAGTGCAGAATGGGCTGGGGGGTCTGAATTCCTCATCTAGTATCTCTTCTTGATTTTCCCTACAGGGAGGGGGTGATCCGCAAGCGCTCTGGGGGCCACCGGGTTCCTGGCCTCACCTGCTGTGGC
Organism: Trichechus manatus latirostris; assembly: GCF_000243295.1. NCBI lineage: Eukaryota > Metazoa > Chordata > Mammalia > Sirenia > Trichechidae > Trichechus > Trichechus manatus. The sequence continues at coordinate 13,090,556 of NW_004443976.1, forward strand.
CGAGACCAAGTTTGTTATCGCTGGTCCAAGAGGTGAGGGCTGGGCTGCACAGCTGGGCAGTGGGTGGGGGTGAGGAAGGAGGTCTAAAGGCAGGGAGGAACGGATGGAGCCCTTCCGCTCCAGGTGGCTGGTGGTGAAGGACTCCTTCCTGCTGTACATGTGCCTCGAGACCGGCGTCATCTCATTTGTCCAGCTCTTTGACCCTGGCTTTGAGGTGCAGGTGGGGAAAAGGAGCACAGAGACACAGTATGGGGTCCGCATTGATACCTCCCACAGGTAAGGCCGTTTGGTGTGGAGAGAGACCTGGTGAGTGGAGAGCCAGGCCTAGAGCCCTGAGCGTTGCTGAGTGGGAGAGACCATGGAAGAAAGGAAGGTGTTTCTACCAGGGAGCTAGTCCAGCCAGATACTTGGGATTGCTTTTAAAGTCCAAGCTCAGAGAAAAGGAGTTGAATGTTAGCTTGGGAGAAGGGCTGATATAGACAGAAAGGAACGCCATTCATTCACTTATTCATTCAACAAATGTTAAGGGTCTGGTACAGTACTAAGTGCTGGAAACCCAACTGTGAATTGGTATCCAGATATATGCCCTGTCCCTGTGAAGTTATGAGTCAAGGAGTAAGAGAGGAAGTGGGAAAGAGGTGCTGTCAAAGCGGGGAGGTCTCTGGGCAAGGCCAGAGGTATGGAGGTGGAGGATTAGTGCTCCATCTCATTGTTTCTGTCCAGGTCCCTGATTCTCAAGTGCAGCAGCTACCGGCAGGCACGGTGGTGGGGCCAGGAGATCACGGAGCTGGCTCAGGGCCCAGGCAGAGACTTCCTACAGCTGCACCGGCACGACAGCTACGCTCCGCCCCGGCCTGGGTCACTGGCCCGGTGGTGAGACACTGACATCCCTTCTGAGCATGTCTGGGGCCTTCTTGACCCCCTTGGTGTTTTCTGATTCCTTGACCCTCCTTTTATCTCCTGTGACCCCTTCTGATCTCATTGAACCCTCTTGACTTCTGTAATCTCCCTGACCTCTGACCTTTTTAACCATGCTGATCACTCTGATCTGCTCTTTCTGATCTGACCCCTTTGACCTCCAAACTCTTCTGACCCCTGACCTCTCTGACCTCCTATGACCTTCTTAACCCCCTTCCCCTACACAGACTCCCTCGGTTCTCTGTGTGCTCGCCTCAAATCTCTCTGACTTATTCATTCATTTAGTAAACATTTTCTAAGGCCCTACTGTGTGCCAAGTCCAATGCTGGGAATAAGACACAGGCTTCACTGGTTTCACCTGCATGCGGTTCAGTGGGTGGTTCAGTCATGAAACAATGCAAACCTGCCATACTAGTGATAGATGCAGAGTAAGCAGAGGAGGAGCATCTGGCCCAGCGTGGGGATGTCAGGACAGGCTTCCAGAAGGCAGTAACCTCAAGGTTAGCTTTAGCAAGATAAAGAAAATGGAGACAGCTGTCCAGGCAGGGAAGACAGGAATAGCCTGATGTGTCTGGGAACCAGGAGGATTGCTTGTTGTTGGAGCGTGAGGAGGAGCGGTCAGAGGAGAGTCTGGGGGAGTCAGCAGCGTGAGATCATGCAGGGCCTCGTGTGCTAGGCTGAAGAGGTTGAACTTTATCACAGGCAGAGGGGAGTCATAGAAGGAATTTTTTATTGGAGGTGGTTTTGAGATTTTTTTTTTTAGGTAAGAACTAATAATAGCTAATGCTTACGTAGCACTTACTATGTGCCAGGAACTGTTCTACATGTTTTACATGTGTTAACTCGTTAAATCCTCACAATAACCCTAGGAGGCAGGAACAGTTGCTATCTCCATTTTACAGATGAGGAAAATTGAGGCAAACAGAGGTTGTTTAGTATCTTGCCCAAGGTCACACACCTTGTAAACAGTGGAACCAGGATTCAAATCCAGGCAGTTTGGGTGTAGACCCTGTTCTTAACCACCATACTAGATTGTTGGTTATTAAAAAGTCAAACAATATGGAAACACATTAAGTAAAAAATAAATCAATTTCCCATTCATTGAACACTCCGTTACCCTAACTCCCTTCCAACACTCCTCCCAACAACCCGATTTCTCTCCCCAGAAGCACCCCTGGCAACAGTTTGAGGTATATCCCCCCAGATCTTTTTCTGCTTATTTTCATATGTGCATGCACGTATGTATATTTTGTTTGAACATAAATGAGTTCAATCTTCTGTAACTTATCTTTTCACTTAATACATGTATTAGAGATTAGACATTTAGGTTATTTCTAATTTTTCACGCTTATAAAAGCGTTGCAATGAACACAATTAGGATCTAAGGAGTCCTGGTGGTGCAACAGCTAAGCGCTCGGCTGCTGATCGAAAGGTTGGTGGTTCAAACCTACCCAGCAGCTCTGTGGGAGAAAAACATAGTGATCTGCTTCCATAAAGATTACAGCCTAGAAGACCCTACGGGACAGTTCCACTCTATCACATGGAGTCTCTAAGAGTCAAAAATCAATTTGACAGCACCTGACAACAACAACGGGGCCCTGTTGCCTCAGTGGTTAAGAGCTATGACTGCTAAACAAAAGGTCAATAGTTCAAACCCACCAGCACTCCTTGGAAACTCTATGGGGCAGTTCTACTCTGTCCTATAGGGTTGCTATAAGTTGGAATCGACTCGATGGCAATGGGTTTTTGGTTTAACAACAATATTCCTAGAAATAGAATTACTGTGTTAAAAGGTATGTTCATTTAATATTTTAGTAAATACTGCCAAACTGTCCTTTGAAAAGGCTATCCAAAACCAAACCCGTTGCCATCAAGTCTATTTTGACTCATAGTGATGCTATAGGACAGAGTAGAACTGCCCCATAGAGATTCCAAGGCTGTAATCTTTGCAGAAGTAAACTGCCACATCTTTCTCTCAAGGAGTGACTGGTGGGTTCCAACTGCCAAACTTTCGGTTAGCAGCCGAGTGCTTAACCCCTGGGCCACCAGGGCTCTTCTCAGTGTATATTATCATAGTCTGTGAGAATACCCATTTTCCCTTGTGCTAATACTGTATGCTGCTAATGATTTTAATTTTTGCCAATCTAGTGGATACAAAAAAGGGTTATTTCATTTTAATTTCAATTTCCTTGTTTACTAGTGAAACTGAACATCTTTTTCTATGATTGACCATTTTAATTTCCTCTGTGAACGGTCAGTTCTTATTTGTTCATTTTTCGGTTGACTTGTATGTCTTTTTCTTATTGATTTGGTACAACTCTTTATGTATGATGTATTATGCCTCCCAATCTGCCATTTTCTTTAGTTTGTTGTGTCTTCTGTAATTTTTATTTTTATTCAATATGGACTAGCAAATTCATCCCACTTTGATATAGCTGATACCATCTGACCTCTCTGATCACTCTTGATCTCTTGACTCTGCTGTCACCTCTGACCCATGACTGTCCTCGGTCTTCACTCTCCAGAGCTTTCTGACTTCTGATTCCTCTGACCTCCTTGGCTTGGTCTCCCCCCAGGTTTGTGAATGGGGCAGGTTACTTTGCGGCTGTGGCAGACGCCATCCTACGAGCTCAGGAGGAGATTTTCATCACAGACTGGTGGTGAGTCAGGGAAAGGCCCAAGCAATAGTAGGTGGGAGAGGGCCTGTGGCAGTTCAGTTTGCTGCCAGAGGAAGGAGTGGAGGGGGAGGAGTGGCTAGTTGTCTGGGACTTTAGCTTGCCCCTCACCCCTTGCCTTGAATCCCAGGTTGAGTCCTGAGGTTTACCTGAAGCGTCCGGCCCATTCAGATGACTGGAGACTGGACAGTATGCTCAAGAGGAAGGCGGTAAGGAGGGTGGCCCAGCTGGAGGGTGTGTGGCAGGGGTTGCTTATGGATAGAGGTCAGCTAGAAGGGACTGCAGCATGGGAGAAGGTAAGGAATCTGAGGCTTCTGGGGGAGGAAATATGCCCATCCTGGCTTAGTGTTGGCAAACATCACTTCTCCTGGCCCCCTTTTCTGTAGTGAGAACTGACAGGTCCCTCTTCATGCCCTCCTCTACCTGGTGTAGTCTTCTCTCCCAATACCTGTAACACTTTATTGTGTTACCTACCACGTGCACATGCCTAGCTCTCTCACTGGTCTGATAGCTCCTTGAGTGGAAATACTGACTGACTGATATCACTAGCTCCAGTACAAGGCACAGTGTCCACCATGTAGGGGGCATCCGTGAATGTGGGTAGATGGATGGAAGGAAGGATATATGAGGATAGAGGGTGGGTGAGTGAGTGGATGGATAGATGATAGAAAGGAAGATGGATGGAAGGTGATGAGGATGGAAAGGTGGATAGATAGAAGAGTGAGTGGATAGATAGATAATGATAGAAGGTAGATGGATGATAAACACAATACGAACCATAAGTAACAATCCACAAGCACCAGAAGAGAGACTAGATAAACGGGAGCTCCTAAAAATCAGACACTTACGCTCATCAAAAGACTTCACCAAAAGAGTCAAAAGACAACCTACAGACTGGGAAAAGATTTTTGGCTATGACAAATCTGATTAGCATCTAATCTCTAAAATCTACAAGATACTGGAAAACCTCAACAACCAAAAGACAAATAACCCAATTAAAAAATGGGCAAAGGACCATAGACACATCCAAACTCCCTGAGGGACTGAATTGCTGGGCGGAGGGCTCTGGGGATCATGGTCTCGGGGAACATCTAGCTCAATTGGCATGACACAGCTTATAAAGACAATGCTGGCAGAGCATCTAAGTTCTCCAGGCGTCGGGGAGGGACAGACTGGAAACCTGAGCATGGAGAAGGACTTTGGGAAGGTGGAAAGGGGCCATTCCGAGAGAGGCATTAGGATCTGATTCCCCCATTCACCACAGGAGGAGGGTGTCCGTGTGTCTGTACTGCTGTTTAAGGAAGTGGAGTTGGCCTTGAGCATCAATAGTGGCTACAGCAAGAGGGCTCTGATGCTGCTGCACCCCAACATAAAGGTGACTCTCAGGCCTCATAGACCCCTCCCACACTACAGCCCTCCTTACCACACTTCCGCATCCCCTCAACCTTCCTTTTGCTGAGCATCTCATCCTTTCATCTTTCCATTCTTCCTCCAAACACCTCGTCTGTCTTCCCTCCCCTAAACACACCCTCATGAGCTGCCCCATACCTGTTCCAGGTGATGCGCCACCCAGACCAGATGACTTTATGGGCCCATCATGAAAAGCTCCTGGTGGTGGACCAAGTAGTAGCCTTCTTGGGGGGACTGGACCTTGCCTATGGCCGCTGGGATGACTTTCACTACCGACTCACTGACCTTGGGGACTCCTCTGAATCAGCTGCCCCTCAGGTAATCCCCCAAGGCCTTCCTGAGTGCCCCCAAACTCAACTAACCTAAAATCTACATCCTTCCCCAGCTCCTGCCTTCCCCTTCTAGTCATTCCAGGCAGTGCCTACCCTCAAAGTTCCTCAGCCTTTTTGGGCCCCCCAAGAACCCACTCTGAAGATACCCAGTCCCTTCCCCATTTCTACTACCTCCCCCACCCCTGATTCCTCTAGGGATATCAAATGCAGCTGAAATGGAGGGCTGGGGAGTCAATCTCTCTCTCTTTCATTCTTCCTCTCTGTGTCTCCCATGTCTGTCTGTCCACACTCTTGCAGTCCTCCTGTCTTCTCTTTGGCTCTGGCTCTGTATGGCCCGTGACCATCTCCTTGCCCCTGGCTTGGATGTGTTCCTCCTACAGCCTCCCACCCTGTGCCCAGACTCTCCAACTACCCCAGACCTCTCCCACAACCAATACTTCTGGCTGGGCAAGGACTACAGCAATCTTATCACCAAGGACTGGGTGCAGCTGGACCGACCTTTTGAGGGTGAGGGCTCCCCTTCACCAAAGCCCCGAGAGCTGGAAGCAGGGGCAGAAATCGGGGCTGGGACTGAGGATGAGATGAGATGGATCGAGGCTGGAGCAGGCTTTCCATCTGGCAGGCTCTTCTCTTTCCCTACCCCAAGTGTCCCCAAGGGACCAACCCTGCCCTCTCCCCTGACTCTCCTGGGACCCCCAGATTTCATTGACAGGGAGACAACACCCCGGATGCCATGGCGGGACATTGGGATGGTTGTCCATGGCCCCCCTGCCCGGGACGTTGCCCGGCACTTCATCCAGCGCTGGAACTTCACCAAGGTGCTAACTCCCTCTTGTGGGGGCTGGAGGCTGGGAGGGAGACAGGAGCAGCTGACCACCTCCCTCTGATGCTGCCATCCTCCACCTCAGACTACCAAGGTCAAGTACAAGACACCGATGTACTCCTATCTGCTGCCCAAGTCCTCCAGCACTGCGAGCAAGCTCCCCTTCACGCTCCCTGGGGCACAGTGCGCCACTGTGCAGGTGAAGGCTCCAACCTCCTCCCCCCTCAATGCCCCAGCCTACTCTCCCTGCCTGGTAGAGCCCCCCCTCCCCACTCCTTTGCCACATCACGTTCACTGCTTCCCTCAGGTCTTGCGGTCAGTGGACCGCTGGTCAGCAGGGACTTTAGAGAACTCCATCCTCAATGCCTACTTGCACACCATCAGAGAGAGCAAGCACTTCCTCTACATCGAGGTCTGACTGGGGTGGGGTGTGAGAAGAGGATGGAGGGGGTGGCCCAGGAGGGAGACTTACGATGTTAGTGAGGGTCACTGAAGACTAGGATAGCTGGGGCTGGGGCTGGGCCTGGAGCCAAAGCAGAATCGTAAGGCCAGGTCCTGGGCCTGGAGCCTGGGGCGTGGGGGCTGGGGATGGGAGCTGAGGGCAGGGGCAGGGGCCAGGCTGCTGATCTCTATCTTCGGTCCCTGCACCAGAATCAATTCTTCATTAGCTGCTCAGATGGGCGGATGGTTCTGAACAAGGTGGGCGATGAGATTGTGGACAGAATCCTGAAGGCCCACAAGTAAGGTGGACTGGCAGGAAGGTGGGGACTGTGGGCATCATTTAAGCCCAACTTGAAGGGGTGCTCTGGGGACAGGTCACACCTCTGACTTTACCCCCCTCCCTAGACAGGGGGAGTGCTTCCGAGTGTATGTGCTTTTGCCCCTTCTCCCCGGCTTTGAGGGTGACATCTCCACAGGTGGTGGTAACTCCATCCAGGCCATTCTGCACTTCACTTACAGGTGAGCCTGCAGCCAGAGTCCGCTTCTTGATGGCCCCATCCCACCCATCCCCCTCCTTACTCTGTCCCGATCCCTTCCTGCTGGACCTTTGAGGCCCACCTCTGTCCTGGTATCCCCACCCCCTCCCCTAGCCTCTACCACCCTTACGCTTTCTTTTCCCTCAGGACCCTGTGTCGTGGGGAGTATTCAATCCTACATCGCCTCAAAGCAGCCAGTGAGTGCTGGGGGCTGGGGGTTGAAGCTCTGGACGCTGCGGGAGGGGGAGGTTGGGACCCTGGAGGCCAGAGGTGGAGTTGGGTAGATGGAGGCTATCTTTCTTGTGTGCCTCTGGGCTGCTGACCTGAGACCACAGGTGACTTTTCACTGCAGAGAGAAGTATATAGATGAGACTCTGGGAAGGTCTTCTGAAGTGGGGAGGTGGGCAGGATAGGGCAGCAGCTGCATGAAGGGGGCATCTCTCACCTTACACACACCCACCCCTCTCTCGTGCACAGTGGGGACAGCGTGGCGGGACTACATGTCTATCTGTGGGCTCCGCACACACGGGGAGCTGGGTGGGCACCCAGTCTCAGAACTCATCTACATCCACAGCAAGATGCTCATTGCCGATGACCGGACAGTCATCATTGGTCAGTGCGGGAGCTGGGCCCCTGGCCGTGAGAAGAGGGTTGGAGGGATGGAGGGGCGGAGGAGGGCACAGCCAGGGGCAAAGAGCTGAGCGGATGGGGTGATGGAGACAGGCACTGAGGCCTGACTGTGGATGGAGGCCAAAGAAGGTGTGTTGCCCACGGGTCAGTGGTCTGGTGAAGGTACTGGGGTGGGGACCCCCCTGGCCCAGGCAGACACAGTCTGTCCTGCACCCACCCCAGGCTCTGCAAACATTAATGACCGGAGCTTACTGGGGAAGCGGGACAGTGAGCTGGCCGTGCTGATCGAGGACACAGAGATGGAGCCATCCCTCATGAACGGGGTGGAGTATCAGGCGGGCAGGTTTGCCCTGAGTTTGCGGAAGCACTGCTTCAGGTACGGCCCAGGGTGGGGTGCTGCAGGGTGGAGGCAGGCAGGGGTATCTGCCTTTTGAGCCAGGTGTGAGGGGTGCTTCGAAGTAGTACCGGGTTCCCAGCAGGCAAACTAACCCAGTTTAGGGTACCAGCAAAGTAGGGACACCAAAAAAAAGAGAAGAATATATTTTTAAAAGAATTCGAGATAAAAAAAAAACGAAAGGTAGAGACAAATTGAAACCTTGTTGAACTCGTTTACGCTTATTTTACTGTTTAATATCGCATCTCTTTTGGATGACCTGAGAGGAACAAGAGTATTTTTCTGGTACTCGGGCTCTCTGAGGGTCTTCATCTGGCCCTGCTGGAACCCCTTTCTCCCATAGCGTGATTCTTGGGGCCGATGCCCAGCCAGACCTGGATCTCCGAGACCCCGTCTGTGATGACTTCTTCCAGTTGTGGCAAGAGACAGCCGAGAACAATGCCAACATCTATGAGCAGGTGGAGGCTTGCGGGGGCGTGGCCTGGGGAGAATGTATGGCTCCTCCTGCTCAGGTGGAATGAAGAGAAGCCCCACCACACAGCTATTCTCAGGAGGGTGTGAGGGTCGGGGAGCATTGACAACCAAGGGATTCAGTGGTCCAGGGTCAATGAGGGGGGTATTGAGAGACAGTATGAGGGGAGTGGGGGACTCCAGCCCAGTAGGACTGGACTCTTGGGAAAGTCTCCCCAAGCCTTATTGGTTCCCACTGCCCCCCCACCCCCCACAGATCTTCCGCTGCCTGCCGTCCAACGCCATACACTCCATCCGGGCACTCCGGGAGTATGTGGCTGTGGAGCCTTTGGCCCTGGTCAGCCCTCCCTTGGCACGGTCTGAGCTCACCAAGGTCAAGGGCCACCTGGTCCACTTCCCCCTCAGGTTCCTGGAGGACGAGTCTTTGCTGCCCCCCCTCAGCAGCAAAGAGGGCATGATACCCCTGGAGGTATGGACGTAGCCGAGGCTCCAGGTGGGGAGAGATTGCCAGCTGCTAGGCTCCACCTTGTCTGGCTCCTGCCCTTTAACCCTGTGGACTGAGGGCAGTGCCCTTTGAGACCTGGGGGAGACAGGCACCCCCGACGGGGATAGAGAAGTCACAGAGGACACTCCCTTGGGAAGCAGCCAAAGCGGGCACTCCCAACTCTAGGCTGGGGAGTCAGGAGAGGGGCCCAGAGAAGAGCATCCTCCCCACCACCCAGTTTAAACCAGCGCTCCAGAGGAGCAGCACAACTCCTGCCAGGACACGTGGGGTCAAGCTGCTTGTTCCAGGAGGAGAGGGCTCTGCCCTGGGCCTTGCCTATCTCCCCCCTCCTCCTCCTGCCTTTGAATCCTCACCCAGGGCCTCTCCTGGCCTGCTTCTGCAAAGGTGGAGCGAAGGTCGGAGCCACTTCTGACTTCAGCCCCCATGAGGGGCTACCCTAACCCCCTCCGCCAGCCTGCTGACAGACACTAACTTTGTATTAGTCCAATAAGTCTTCGTAAATAAAAGTGTAGAAAAAGTCCCTGCCTCTTCCTTGGTGGATCCCAGTGCTCATCTAAGCCACCTCTCCCTGTTTATGCAGAGCACCAGTCTCCTTATCCACGGGAGAGGACATTCTCCACCCCCTCCTTTCCTCTTTCTCCCGTCTCTGTCTCTGCTCTACCTGGTGGTGGCTTCGGGAGCTCAGTTACCTGGCTGCTGGCAGGAGAAGGTGTTCACCTAGTGATGCCCGGGTAGAAGGAAGGGCAGGGCCAGACCAGGGCACCTGGGGAATTGCGGTGCTGACCTTGCAGCTGCAGATGAGGGAAGGGTGCCGAGCAGGACCTGGTGAGGCTGTCTCTGGTTTCTCCAGGAACAGCACCAGGAAAGGCTTATGGAAGCCCCAAGGAGAGTGGTTAAGGGTATAGGCTTCATTCATATCAGAAGAACTGCGCCCAAATCCTGGATTTGTCACTAACTAGCTAGGAGACCTTGTCAAGTCACATCACCTCTCTGGGCCTCAGTGGTACCAACTGGGAAAGCCATGACTGGCTTTCTGTAAAGATTGTGTCATTGACTTAAATATCTATTGAGCACCTCCCTGGGTAGTGCGAGGAAGGCCTGGTAATCTGCTTCCCTAAAGATTATAGCCAAGAAAATCTATAGAGAAGTTCTACTGTGTAACACACAGGGTTGCCATGAGTTGTAATCAACTCTATGGCAATGTGTATACAATTTGCCGGGCACAGAGGTGAGTACGACAAAGTCCCCACCCTTTGTTCTAGAGTTTCTCTGCCCAATACAATAGCCACTAGCCACATCTGGCTATTTAAATTTAAATGAATTAAAATTAGAAAAAAAATTTAAATTTTTTCCTTGGTCTTACAGTAGCTACATTTGAAGTGCTCAATAGCCATATGTTGCTAGTGGCTATCATTGGACAGCACAGGCATAGACCATGTCCATCAGCGCAGAACAAAGTTCTATTGGACAGTGCTGCGCTAGAGGGAGGAGATAGACTAAATGGCATAGTCTGTGAAGGTATGGCACACATTGGATTGAGGATGGTGGTTATGTCCTGGAATGGGTAGAGAGAAAGAGATGGGATAACAGAGGAGCATACAGAGAGAGCTTCAACTGAATTGGTAACTTATTTCTTAAACTGAGTGGCGGGTATATGGATTTTTATCATACATATGTTTAGTATCTTTTTGAATGTCTGAAAAATTTTGCAATTAAAAAAAAAATTTAGTATAGGTTCTGGTTTGTGCCCTTCATTCCCCCCAGCCTCACTCGCCAAAGTCTTGGGATTGACACAGAAGCATGAGGAAACCGAGGGAAGTGGAATGAGGGGTTTAGGAAGCCTTTCTGGAAGAGGGGGTCTGCACGGTGTGATGGTATGAGGAGAGAGAATGCTGTTGCCTTGCCCCCATCCTCTCCTTTGAGTCCAGCCCTTCTCTCTTCACAAGAAGCCACTTCCAGACAAGAAATCCCCCCTCCCACTTACAGAGGTCCCCTGGTGCTAATTGGCATTCTGTTAATTAGCCTCATTATCAGCACTAAGTGCCTCTTTCCCTAGGGGGACCATTACCTCTTTAACTGTGGAGTAGGGTGGAGGCGGCAGCTGCTCCAGGCTTGGCTGGGGGCTAGGTGGGCTTCTCCACACTGTTGGTCTATTTGCCTTTCCCCCATTAGTCCTGGAGTTTCTTTCTTTAAAAAAAAAAAAAAAAATTTATTTATTTTTGTTGTCATTGTTGAGACTATACACAGCAAAACACACACCAATTCAGCAGTTTCTAAATATACAATTCAGTGACATTGATTACATTCTTTGAGTTGTGCAACGATTCTCACCGTCCTTTTCTGACTTGTTCCTTCCTCATTAACATAAACTCACTGCCCCCCAAGGTCCCTATCTAGTCTTTCCAGTTGTTTGTGTCAATTTGATCCCATATAGATAGATCTTAAAAGAGCATAATGCTTAATGCAGACATTCTTTACTAGTTAAGCTAAATTATTGCTTGGTTTTAAGAAGACTTCAGGGGATATTTTTGGTTTAAGGTTTAAAGATTATCTCAGGGCAATAATTTTGGGGGTTCATCAGCCTTCATGGCTCCAGAAAGTCTGGAGTCTATGAAAGTTTGAAATTCTGTTCTGCATTTCCCCCCTTTTAATCAAGATTCTTCTATAGAATCTTTGATCAAAATATTCAGCAATGGTAGCCGGGCACCATCCAGTTCTTCCGGTCTCATGGCAAAGGAGGCAGTTGTTCATGGAGGCAATTAACCACACATCCATTTCCTTCTCTTATTCCTGACTCTTATTCCTCTGTTCCTCCAGGCAAATAGAGACGCAGCTGTTGTGCCTTGGATGGCTGCTTGCAAGCTTTTAAAACTCCAGGCACTATGCAAAAAACCAGGAAGAGTATAGAAGCATTAAACACGTTATTAGGCCAATAACTGTGATGTCATATGAAACCATGACCCTAAACCTCCAAACCAAGGAACCAAATCCCATGAGGTGTTTGGCTGTCCATAAGCAGCCTTAGCAGCTCCTCTTTTGTTGTTGTTGCTGTAAATCTATCACACAGCTTTTGTCAATTCAACTTTTTACAGGTCTGCAACTTATTGACAGCAATTACAATAATCAGCTGTACAACCATACCCTTAATCAATGGCGATTTTTTCCATCTCGGTACATACAAACTCAGTACTCCATTACTCCATAAGCAAGAACCCCTTCCCTTTTTCCCTCCCTCCAGCCCCTGGTAACCACTAATAAACTTTTTTCTCTATGCATTTGCCTTTTCTTGTCTTTTTATATTAATGAGTCATACAATATGTGTCCTCTTGTGATTGACTTATTTCACTCAGCATAATGTCTTCAAGTTCCATCCATATTGTACTATGTATCAAGACTTCATTTCTCCTGCTGTCTGAGTGGAGCCCTGGTGGCGCAGTGGTTAAGAGCTTGGGTGCTAACCAAAAGGTTAGCTGCTCCTTGGAAACCCGATGGAGCAGTTCTACTCTGTCCTATAGGGTCACTATGAGTTGGAATCTCGATGGCAATGGGTTGCTGTCTGAGTAGTATTCCCTTGTACCTATGTACCACATTTTGTTTGTCCATTCATTTGTTCATGGGCATTTAGGTTGTTTCCACATTTTGGCTATTGTGAATAGTGCTAGAATGAACAGTGGTGTACAAGTATCTGTTTGAGTCTCTGCTTTCAAGCCTTTTGGGTATATACCTAGAAGTGGAATTGCTGGGTCATGTGGTAGTTCTATTTTTAGTTTTTTCAGGAATTGCCACACTGTTTTTGACAATGGCATTCCCATCAGCAATGGATAAGGGTTCCAATTTCCCCACATCCTCACCAACATTTGTTATTTTCTGGTTTTTTTTAATCTTAGCCATCCTAGTGGGAGTGAAAGGGTATCGCATTGTGGTTTTGATTTGCATCTCTCTGATGGCTAAGGACGCTGAGCATCTTTTTATGTGTTTGGTGGCCATTTGAATGTCCTCTTTGGTGAAATGTCTGCTCAAGTCCTTTGCCAGCCCTGGAGTTTCTTGAACGGAGGCCACCACAGTGCAGGGGGAAAACGCAGTGGGGATGGACTCAGAAGAGCCGACCCTAGATTCAGAAAAGAGAAAATGAGTCCAATCTCCCTAGGTGGTTGTGAGGCCCTGAGGGTGAGTGGACCTGTGCAAAGTGTTCATTCCTTCCCCCACGGTCCCATAATTGGTCTTATCTTTAATATTTTAACTTTACTTGCTGCCTGGTCCAGGGCTCCCTCCACTCCACTATGTTGTCTCTTTTTAAGTTTTTATTATGAACAATTTCAAATATATGCAAAAGTAGAGAATAATGAACCCTCACGCATCCATCATCCAGCTTCAATAATTGTCCTCTCAGGGTCAATCTTGCTTCTCTACACCTCTCCCTCACCCCCCAGATAACACTATCTTTTATGGCTTGGGTGACCATTTATCCCATCCCTGTGATATTGACTTCCTCATTCATTCATTCAGTATCTCTTTATTAAGCCCTCTATGTATCAGGCAGTAGTAAAGTTATTGAGGACCTAGTATATGCCAGGAGTCCCTGGGTGGTGCAAATGATTAAGGTGCTCGGCTGCTAACTGAAAGGTAGTTTGAGTCCACCCAGAGGTGCCTTGGAAGAAAGGCCTGGAGATGTACTTCTGAAAAATCAGCAGTTGAAAATCCTACGGAATACAGTTTTATTCTGACACACATAAGCTCACCCTGAGTGGGACTTAACTTGGCGGCAACTGGTTTTGTTTTGTTTTGGTATATGCCAAGTGCGTTACATACATAAACTTATTTTATTCTAACCTCATAAGGTAGAATTATTATTCCTATTGTACAGACAATGGAATCAAGCCTGAGAAGTTAAGTGACTTGCCCAAAGTGCTAACTTCAAATTCTATGTTTTTTCCTACTATCCCATGGTCTTGACCTTGAATTACTATATATCACAATGCCTACCCAGACAACAGGTGCCTTCATTCTTTTAAGTGTTGTCGAACTTCTAGTGGGTTCCAGGCCCTGTGCTGAACAAGACCAACATCGTTTCTGCCTTTAAGGAGTTTCAGTAGACATTTACAATTCCATGTTAAATGTTACCGCAGGCATAAGCCAGGCAGCTAAAACAGAAGAGCCAAACTCAATCTTAGTGGGTCAGAGAAGGCTTCCTGGAGGAGGTGATTTAGATACCTAGGACAGGGCAATGGATGATGAGAGGGGATGGTCAGGAAGCTGGGGAATATTCCAGGGAGAAGAAATAGCAAGTGCAAAAGCTAGAGGAGAGTGTGTTGAGTTCTGTGGACTGCGAGTAAACGAGTACTTTAGTATGGCTGGAACATGTGACGCTGAGTGTAGTACTGAAAAATAAGGCAAGAGAAGCAGGCAGACTCTTGAAGAGCCTTTGATGCCACACTTTCGACTCTACCTATAAGGTAGTGTGCAGCCAGTGAAGTGTTTTAAACAGTGACATCAGAGCTGAGTTTTAGAAAAATTGCTCTGGGTATGGAAAATTAACTTGGGGTCAAGCAGGGAGGCTGATAGAGTAATGGAGGTGAGTGGCGACTGTGGCCTGGACAAGGACAATGGCAGGGTAAATGGTCGGGGGAGGGGGCAAGACTAGATGTGAATCCAGATGTTCTAAGGGTCCAGAAAGGAGGTCGCTCAGTCTCTTCCCAAGAACCTTTCTTTCAAAGTCTACTAAGTAGTGTTTATATTACGGCTGGTAATGGGGTCTTTCAGAGATAGTGTTGGTGCTGGAAGGGATCTCTGAGATCATACAGCCTCCCACCTCAATTTCACAGTGAAAGAAAATCCCAGGGAAGCAAAGCAACTTGCTCAAGGTCACATAGCATGGTTAGCCAGTACATGACTCCTTGTTACTTACATAGCATTACCCAGCCTCCAGCGTGGCTAATGGCTGGGGGTGTTGTGCCAACATGTCTAGCTAGAACTAAGGTGAACCAACCAAGATTTGAAGGCGTTGGACACAGATTCCTCCTCCCCGCGCCACCCCCCCCTCCCCGCGCGGCTCCAGTTATCAATGAATAATCGTTGAAAACAGCTCCTGTGTGCAGGAGAGAGGTGCAGAGACCTATGCTATCCTGAGATCTGAGATCCCCTCCCACATCCAGTCAGGGAAGTGAGTACTGGGCATTCCCGAGGTAGCCAGCCCTCCACCACCCCCAACTCCCACGTGGTTTCTCCAGCCAAGTTCTCATGGAGAAGCCCCTCCCACAGCGGCTCGACTGTTGCCATGGCGATTGGGTGGGTGGACAGCCCATTCTATCTACAGGCCACCCAGCCCTCGCGTGGGGAGTTGCCATAACAACCCCCTAGTAATAGAGGGGGTTGGGTTCCGCCCCCCATTGCCCGCAACCAGAGAGGTGGGTTTGATTGGCAGCTGGGCACACAAAGAAGGAGGGAAAGGGAAAGAAAGGCGCCAACAAAAACCTAAGAGGAAAATAGGGGAGAAAAAAGGCAAAAAAATAAAAGGCCAGGAAACGCGTGTGCGCACGCGCAACAGCTGGTGGGCGCGCTCTGCGGCCGCCTAGGCCACCGCCCACTTCTTTCACGCCAGGTTCGCGCGGTCGCTCAGTCCTCGCGCGCACCATTCGCTCTCTCACCTGCGCCTGCGCGCAGGTGTCGGCGCCTAGGGGGAGGGGAACCCGGCGCGCTCGCGTCACGTTCCCTCTTCCACCCTCCGAGTGCACGCCACTCCGCGCCTGCGCAGGAGAGTCGGGCGGCTCGGGTTGCAGGCTCCGGGGCGATAGCTCCTGTCAGTCGGTGGGTCGGTCTTCCTGCCGGCCCTCCTCCTTCCCCGTTCTCCGGAGGAGGCGCGGTGGAGCCCGCCCCCGGGGTCCCCGATGGGGGAGAAGCGGCGACGGCGGCAGTGGAATAACCAAGCTAGAGCGTAAGCGGCCCCGGGGCCCCGTTCCCGGCGGAGGCCATGGGCGACCCAGCCCCCGCCCGCAGCCTGGACGACATCGACCTGTCCGCCCTGCGGGTGAGTGCGCCGTCCCCCAGCCTCGCCCTGGTCCGCGCCCCCGCCGCAGGGGAGCGAGGTGGCCGCACGCCTCACGTGCTCCCCGGGCGTCCCTCCGCTACCCCCATTTCCCTCGGCGCCCCCTGCTCCTTTCCTGTGCTCCTGCCGTGGCCGGCCCCCCGACTTCTGCTCCCCGTCTTTCCCCACTAGCTGCAGATTCTGGGAGCTAGTTTGGTCTCCACCCTGTGGTGGAGGGTGCCCCGCCCCCACTCTTCTCCGCCACCCCTACCATCACCCCGAGGTATGGGACTCGCTTCCTCCCAGGTGATTGAGGGCTACCCTCTGCTTCCTCTGAACTTGTTTCCCCCATCAGCTGCATAATCCTTCCTGTGGTGCCTCTCTCGGGCCCCTTATGTCTTCTTGGCCCTCTACCCACCCTTGCCCTTACTTCTTCCTCCCCTCCCCGTTCTCCTCCACCAATTTTGACTTTGCAACTCGTCTTGACAGCCTCCCCCTCATCACCCTTTTTCTTCCTCGCCCACCGCTGAATTGCATCTCTTCCCCGGCCGATATTTCAGCCTCCACACTCCACCCAACACCTCCTACCTTCTCCCTTACCCCCATCCCCATGTTCAGCTCGTATCCTTTCTCTCGTGTTTCAAGTGCAGCAGTCCAGAACCAGGCATTTCCGGTCTCAGGGTCTCTGAATATTACATTACCAACCCTGCAGCAGTGTGGGGCTGGGAGGAGAGACAAGTGCACGGGGGGAGGAGAGGAAGCGTTTATTCTCTTCACAAACTCTGGCATGGGCTGGGAGGAGGATGTTTATATGTATGCACACACACAAACACATACTGCATGTGGCCGGTCAGGAGGTTTGGAAAAGCAGTGGCGATTTATGTGGCTGGGGAGGGCAGTGGAGAGTTCTTAAGGGAGAGGCTAATTAGAAAAGGGGTCAGAGGAAGTAACTGCAGCAGGAATTTCTTCGAAATACCCATTTATTGTCCCTCTTGGGGCACCTACATGCTCTTGTTTAGGAGCTTTTAGCAGCATTTATGCATTTTCTTTTTTTCAGCAGGAAGCTCTGGCTTAAGCGGTGACTTAGTGATTTCAAGGTGAACACTCCAGACATCAAGGTGGTGTTTTGGTCCTGTGCCCTTGGGGCTGTGGGGGGAGCAGGCTTTCCAATCTCTAGGTTAGCTTCTCTGGAGGCCCCTGTTCAAACTGTCTTCTAGCTTTTGAGTTAGCCAGGGAACATGGCCAGTGTAGGGAAAAGGCGGTCAGCCACACAGGTGCCCCGGATATGACTGGTGGAGGGGAGAGGGGAATTGAAGAGAGCAGAGTCATGTCGTTAATTGGGTTTCTCTAGGTGACACAGTTTTTTTCTTGCCATTCAGGTCATAATTTGTTTAGTGCAGTGTTGGGCTATGAGACCTGACTTGCTGGAGATAAGGTGGTAAGTTGCTAGGAGGGAGACAATATTGAATTTCTGTGTGTGTGTGTGTGTCTGTCTGTCTGTCTGTCTGTCTGCCTGCCTGCCTGCCTGTCTGAAGGCTTTAGGAGGGATAGTCTTAAGGCCAGACTTTAAACTGGAATTCTCAAGTCACTTGAGATAGAAGAAAAAAATCCACCTCTGAGTAAAAGTCCCTTAATATGCTCTGCTCTGGGATGAACCCTCCACCTTCCGAACATCTCGGTGGTTGATTAACTCTGGCTGCAGATTCCTTTGGCTGTGGTGACTGAAATACAATAAAAACTGGGTGGGTCCAAACCATGACCTTTGGTTTGAACCCTGTGGGATTCTGCTTGGGCTTCTCTTTTCTTTTAGCCTCTTATAGTAGTTTAGCCTGGACCCTCAGTCTGGGATTTCCAGCAATTCTGAAATCCCTCTGACCTTGGATGTGGCATTTCCTTTCTGGACTTCTCTGCTTCAAGCAATGTTAGCCTCCTTCCTTAGTTGCTTCCTGCCTTAATTCCCCTCTCCCTTTCCTCAGGAGAGCCAGGTGACTTGCTCCCAGTGCTTCTGTCTGTCCTGCCTTATGTTTCTGAGAAAAGTGCTCTTTTCCCTCACTACCACCCCAGTACACTGGGCTTGAGAGAGAGAGGTATATTCTTTGAAATGGGCCTAGAGAGGGCCTGCTTTCTCCTTGCTGACCTTTTCTCAGTGCCTTTCCCCTTCAGTCCACCTCAGAGAGCTGCTGTGGGACTGTCAAGCTGCTAGCTCAATCATCTCTTGTTCTGCTCCTGTCTGCTTTCCAGAGAGAAATGGAAACCTGGAGAATTAGCAGCAAAGCATGTTTCCCTTTACTACATCATCTTGTGATGGGGGTTGGGGAGGGCGGAGGGAAGAGACGCAGCATTTATTAGCTGCCCTTAAAAAGCCCCAGTTGTCTTTCTCCTCTTGTTTCAAGATGAGGCTTGGTTTTCAGTTGGTGATGGGAGTAATATCTGGTATTAGGGAAGATCGAATTGCATTAATCTCTTAGCCATGCGTGGGGAGACTGAATAGACCTATCACTTTGTGACCCACAGCCACATTTGACCCCTTTGAAGCTCCATTTCTCCACTAGCACATTAGCTTGGTGTGGTGTGGAGAAGCATGGGCTTTGGAGTTGTATTACTGAGTTCAAGTCCTTGCTTCCTCACTTTATGTGTTACCTTAGCCTTGCTCCCCCTTCTTCCTTTACTTGCTGCAGATTATGCAAAGAGCTTTACCTATCTTAGGCTCTGTTTTCTCATCTATGGAGTGGGGATGATAATAGTACTAAACTCAGAGTTGTTGAGGATTAAATGAAATACTGCATGTTAACTGAGTCCAGTTCTTGGCCCATAGTGACCATATAGTAGCCCTTATTGTTATCAAGGAGCTCTGGTGGCACAGTGGTTTAGTGTTCAGCTGTTAACCAAAAGGCTAGCAGTTCAAATCCACCAGCCACTCCTTGGAAACCCTATGGGGCAGTTCTACTCTGTCCTATAGGGTCACTATGAGTCGGAATCAATTCGACAGCAACGAGTATTGTTATTAAATGGCAGTCAGAGAAGCCTTCCAGGACAGCTGTATCTAAAATAGCACTCCCTTTCCTGCTTTTTCTTTTTAATAAAGCTTTTTGTAAACTTTTATATAGCACTCCTTTAGTCTGCTTTATTTTTCTTCATAGTATTTTTCACTAGTTGATATATCTATTTATTTCTCTCAGCCCCAATTGGAATGTAAGCTCAGTGAGAGCTAGGACTTGTTTTGCTTATTTTTGCATCCTCAGTGCCTGTAACAGTGTTTTGCACATAGTGTGGGGCTCAGATATTTGTTGGGTAAATGCATGTGATAACAAGTACAAGAAAGTTTATTAAGCGAATGTCAAGCTTGTTAGGCTTCCTCTTGCCCCTCTTTTATATACACACAATTGAGAATATATCTTCTCGGAGTTGTTTTTGGAATCAAACCTTGTCTGGTGGTAAACAGTTCTGGAAGCCTCCATGTGAGAGATGCCCTTGAAGTAAAGCTAGGATCATCCAAGAGAAAATTTGGGCCTCTTGTTTGAAACCTTCTCTGTCCAAGCTTGATTATATTCCAGAAGAGTCTTCTGACTTGGAACTCTTGGCTTTCTCACAAGGGATAAGTATCAGCAGAAATGGATGGGACAAGGAGGAGGAAGACCCTGGGCTGACCTTCTTCCCTTTGCATTCCTCCTTTTGGTTGACCCACTTCATAAACCATACAGCTTCTCTTTACTCTCCAACCAGCTAGAAGTTTTAGAC
The DNA here is from genome assembly GCF_000243295.1 of Trichechus manatus latirostris. Lineage (NCBI taxonomy): Eukaryota > Metazoa > Chordata > Mammalia > Sirenia > Trichechidae > Trichechus > Trichechus manatus. The sequence continues at coordinate 13,110,450 of NW_004443976.1, forward strand.
TGCAGTGTCCTTGAAACTACAGAGCTGTGCTTGTGTTGCTGTATTGAAATAATCTGGAGCTCTATCAAGAGAGACTTGTTGCTAGGTGGGAGCTGCTGACAGAGATGTTCTTTTTCAAGTGATTTTTTTTTTTTTTTTTTGTTCTGTCTGTTCTTTGAAGAAATCTCTTTCCCTTCCTTCTCTCTTCATGTGGCTGTGGAGCCAGCACCACTTGGAAAGCTGGCAGTTCTGGGCATGTATTTCTAGGCTACTGAGCAACAACATGGGACTGCTATTGTGTTCTGATGTGCTAGCTGTCCAAATGCTGATGGCAGATGCCTTGGGCAGGGGAATGGGAAGACTGATCTCCTGTAGCAGAAGTAATAGCATTAAGTGGTGACCGTTTTTCCTAGACAACTGCAAATAAGGGGTGGTGCAGTTTAGGAAGCAGGTGGCATTTGGAGTGAAGTGAAATGTTGCTTTGGCAAAATGATGGAAAGAAGATTACAGAGAATTTTGCTGGAACTAGGTGTTCAGCATTCCCCAAATGAGGAACTAGACACCACCACCCTTTATGGTAGTGGTTAGGATAGATTGTTGTAGCCCTTAATGATACATGGAGGGAAAGTCCTTTGAAAAGTCAGATTTTGACAGTTAACAGTAAGAGAGTCAGCAAGAGTTTGCCCCAAGAGCTCAGTGAATGCTGTATAGAATCCAGATTTCAAATTTGGCTTCCATCCTTTCAACTTTGAACTGTGTGCCTCAGATAGGGTAACTCATACAGGTTGGATATGTAGAGTGTCTTCACTTGTCATCTAAAGGACAAGATGGCAGAAAGTGTATAACTGCTGTTTACAAGCTTGCATTCTACCATAGGTCTGTAAATAGGGAAGACAGGAGCCTCTCAACCCAGAAACGTGAAACAGTTCGAGGACTGGAGAATATCTCCAGAAGCCATCTAGAGAGTCTGTCTCCTTAACCTGCCTACCTCCAGACAGTGGTGTACCAAAGGAAGTTATTGATAACATCATTGCCTGCATCAGTCACCAAGCATTGTCAGTCTGCTGCCTGGAGAATGGGGTTCTACATACTGTGGGAAGGTTGTAATATTGTGTTCAGTACTAAGCTATTTAATTGGAGCTCTGGGAGCTCTAAGTACCTTTGCAAGCTCAGGCTCCCCTTTTCCTAATTGTTTTGAAAGGATATTGTAAAAATGGCGTGGTGATGTCAGAGGTCCTCTGACTTCAGGGAGGAGGAGAATCACCATCAGCATTAGCCCAAGGCTGATTCCTATGAGGTGGTGGTCAAACATACCTCCACCCTCCAACCTTTTTGCCAATTCTGACACCAGCCGTCCCTCCCACAGCTCTGTCTACTTCTCTGCCGGGTTTGATAATTTGTTGCAGTGGCACACAGAACTCACAGACCATACTCACAGTTATGGGGTTTTTTAGGGAAGTAACAGATTACAGCTCAGGATCAGGATCAGGAAGCATGTAGACAAAGTCTCACTTCTTCAGTGCAAGATAGCTCTCTCAGCTCCTCTCAGCCATGCAGGCCTCCTGTCAGCCCCCGAGGACAGGTTCCTCTCGGCCATGCAGGGCTTTTTTCAGCCCCCTCAGGACAGGCTCCTCTCGGCCCTCGGCCCCTGGCCCCATATGGTCCTGGCCTCTGCCTTGCTTGGGCAAGTGTTACAAAGCTCTTTAGCTCCACTGGTAAGTGTCCAGAGACATCACACTCCAGCAGGAAGCTTCCTGCCCAAAGGTACTCCACTCTCTCACTCAGTGGTCGGTGCACCGCGCTGTCTCCCGGTTCTGCTGCTGCTGTTTCTCTGCCGTGCTTGCCACCGCTTCTCATTGTCTTGTGCCATCTCTGGTGTTATAGCTCTCTCTGTCTCCTGGGTCTAGGAGGTTTTCAGCACAGGAACCCTGGGTCTAAAGGATGTGCTCCACTCCTGGCTCTTTCTTGATGGTAGTGAGGTCCCTCCCTGCTCTGGAATTGGCTCTCTTTTTAAGCCTAGCGGGATGGCAGAACTGACCAGTTCCCTTGTTAGGGTTCCATACATCTTATTTGCATGGTCCCACCCCTGCAGGGTTCCATGCACCTTATTTGCATTGTTAGCAAGCTGTCCAATCCCCTTGTTGAGACACAAGCACGTTATTTGCATAGTCTTACTCAGTAATGGTGTGGGAATCACAAGACCATGCATGACTGAAAGGACCATATGAAGTAATTCATTGCACTGCAGATATGTTTTTGCTTTTTGCAATATCTTAGAACCCTCAAGGTTGGAAAAATTTTGCTAAATCTGATTGCCATGAATTGTACTCATTTTATGTTGTCTGTGGTCAGTGGTTTAGGAGACAGCATCTTTTGAAATCTGATATTCAGTCTCCACCCCTCCCCCAGCACCAGCTTCCACTCCCATTTCTCTGTCTTTTCTTCCCTAGGTTGAAGGAATAGAACAAAAAGTAATCAGGTTAATGAGTCAACCCTCAAAGCATTTCTTGAATGCTCACAGAATATAGGAAGATACAAAAACATTACTTGGTGGAAGACTTGGATCTTGTCCACAGCTCACATTTATTCACTCCTTGCCTTGCAGATTCACTGAAATACTCTTCTTCTTGCCGTTCTTCTCCTAACCAGTGAGCCCTTGAGTTGAGTCTAGGACTCTCCCAACTGTAGGAAGCTCCTCCAGAGGGTAATTGAATAGATTCTTGGGGCTGTTTGTTCTTAATATGTTGTTGTTGTTAGGTACTGTCAAATTGATTTTTGACTCCTAGCAACCCCTTGTGACAGAGTAGAACTCCCCCATAGATTTTTTGTTTGTTTGTTTTGTTTTGTTTTAACATTTTATTGTATTTTAGGTGAAAGTTTACAGAGCAAAGTGTTCCATGACATTGGTTGCAATCCCCACACTGTGTCAACACTCCCCATTTCTGCCCTGGGTTTCCTGTTTTCTTTCGTCTGGTTTTCCTACCCCTTCCTGCCTTCTCATCTTTACTTTTGGGCAAATGTTGCCCTTTTGGTCTCATGTAATTGTTCTACGGAGCACGTTGTTTTCGGGTGTTATTGTTTATTTTATAGGCCTATCTATTGCTTGACTGGAAGGTGGTTTCTGGGAATGGCAGCAGTTCCAAGTCAGAGGGATGTCTTAGAGCCATAGTCTTCGGGTTTCCTCCAGTCTCTGTCAGGCCAGTAAGTCTGGTTTTTTTTTATGGATTTGATTTTTTGTTCTATATTTTTCTCCTGCTCTTTCTGGGACCCTCTGTTATGATCCTGGTCAGAGCGGTCGGATCCCATGGAGTTTTCTAGTCTGTAATCTTTTTGGGAGCAGATTGCCAAGTCTTTCTCCAGCAGAACCGCTGGGTGGGTTCGAACTGCCAACCTTTTGGTTAGCAGCCAAGTGCTTAACTGTTGCACCACCAGGGCTCCTTTGTTCCTTTTTTATTTTTTAGAAATAATTTTTTGTGTGTGTTTTCGACAGAAGTTTACACAGCAAATTAGGTTCCCATTTGACAGTTTCTACACAAATTGTTCAGTGACATTAGTTACATTTTTCACAATGTGTAAACATTCTCTTTAATTCCAGTTCTGGTTGTTCCATTTCCAGTGCTCTAGTTTCCCTGCCTCCTTCTCTTCTCATCTTTGCTTTAGCGTAATTGTTGACCTTTTAGCTCATGTAGATTGTTTTTTAATGGAGCACTGTACGCACAGGCGATATCCTTTATTTTGTGTGCTAATCCATTATTTCTCTAAAAGGCGATCTTGGGATAGTTTTGGTTCAAAGTTTAAAGAGTGTCTTAGGGTGATAGTTTCAGGGAGTCCTCTAGACTCAACTGGTCCAGTAAGCCTGAACTTTTTAAGAATTTGAATTCTGTTCCACATTTTTCCCCTGTTCTATCAGGGTCCATCTGTTGTGGCCCTGATCAGAACAGTTGGTAGTGGTAGCCGGACATCATCCAGTTCTTCTGGTGTCAGGATGGATGAGGCTGTGGCTCGTGTAGGCTATTAGTGCGGTAGACTAATTTCTTCTTTGAGACTCTGGTTTCTTTCTTTCTCTTTTGCTCCTGATGAGTAGAGACCAATAGTTGTATCTTAGATGGCTGCTCACAAGCTTTTAAGACACCAGATGCTACTCTCCTCACTAGGGTGCAGAACTTTTTTGTTCTTAATATAGGATTAGGGAATGGTGGAAGGAGGAGAGAGGAAAGGGATAGAGTTGTAAAGACCCAAGGGAACCCCTGGAGATTTTGTCCAGTGGCCAAATTACCAGAGGATGTACTTGCTGACTGTAGATAGATTTCTTGTTCTGTTTAAGGAAAGATCTAGAACTAGGCACAGAGCTCACAGTGATGAACAAGACAGTCCTGTTTCTCCTAGAGTCTAGTAGTGGGAGAGATACTAGGAAAATAATCACATACATATAGAATTGCAAATTATACATATAAAATTACACTGTGGAGGAAAACTTTAGGATGTCATGAAAGCATGTAACAAGAATTGCTTTTACTTTTTACAAGACAGAAATATTTGGTTTTGTTGACTGAGAGAGAAGTAAGTCATGTGTCAGAGAATCAAGCTGGCATTGCCACAGAAAGGGTAGGTAGAGGTGAGCTGGCAGGTAGAGTGTGGTGATGGCCAGAATTGGGAGACCCTGGAATGGGGCCATCCTTAGTGGGTAGAGCATTTGGGCAACTACCAAGGGCCAGGAACCTGAGGATTGGGTGGAAACTCCAGGCTTAACTTCCAGAAAGATTTCTTATGAACCTTCCCATGGGAAAAAAGTTTGTTTCAAAGGGTAAGGGCATGTGTGTGGAAAGGGCATTTGACACCTATGACCCTGATTTTTATTTATTGGGGGGAGGGTCTCTGAGACTCACATGTGACTCTGTAGAGGATGGGTAAGTGTGCCTGTTGACTAGAGCTGGTATGTCAGGGAGAAGGGTGTATTACAGTATGTTATCAGCTTAAGTGGTGACTAGGGTTTGGAAGGTAAGTAAGTCTCCCCAAAAGAAGAACAAATAGGCCCAGCCTTGGGCTTAGCTTTTGTGGTCTGTGGGAAGTGGTATTCTTCCTAACATTAAATAGATACTGCATATAAATAGATGAGATTCTCAATTTACACTGTGTACAAGTAGAGGATGAGTGGGGTGTATAGGGGGAGTGTTACTGATTTTGCATGTTTGAAATGAAACAGGGTTGGGGAAGCCACAAGCCTTGGGCTTCTTGGAGGAGCCAGACTCCAGGAGCAGCTTGAATGTCGGGGGGCGGGGGGTGGTAGTGTAGAACATGGTGGGATGGGCTGTGAGAAGTGTTTGGTGGTACAGCCTGTGGGAGGAGCCTTAGTGGCTGGAGGGGGATGAATGGAGGAAAGGGAGACTGTGTGCCTAAGAAAAGCAGTGATGGCTGGCAAGGGACAAGGCAAGACCATTGACAGAAGAGGTAGTTAGGACCTGGGAACTCGTTTGGGAAGTCCACAGCAGGAGCATTTTACAGGGCCAGAGGGGACAGGAGAAGTGGGGAGTTTCTGTAGTCACAACTGGGAACCCCCACCCTCGATGTGACTAAGTGCATGTGGCAGTGAATGCTTTTTGGATCAGACTTGGGCACCACTGCCTTGCCTTTAGGATGAAAAGGCCTCTCTACAGCAGATTTGACATAAGCTGGTCTAGTACTTTTGGCCATTGCTGTCCTTCCCCTTCATGGAGAAAAGGGTCTACAGGTTATTCTCTCTGCCTCCCACTGTCCAGGCCCCTGGGGGGTTTCAATCCTGGACAGAGCCTATTCTCACTCATTCCTCCTGTTTGTGAGGGAGAATGCGAAGTTTCGGACACCCTCTCCTCCAGAAACCATTTGAGGATGAGATTTGAAGGGCTTAGGTTGCAAACTTGCTCCTGGAACCATAGGCTTGGAGGAGTTTTCCACGAACAGGAGTCTTTGCAGGGCCAGACTGAGTATCAGTAGGGCTGAGTGAAGACAATTCTACTTCTGTCAAGAGCATCTCAACTTCTATTTTTTTCACAAAGCCTCCCCCAACTATGCCAGCCCTTCTTGATCACCACTTTCTCCACTTTCAAACAAACCTTACAATTTAGCATTTAATCATATATTGCCTTTTATTGATGGATGGTTTATGGTCTTGTTTTTCTAACTACTTATTTATGTGTATGGACTATAATCCATATTTCCTATTGGCCCCTCACAGTGCCTACAAAAATGAGAAGCGCACAGTATCCCCGTTGCACTTGAGTCGATTCCAACTCATAGTGACCCTATGTGTTACAAATTAGAACTGCTATAGGACAGAGTAGAACGGCCCCACACGGTTTCTAAGGAGTGGCTGGTAGATTCGAACTGCCAACTTCTTGGTTAGTAGCCAAGCTCCTAACCACTGCACCACCAGGGGTCCTTCTTGGCTGTGTTATTGTTGGTGCCGTCGAGTTGGTTCCAACTCATAGCAACCCTATGTACTACAGAACAAAGCACTGCCCAGTCCTGTGCCATGCTCACGATAGTTGTTATGCTTGAGCCCATTGTTGCAGCCACTGTGTCAGTCCATCTCATTGAGGGTCTTCCCCTTCTTTGCTGACCCTCTGCTTTACCAAGCATGATGTCCTTCTCCAGGGGCCAATCCCTCCTGACAACATGTCCAAAGTATGTAAGACGAAGTCTCGCCATCCTTGCTTCTAAGGAGCGTTTTGGTTGTATTTCTTCCGAAACAGATTTATTCCTTCTTTTGGCAGTCCATGGTATATTTAGTATTCTTCGCCAGCACCACAGTTCAAAGGCGTCAGTTCTTCTTCAGTCTTCCTTATTCACTGTCCAGCTTTTGCATGTGTATGATGTGATTGAAAATACCATGGCACCTTAGTCTTCAAGTGACATCTTTGCTTTTCGACACTTTAAAGAGGTCTTTTGCAGCAGATTTGCTCAGCATACAGATTGAATAGGTATGGTGAAAGGATACAACCCTGAAGCACACCTTTCCTGACTTTAAACCACGCAGTATCTCCTTGTTCTGTTTGAACAACTGCCTCTTGATCTATGTACAGGTTCCTTATGAGCACAATTAAGTGTTCTGGAATTCCCATTCTTCACAAAGTTATCCATAATTTGTTATGATCCACACAGTCGAATGCTTTTGCAGAGTCAATAAAACACAGGTAAACATCTTTCTGGTATTCTCTGCTTTAAGCCAGGATCCATCTGACATCATCAATGATATCCCTGGTTCCACATCCTCTTCTGAATCCTGCCTGAATTTCTGGCAGTTCCCTTCTTGGCTGCAGGGCTCAGTAATTACTCACCTGGTAAGAGAGATGTATCTAAGTATTCCTATGACTTGTCCTTTCCCACTAGATTCAGTCCACAAGTAATAAAATGTGCTTAGTATATGCTGGGAGCCCTGGTGGTGCAGTGGTTAAGAACTATGGCTGCTAACCAAAAGGTCGGCAGTTTGAATCAATCAGCCGCTGTTTGGAAACCCTATGGGGCAGTTCTGCTCTGTTCTGTAGGGTCACTATGAATCGGAACCAACTCCACGGCACCTACCAACATAACAACAGTATATGCTGGAAGTCCCTGGGTGGTGCAAACAGTTAACGTGCTCGGCTGCTGACTGAAAGGTTGGAGGTGTGAGTCCAAACAGAGGCACCTTGGAAGAATGGCTTGGTAATCTACTTCTGAAAAATCAGCCATTGAAAACCCTATGGAGCACAGCTCTACTCTGAGACACATGAGGTCACCATAATTTGAAATGGACTCAACAGCAACTGGTAGTATATGCTGGACATCACAGGGACACAAAGCAGTACTGGTACTTATTCAGTGGTTCTCAGCCATGGTGGCACTGTCCTCCAAACATGTTTGAAAATGTGAGGGTTTGTCACAATGGCTTGGGGGTACTAATGGTGTCTTAGTCATCTAGTGCTGCTGTAACAGAAATACCACAAGTGGATGGCTTTAACAAAGAGAAATTTTTTGTCTCACAGTCCAGTAGGCTACAAGTCCAAATTCGGGGTGTCAGCTCCAGGAGAAGGCTTTCTCTTCTCTGTTGGCCCTGAGGAAGGTCCTTGTCATCAGTCTTCCCTTGGTCTGGGAGCATCTCAGCGCACAAACCTCAGGTCCAAAGGACGCGCTCTGTTCCCAGCTCTGCTTTCTTGGTGGTATGAGGTCCCCATGTCTCTCTGCTTGCATCTCTCTTTTACATTTCGAAAGAGCGTGGCTTAAGACACTATCAGATCTTGTGGATCTCATCAATATAACTGCCACTAATCCATCTGATTACATCAGAGTGATAGAATATACAACACACAGGGAAATCACATCAGATGACAAAATGGTAGACAATCATACAATACTGGGAGTCATGATTTAGCCAAGCTGACATATATTTTTGGGGAACACAATTCAGTCCATCACAAATGGCATTCAGTGGATGGGGATGGAGGATGTTAACCATCCTGCAACATCTGGGACAGTGCATTGAAGAATTGTTATTTCTCCTAAAATGCAACAGTGCCTCTCGTGAACTTGTTATGGACACGAGAAAGGCCAGGGAAAGGACTGGATAGGTATCTTCCATGAAGTGGGAAATAGTTCCTAAGTCCCCTAGTTTACCTCTGTCTGGGTGGCAAGAGGAATGTAGGCTCTAAATTACTTTTGTGCATGGCACCTATCTCCTCTAACAGTTTTTATTTGTCTGCCAGCATACCTCTGAAGGTAAAATGGGCAGGCTCCCAGGCAGACTGCAAGGAAGATTTTTATGTTCTCTTCTCACCACCCACCCACTCTTTCTTTCAAGGCACATTTGTAAGAAAGTAGCTGAAGCATTTAGTACTTCTAGGTGGCTCAGGAAGGAGTCTTCAAGAAAGCAAGCATACAGGGGCTCTGGGAAGCCAAAGCAGCATGAGGCAGTGTTTGAGAGAGGAGGCTTTCTTGCAGGTCTTTTTATCCTAAGGCGGCAGGAAGGGTGGCATGCCCTGGAGGACAGGTGTGGTGAATGAGTGTCATTACTCATATTTCAGGCTAGTAACCAGAGTATCCTTTGGAGGTGGGTGAGTAACTGGGAGTAGAGCGGCTGACCAGGACAAGTTGATGAAGCTGTGTAGTCCAGCTGCCATCCTACTGTTGCTATGTCCACATCTGAATTAGGAGAGCAGAACTTGACAGGCTCTTGAGCCTTTCTAGCTAAGGTTTGGTGAAGTTGAAGAAAGTCCTTGTAACCTTAGCAAGGTCATTGCTCACCATGGAAACTACCTTAGACCCGCATGTCAAAGCATGGTTGGAGTAATAACAGGCAGCATGTGAGTCAGACATTGTTGGTACTTTATCCCTTCAGACCTCTAGTTAGCCCTTCTTTTTTTCTTTCTTCAGTTCAGAACAAAGAATTACTGTGATACAATTCATGTATATTTTAATGTGGATTTATTTCAGAAGGAGTTTTTGGGTTGGAATAAGAATAACAATGAGCACTTACTATGCACTAGGCTCTTTCCTTATATAGTAGAATTATCCTTCACAGTAACTCTTTGAGGTGGGTGATATTATCCTCATTTTCAAGATGAGGAAACCGAGGCTTAGAGAAGTTAACTTGGAGGCCAAATAACTTGCTTGAGGTTGGACAGCCCAAATTCAGACTCAGGTCTGACTCACTCCACAGCCTGAGCTTGTTCACCTCTGTGCTGTTGGAGGCCTGCTCCCAGGTCGCTGAGTATATGTGTGGGTGGATGTCAAGGGGATGCAGGGCAGTGTGTAGCTGACATTCTAGATTGTATGCTTTGAGCAGTCTTGTTTTCTGCTCTCTTTAATTGTAAACGTGTGATATTTCAGTGACCTGTGGTAAACTGGCTTTGTGGGCTTGCTTAGGGATATAACACCATCCATACTGTTTCTTGGTAAGGTATTTGGAGACTTTTGGAATATGACCTGTTTCATAGATTGGAGATGAGGCAGTGGTAGTTCAGTGGTAGAATTCTTACCTTCCATGAGGGAGACCTGGGTTTGATTCCCATACAATGCATCTCATGCGCAGCTACCCCTGTCTGTCAGTGGAGGCTTGTGTGATCCTATGATGCTGAACAGGTTTCAGTAGAGCTACCAGACTAAGACAGACTGGAAGGAGAGGCCTGGTGAAATTCAAAAATCAGCTAGTGAAAACCCTGTGGATGACAGCAGTCTGATCTGCAACCAATCAAAGGGATGGTGCAGGACCAGGTAGTGTTTCATGGAATCGCCATGAGTCAGGGGTCAGCTCAGCAACAGCTAACAACAACGTGGGTTGGAAATAGCCAGTTTGAGAAGTGGTTACTGCCCTCCAGGAGTACGTGGTCTGGATCTATGTCTTGGTAGAGGACAGGTTTCATTCATATAACTGGTACTTTTTTTGAGGGAAGGACAGAGTAATTGCCCTGAACCTTTGGGACCTGCTGGTAGGTTGGCATTGGTGGGTGAATGCCCAGCACATGCTGGGAATACAAAGCTGTATGTGGGCTGTGCCAGAGCTGATAAAGATTTTTTGATGTTGGGTTGCCATATGACAGGAGGAAAAAGACATGAAAAAGAATTCAGAAGATTATTCTGGATAAAGAGAGTTGAATGATTCAGAAGAAGGCCTGTTCTTAGAGGGAGAGGAGGAAGGCTGTCTTATTCCTTTTGTGTGTGCAGAGTTAAGCAGAGGGATGGATATAGTAGATGCTTAGTATTTGTTGAGTCAGGTGAGGTGAAATGTCTCAGAAGGCCATGTGTCATCGGCCAACTCCGAACATTCTCCTCCCTCCAGGTTCTAATGCAAGGTGATAGGCCTCTGAATGGGATTCTAAATGAAATGGCTGCATAGAATCACAAGAGAATTGGCAAGTGGAAGGAGAAGTTAAGAGTTTCTTCCATACTCACTTCTTTTGCCATCTCCCAGCTTATGGTTCTGTTGTGCTTATATTCATCATCCTGCTTGTTTAGCTTCTTCTTATTCTCATCCTGAGGGTCTAGTGGGTAGGTACTAGAGGAAGTTAAAAAGAAGGTCACTTAGGGGATGAAGATAATAAAATGTAGCAGGATTTCTGCACTTCTGTTTGAGGGGGTATATGTGTAAAATGGGTGTTTCCTTCGGAAGAGGGAGAAAATCCTCCAGAGACGAGTACCTTTACCTGGGTAGAGTGTCTTTCTGTCCTTTCTATCATCCCCCTTTCCCTAGGGGTGGGCAGCAGTGCATTTCAACAGACATTTATGGATTTATTTCTAGGTATTGTTCTAGGTGATGAAAGTCCATACATGGACAATATCTACTAAAGGGAGAATAGGTTTTTATTCAGGTAATGTGAGCATTGATGCTTCTCTCCTGTGGGATAACGGGCCTAAATTCTTATGTGGGGAGGGAGGTGGATGGTTGCTGAAGATGTTGTGGGGAAACTGTGGGCAGCCTTTGAGGGCCCTTTGATATCACCTTTCAGGCCTGGACAGTTTGGACAGGTTGTGTACACATCCCTGGACAGACCCAAAGCATGACCTAGAGTTGAGTTGGGTTTCGTAGAATAGAGGTGACCGGTTCCATGGCCGGCCCGGCCTGTTCACTTTCACTTGTCTACACCCTTTACAGTTTCTTCATTGGCCTTCATGGGGAAGGAGAAAGAGGTGGGAGAGACAAGCTTGGCACCCAAGTCACCTAGGAAGAGAGAAGGGCAGGAGCCCCAAGTTTTAGAGAGGCCTGATGCAGTCCAGTCTGTGCAGATTAGGTATGTTTTTCACAAGTCAACGACCTGCCCTGGGTCTCATAACCTCCTCAGACTGGGTAGAACTGGCCCGTCTTTATAGAGAGCTCCCAGCTGGAGGCCTGCTGACCCGAGGGACTGTCTAGGTAGCTAAGTCTTTGAGGCAACACGATCCATGGAAGGAGCATGACATTGGGAACTGGCACACCTGGTTTCAGCTTCAGTTCCAGCTCTAGCTTACAGGATAAGCGTCTTCTCTCTGGGACTTGATTTCCTCACCTGCAAATAAGGGAATAAGAACAGTGGCTCTTAGTCACAGGCACAACCATAATCACCGGGGTAGTTTTTTGAAGCTACTTCTACCCAGGCCCTGCCCCCGCCCCCAGGTGATTCAGGCCATCCAGGGTGGGGCCCTGGTTTGTGTATTTTCCCAGGTGAGTGTGATGCAGATTTCCTGCTGAGAACTACTGGACCGTATGAGCCCTGAGGCCCCTTCCAAATCCAGGAGACCTCCCTTCTTCGCTTCCTTCCTTCCTAAAAATCTGAGCGCCTACTGTGGGGTGTGCTCAGTTCTCAGCACTGACTTAACTGTATGACTAGATCAGGTGTGTGATTTGTGTTGTACTCTACGTAAGGAAAGGGGTGCTTATGGGGCAGTGATTGTATGTGTGAGGCTGGGCAAAGGAGGATTTGAGAAAAATGATATAGTTGGGGTGGCCAGTGTTGTTGAGTAACTGAGGGTGATGTCTCAGAGCTGGTCTGGGAAACATCAATACCTGCTGTAGAGATCTCAGGGTGGGGGCAGTGGTGGGCATGGTCGTGGGCATGGGGCCTGGGACTGGGCATCTGTGGACAGGATACAAAATAAAGGCAAGGTTCAGAAGAAGGTCTGAAGGACTGGAAATGACATAAGGACTTCAGTGTAGGTGCACTGCAGAGACTGTTTCCTGAGTCTATTAGTGCTGAGGGGAAGAGCAGTCAGAGAAAATAGAGAATTTTTACTTAGGTTTTGAGGATAAGGAATAGATGGGGCCTTCCCTATCAGCACTCACCTGCCAACAGTCTGCATGGTGGTTATCATCGGGGAGTTGGAGACACACACTCGGATTCAAATCCCAGTTCTGTCGCTTACTGGCTGTGTGAGCTTTGTCAATAAGTAGTACCCCTATGTGTCGTTTTCATCAGTTGTAAAATGAGGGTGACAAGACCCACCTAATAGGGTTTTGAGAGGGTTAAATAAAAATATACGTAAAGTGCTTAGCATGGTAAATGCTCATTAGATAGGCGGTAGCTGCCTGATTTCTCTTATTGAAGGAAGTGCCCAGAATGGTGTCTCCTGGGGTTTTGCTAACATTCCTCTCCTCCTGGCTTAGTGTTCTGTTTGGAAAGAGAAAACCCACCCAGTGTACTGATTTCAGTCTTAATGGCAGTGGATGAGTCACCGAGCCTCTAGCTGTGGGCATGCACTTCTGTGAGCCTGGCTCCCCATTCCTTGTCCTAGAGGTTTCTACCATTTCTCTGTTCTCCTGAAAGTTTCCCAGCGTCATTGGAAGAAACAGTAACTTCAGAATCTTGTATCTGAACACGAAACTCCTGTTTGTCCTGCTCCCTGAGTCAGGAATTCCTGCAGTCACTGCAGCCCTGCTGGGCCCACCCACGGGAAGCGTTCAGCCTGAGGGTGAAAACCTGCGCCTCACCCTTGGGGACATTCTGATGGGGGTACCTGGCTGTGTTCTGATGTGGGAGACAGGACATTTGTACAGAAATGTGTAAAGTGCTTCATGGAGAGGCACAGAACCAGGGCTGAGCATCCCAGGATGCTTGGCTCCTCCCACAGCCTTGCCTGGAGATTTCAGACTCTTTCCTGCCTTGGAGGCTCAGAGCCCTCACCACCCCCCATCTTTGCTTCATTAACTCTTACTTGTCCTTTAGGTCTCAGCTTACATATCACGTCTCTAGCAGGCTTTCCTGACCCTGCTCCCCCCTACCCGCATCATGACCTCCCCTTAAGCTTTCTGATAGTACTCTGCACCTTTTCTTCATAGTCTTTATCACAGTTGTATTTGTGTAGTTATGTCTTTAATGTCTGCGTCCTTGACTAGACTATAAGCTCCATGAAGGCAGAGCAGGGACCATTTCTGTTTTGTTCATTGCTATATTCTAGTATCTTGCAGGGCCTGGTACATAGTAGACACTCAGTATTTGTTGAATAAATGCACGAACTAGTTCTCCTAGCCTTGGAGTTGGAATGAATGGAGTCAGGGAAGGTTTCTTAGGAAAAAGAGAAGGAAGGACAGGCTGGGTGAAAAGTTGAATGAATGTGTTTTTTTTCCATCCTGCTGGACAGGACATTCTTCCTTGTGTCTCACCTACATCCCTTCTGTTGGAATTTATTCTGGGTTGATCCTTGGTGGGGCCAGAGAATATCTGGTCTCCACCCTCTGGAGAGTAACCCTGGTCTGTCTTTCTTGGTCTGTGATTCAGACATCCTTCCTCCCCCTCCCTGCTGGCTCCACCTCCGCCTGCTCTTCTCCCAGCTGACTCAGCTTTGTGCCATCTACCTTTCCTTTCAGGTTCTCTTTTCATAGACCCCTTGCCTTTTCTAAGTTCTCTCTCGTGGCATATGATTGGTCCCCCTTTGGAACTGTAAGTAATATGGGGGTAAGACAAGCCACAGATTTTCTTGGTCATGAAGCTTCCCCAGTCTCTTCCCTGGGATTTGTGGACACCTGACTCCCACAGGAGGAGGATGGCAATGAAGTATAATGATTTGTTTGTGCTACGATTAAAAACTAGCAGTGAGAAGCCTTATTATTATCCAACCTCTGATTACTAGTGTTGTCCTCCTCCATTAGCTTGGTATCTGCCAGCCTGAATGGGCCTGCCATCTCCCTCCCTCCCCTCCTGCCTCCTCCTGCTTCCATACTATGCCCTCTCTTGCTCTCCCAGGAACTGCCCCTCCTCCCTGCCCCTTCCAGCCCTATCTCTAAGGCTCTACATCTTTTCCCCCCTTCTCTCTCACCTGCCTTTCTCTCAATTCTGCTTTTTAAAAATCTTGTTTCTTTTCTCCTGAACTACCACTCTTAACCCTAAATCCCAGTAACACCAACCAAAAACCCAAAACACCAAACCCACTGCTGTGGAGTTGATTCCAACTTACAGCAACCCTATAGCAATGCCCCATAGGGTTTCCAAGGCTGTAAATCTTTACAGAAGCAGACTGCCACATCTTTCTCCCGCAGAGCGGCTGGTGGGTTCAAACCACTGACCTTTCGGTTAGCAGCCAAGCACTTTAACCACTTTGCCACCAGGGTCCTCTAACACCAGTAGTCTTAGTAAATCATCTTTTGACATAATCTTTCCTTGCTACTTGGGAGCCAGTCTCTTTATAATGACTGTATGTAGGACTTTATGGTTTTCAAAATGTTTTTACTTTCTTGAATTCTTGTGAGATGACATTGGGTGGATAAGGGAACAGAGGCCCAGAGAGGTTAAGTGATTTGCTCATTTGCCCAAATTACATAAGGAATTAGCACCAGTGTCCAGGCCTTTTGATGCTTAATGTAGTATAATCACTGTTTCCTGTCATCCCTTCTCACTGCACTCCTGACTTGTCTCTCTTCCTTTTTGCTTCGGTCAAGAAAATCTGTCCTTGAGCTGTCCACTTACATTTTTGAAAATTTCCATAAATTGTGCTCTTACTAAGGTGGGACCCCCATCTGCCCTTCTCCCCCAACCCAGCCTCTGTCCATTTCTTTTTCTTTTCCAAAATGCTTAATCTTTTCTCCTCCTGGAAACCTTCCCTTAATCTCTTCTTGCCTTGGTGCTTCCTGCAGTCCTTGGGCCCTTGCTAGTGTTCCCATTTGGAACATAAACAGTTCTTCTTAAAGCAAATAACTATATAGGAGTTCTTTCCTTTAGGAAAGTCCACTTTCTGACAATATGTATGTACCAAACATACAAAGTATGGGGTGCTGATTCACAGGACAAAAAAGGAATTTGCGTTTAGTAGCTGCCCTAGTGCCTTGCACTTAAGTGAATACCTATGAGTCACATCGGAAGGATTGACATAAGCCAAAAGCTAGTGTTAGAACTATTCCATTAAGGGAAGGGGAGGGTTTCTAGGTAACACCAACTTTGTTATTTCTTTATTCATTCATTCAACAGAGCACAGTCCTGACCTCTGAGAACATAGTCTAACAGAGGAGACAAAGAAGCAGTCACAAAAACGTAATTGGCACCATGAAAGGGGCAGTACAGGGCATTGTGGGAGCAGAGAGATGGGTAGTCAGGGAAACTTCCTGGAGGAGGTCCTGTCTAAGTTGAGGTCTGGAAGGATGGGCATAAGGCATCCAGGGGAAGAGGAGAGGAACAGCATGTGCAAAGACCCCAGATGTGTGGAAGGTCATGGTGCATTAGAAGAACTGAAGAAATCCAGTAGAGTGCAGGGCTCCTGCCCCTCTACCTTGTCCCCACACCAGCAAGAAGCAAAGTGACATCAAGATGGGAATTGCCAAGGCTCCAGATAAACCACACTTGGGATAATCAGCTGTAAGGTAGTTAAATCTGAGCCTGAGAAACGACCACTTTGGCCCACAGAGGGCAAGTGGAATCTAACAAAGCTGTGGAAAGGCAGTGTGGAGCAGCCATCAGAAGACCCCTTGGGTTTGCCATCAGAAGACTAGCCAGGCCTGTGTTCTAGCTACACCTTGACAAACATTTAACTTCTCTGAACCTTGATTTTCTCATCTGTGAAATGGGGTAATAATTCCTGCCCTGCTTCCCTAGAGGGTTAACGTTCAATCGAGATAATGGCTGTGCAAGCACCTTGTAGACTGTAAAGTGCTGGGTCATTGGGTGATGGCAGCAGTGTCAGCAGCTGTGTGGGGATGCAATTGATGCTCAAAACTTCATAGACAGTTGCTGTAGAGTGCACATTAGTCCTATACCTCTTCTTGTGGAGGAGGCAACAAACTGCCCAGAGAGCCTTAACGTTGTAAAAGCAAAGGTGAGACTTAGGACATGAGTGCCAGAGAGTTTACCATCTTGGCTGCCTACAAGACTTTGCAAGATCTTCTGACTGCAGACGGCAGGAGGGCTGGAATGACCTCCAGCGGTCTTCGTGCTGAGACTGGCTTGGCCTCCTGGGTCCTCAGTTCTCTGTTTTCCCTCAGAAGGCTTTGGAGCCAGGCAGAACCTCAGAAGCAAGCTGTTTATCTTTTAGGTTTTTTGGTTTATTTTTAAATTTCTGACTGTGATGGTATTTATTTTTTCCTTTTCCCTTTCCCCACTTCCCCAGCTCAGCATCAGAAAGGGACCATCTGTCCCCTGCTTCGCCTCAGCCATTTTAGAACCAGCACAAGGCTGCTTGAATTCTGGTCCCCTTTTCTCTCCCCCTACAGCCTGACTTTCTGTACTCTGCACTTCCCCTAGAGCCTCTCTCATCCAACTGCCTCTGTGTCAGCTCCCCACCTCCTGTGAGCCTCTCCATCTGTGAACACCTCCAGCCTCCATCACCTATCACCGCCCCAGGGCTCCTGTCAGAGGCAGCTAGGTCTGTGGAGAACCTAGGCATTGAGGTAGCCAAACCAACTTGTTGAAAAAAAAGGGGAACTATCCCCAACCTCCCTGCTTCAGGCAGGGGCCCCCTAGGCTTTGTCTGCTCTCTGATTAGAATGGTATTTGTTTTAATGTATGTGTCATGTCTGAACTTGTTTCTGCCTCTGCTTGTCTCTGCAGGAGTGTGTGTGTGTGTGTGTGTGTGTCTGTCTGTCTGTCTGTCTGTCTGTCTGTCTCCTTCTGGCACAGAGACCCAGGAGGGGTGACTTAAAAACCGTCCTCACTCCCCCTCAGCATACCAGTATCTTCCCTGGTTTCTTTCCTTCCCCTCTACTCCTAGAAACTACTTGATATATCCTCCCCTCCTGCCCCTCCCCACCGCCAAAAAAAAAGAAAACCCACTGCCTTCAAGTTGATTTGGACTCGTAGCAACCCTATAGGACAGAGTAGAACCGCCCCATAGGGTTTCCAAGGAGCTGCTGGTAGAGTTGAACTGCTGACCTTTTGGTTAGCAGCTGAACGCTTAACCACTGCACCACCAGGGCTACCCCCGCTCCTGCCCAGCATTCCCATAAAAACACTTCAGAACATCCACAGCAGTCAATAAACAGAGGACTAGTACTTCACAGGGCGGGATCAGAATAAAAGGAATTTGATTCAGTTCCACAGTATGAGAGGTAGGGTAAACCCCGAGCAGAGTGGAGAGTCAATTTTAGAGAGCAGTGTAAGCTGGGAAAAGGAGTTTTTTGAAGGTTTTATTAAAGAGCCCAGTTTATTTTATTATTATTTTTTTTTCATGTTGTATGGAGCCCAATTTATTGCTGGCCGTGATGGGCAGTAGGGAATTGTTGAGGGTTTTAACTTTCCCTCCATTCTCTCTTCTAGTTTATTGGCTCAGTTAAGATGTGCTCTGATAATACCCTTTTTTTTTCCCATCAACTTCCTTTCTGCCCATAGGAACATTTAATCTGTCTTTGGGCCTGCTTTCCACACTGAGGCCTTTGGGTAGGAATGGGGGTAATGCTACAGCAGGGCCCCTTCCTGCTGAGAAAGGCCTGCGGCTGGCTCTCTAGTTTCCCTTTGGGCCCTTGGGGGCTGTGTCTCCTTTCTCTGCTGGGTAGGGAAGGAGGAGGTAACCTGATGAAACTTCTTGCCAATTCCCTGCCCCCAGCCCACACACCCACTCCCATCTTCTCTCACTCTCTTACACAAACATACACACACTTTGTCTTTCTCATATACACATACACCCTTTTTTAAAAAAAAATTTACACACACATCCTTTAGCTACCCGTAGCTAATTGAAAGATGTTTAATTTTCCACTCCTCTCCACTTAGAACACTTGCGCTTTTCATCCTCTGCATATTCTCATCCAGTACTGGATGTAAAGAAAAATTAAAAACAGACATCTTACTTGAATTTCAATTGACTTGACAGCAGTGGGTTTTTGTTTTGTTTTTTTCTCTTACCCAAAATTAAGAGTAAAATCCTGACCCAAACTGAAAGACTATTGACTTGTGTTTTTTTCTAAAAAAAAAAACAGGAAATGATAGCTACTTGGCAACATTGCCAGTTTGCCTTTTCCAGCTCAAAAAGGGTAGTCAGTAACAAACCCACTATCTCACGATTTAATGAAAAAGACTGTGTGCTCCCTTAATTTTAATTTTAGGAGGTCTCATAGCACAATAGGTAAAAGGCCAAATTTTCAAAAGTTACTTTTTAATGCCTATTCAATAACCATTAAATACTTTGTCACTATGGGAATTTAAATATTTAAGCTTCTGTGAAATCCCCAGTCCTTGGGAGCTTTTTTTTTTTTGCTTCATGCAGGGAGACTCGAGCTCCCCCCAGTTTGCAAATTGTTTATTAAATCATAGAGCAATCAAATATTGTGTTACTGTTCTGAGCTAATTCAAAAAGGTTTTTTTTTTTTTTATTTCAAATGTTTTGTTTTCAGTCAACAAAAATGGTATTTCTAACATTGATATTTATTTTTGTAATGTCATTTCTTTACATTTTAAAATCACACTTTAATATTGTTATCACTGATGAAATAGCTATTTTTTTATTATTGTACTTTAGATGAAGCTTTACAGATCAAACTAGCTTCTCATTAAACAATTAGTACACATATTGTTTGGTGACATTGGTTACCAACCCTACGACGTGACAACACTCTCCCTTCTTTGGTTTCCCAATCACCAGCTTTCCTGTCCCATCCTCATTTTGTTTAATGAGCCAGTCTAATCTTTGGCTGAAGGATGAACAAAAAGGTTTATTTTTTTAAACAATTGTAACTAGCCTACTTTGAGCCACTTGTTTTTAGAAACAAAATGATCTCCCTGCATGCTTACAGATTAACTGCTTGAAATAAACTCTTATGTTTAAATTTCTTGGTGTTTTGATTATTTTTAACATGGCAGGCCTGTGTCCCTATGGGACTTGAACTGTTGGGGAAGATGCCGTCTGCTCCTAGTCTCTCAGGTCTTAGGCCCTTGCCTTGTGGTGGCTTCAGGATATCTCCTATAGAAGGAGTTTAAAGTTAGTAATCTGGTTGGTAGTAGACTAAACCGAACAAAACCAAACTACTGCTGTTGAGTCCTTTCTGACTTATAGTGACCCTATAGGACAGAGTGAACTGCCGCAGTTTCCAAGGCTGTAATCTTTACCGAAGCTGACTGCCACATCTTTTCTCCTGCACTAAGGGATGAGTTTTAAAGCTGCATTTGTATAGTAGTCACTGTTCAGTACTTAGATTGTTGGTTTTTTGCAGAGTGGGTTTGGGGGAGCTGATAGAGTTTATGGGAGGCTGAAGACCCCCTCCCCCAAGCTGTCCCTTGCTACAACACTGCCTTTGCCCCCCTCTTCCTTTCTGTGTGGGCCTTCTGGATTACAGGAAGAGCTCAGGAAAACAGGCCTATTGTTTTCTTCTGAGAGGGAGAGAGGGCTTCTCAGCCCTGCCCAGTCTCCCTCTGCTTTGAAATGGTACCAGATAAATAGAGGCTCCACAGGCCCTGGCAGCACTGCTCTTCCAGGACAAGAGGCTTGTTGGGACTCTCTTATGCCATCTCTTGTTGGTTCCCTCTTTAGACCACAAGTTCCCATTCTCTTTCCCTACTGGCCCCCATAGTTCTTTCTCTCCCTTCCCCCATCTGTCTTTCCCTCACAGGTTTCTCTGAGGCTCTCTCATCCTCTGAGTAGTCCTGGTGTGGTTGGTAATAAGCAGATAGGAGTAAACCTGTCTCCTGCAAGTGAGGAAGTGGGGCTGTGACCCAGGAAAGGAAAGGTCTCCCTCCTCCCCCATCCTCATGGTTGGCTTACCCTGACTTGTCCTCCTATCCCCCATGGCCCTGTGGCAGCCCCACCTCCTGGCACTATTCTCCTGCTGGGGGTAGGGATGGCACCTTGCCTGGGTTTGGGAACGGCACTGGTTACAGCAGCAGGACCTGCCAGGGCACATCCGAGTGAATAATCATTGCTGGGCTTGAAGCACAGGAGAGACCAGTCCTTCCCTTGTCTCCATCAGACCTTTTTATGTCTTTTTCCCAAGGACTTCCAGTCCTTCAGCAGGCTTTATGGTTCCAGTTCTTCCTACCATTCTAGCAGCCTCCTAGAATCTCCTGGAGTTCTTAATAGTACTTTCCAGCTCTGAAATTCTGTGAGACTCATGGATCAGCAGGGAAGTGGGGGATACAGTTTCCTCTCCTACCCGTTTCACCTACAGTTGCTTCACAAGCAATCTCACCCTTCATATTTTAGCATATGTAACTCTTCCCAACATGGTAATTCTCTTCTCTGTGTTGGTGTCTGATTTATAAGCTCCCACAGGGTAGAGCCAGAGTTTAAGAAGGCATTCTTAGGCAGGCACTTAATAAAGATAGTGCCTAATATTTATAATAACAGTTTTCATTTGTTAAAGTACTTCAAAAGAATCTTTACCCCTCCAGGGATTTCATCTGCATGCAAAGCAGACACAGCCTGAATTACTTTCGCATTTGGAGATGGGCTATCCAAAATGAAGTACAAAGGGAAAAGGTGATTGTTAGTGGAGTGAGGACTTGAAGGCCAGGGTTCTGATCTTCTAGCTCTAGGCCATTGCCAAGAAATTTGGCCCCAAACCTAAGGTGCTTGCCTGCTTTTGCCCATTCTATCACCCATCCCCTTCATCCTGGATTCCGCCGTTACTGCAGACCTCTCCCATACACTTCTAGGTACCCACATGCTAATTGTAAGGGATGACTGAGCTTTTCTCCTTCTCCTTTCCTTGTCCCACAGCCTTGGCTCGCAGCTCCATAATCATTGGGCTACATTTACTGTCCCCATAGCCACACCATCCTCTCACCCTTTGAATGAGGTTGTGTTTCGGTAGTCCTCAAATGATATATGCATAAGCACTTTAGCATTTTCTCTTGGGAAATAGCCACAGGCTACTTTCTAACCTGATCTCAATCTGTCCTTCTGCTGCATTAAAGGAAAAGGAAAATGTCAGCTGATGCTGCATCCCAAGCATCAGACTAACTGCCTTGCTTTTTGTCAGAGCTACGCTTGCCATTCCGTCTTATTCTTTCTCTAGATGTGAGCTGGAAATGTGTCCCTTGAGGGCCCACAGAGCAAGGAAGAAAGAGCTCCAGGCCAGTTTGTGCCTGGTCCCCAGTCAGCTTAGCAGTTTATGATGAAGGGCTAAGTCGATATCCCAGAAAGGATCAAGGTGTTGTGCCTAATTGTTGTTCAGCTTATGTTTCCAGAGCACCTGCCATGTGCTCGATGCTGGGGAGACTGTGAAGTGTAAGACAGCTCCTTTAGGAAGCTTTTAGGCTAGTTGGGGAGACTAACACACTTGAAATAGTTAAGAGGAAATTCAAGACAGAGGGGAAAAGTCTGAGGACGCAGCTTGTTCACTTTTGGCCCCTTGTTGCGTGCTTCCTCTTTACCTATCCACAGATGCCAGCCAGAAGTTTGCGGGGGTGGCGGAGGGCGCCTACCACGTCCTTACTTCTGATCTGCTGGCTACAAATTTGGGGTTCCTTCTACCCCCTCAGGATACCAGCTGTAAGCTCAGGGGTCCCCAGCGTTCCCCTCACTTCTGACCTACTTGCTCTCACTACTCCCTCGGGTTTGATAATTTGCTAGAACGACTCATAGAGCTCATGGAACGTGCTATACTTACGATTACAGTCTTACTACAGCAAAAAGGAAGAGATACATAGGATAAGGTTTGGGAAGATTCCCAATGCCAAGTTTCCATGTCCCGAAAAGGGACGTGCATCAATGCCTTTCACCAACCAGGAAGCCCATGGAGCTTCTGTGTTCAGAGCCTTTATTGAGGCATTGTTATGTAGGCGTGATTGATTACATCATGCTCCCTCACCTTAGGTTGGCTGATCTTACAAGGTGGATCTTTATGGCCTGGCCCAGCCTCCACCTGAGTTATGAACTTATTAGCATAAATGAGTTTATTTATGTTCAGGTTTGGTCTGGAGGCCTCATCAAAGATACTTCAATTGCTGGGGAAATTCCAAGGTTTTAGAGGTTATCTCTCAGGAGCCAAGGACAAAGACCAAATTCTTTGGGTAAAGTTAATTGTAAATCCCACACTCAGAAACATAGCTGGTGCTGTGAGGAAGATGGAGGAATAGGCCACAGGCAGCTCCTGAGTTAGGCAAGAGTAACAGCCTAAATGAACTGCATATCATTAATTCATATCATTAATATGTCAGGATTAGATATGTGTTGTGCAACATGTTCCCTCGTATTATGCATGGAGTTACATCTACCAAGAGAGCTTTTGTACTTAATCTCACTATATTGTCCCTTTATATCTGAACAAAGCAGTCTGTATATTTATATCATAAACGACATCATACTGTGTAAAGTGCCGTGCATATAACATGTCTGTGACTGACTGTTGACATACAGGAGGGGGTCTGCTACTGGTCTCAAGAGCCCCACTCCAGTAATTGATCCCGATACTTTTATAATAACTTTCACAGCCTCTTCATCAACTGAAGACTTTATAAAATGTTAATATATGTAAAATTCGGGAGGACAAGAAATGCTTAGTAGTGTAGTATCTAGTCAATGAAAAGAAAGCAGCCACAGACTTCCTCCACATGCTCACTGTGCGACAAAAGCAGTTTTATGTATGATATAGATTCAGAGATGCACAGATGAAATACTGCTGTTGTTTTTCACTCTGGCAGTCATCTCAGTATAGGTCTACATAACTGT
>NW_004443976.1:13134728-13137103 GCF_000243295.1 Trichechus manatus latirostris
AGAACAGCGACTGGCTATCACAGTGCAGTACTGTATTGGACAATATTCTGTTGTGATCCATAAATTTTGATTGACTGGTTTTGGACGTAGATTGCCAGGCCTTTCTTCCTAGTCTTTTTTTAGTCTGGAAGCGCCACTAAAACCTGTCCACCATGGGTATCCCAGCTGGTATTTGAAATACTGGTGGCAGAGCTTCCAGCATCATAGCAACATATAAGCCACCAGAGTATGACATACTGACAGGTGGTAGATGTGAGGATTAAATTACTTGATATGTGTAAAGTGTTTAGAGCATTACCTGACTATCAATATAATTTTTTATTTATGCTAAGATATATAGTCTCATTGGAATTTGAGCACAAGAACTGCAGCAGAGCCAGTTCTGGATTCATGGTAACACCAGGGGACAAATAGAATCAGTCAGCCTCTCTCCCACCGTTCCCATGTCCCTCTCTCCCACCGTTCCCGTCTCCCTCTCTCCCACCATTCCCATGTCTCTCTCTCCCACCGTTCCCATCTCCCTGTCTCCCACCGTTCCCATCTCCCTCTCTCCCACCGTTTCATCTCCCTCTCCCACTTCCATCTCCGTCTCTCCAATTTCTATGTCCCTTTATGCCACTTTCATTTCCTTCCCCCCCATATCTGCTTTGTTCTCCATGTACCAGCTGGTCTTCTCTGCTCACTAATAGCTTCTGCTTTCTCTTAACCTGAAAAAATGAATGGCCTCTCCAGCCCTGGCTCTCCATGCACTATCTAGCATCTTCCTTCTGGGTTTCTTAATTGGAGTTAACTGAGGGGGAAATTTGCCGTAGCTCATCTTTTCTCTTCAGTCTTGGCCTGGCTGCTCTTGGGTCATTGCCTTAGTTATCTAGTGCCGCTATAACAGAAATACCACAAGTGGATGACTTTTACAAAGAGAAATTTATTCTCTTGCAGTCTAGGAGGCTAGAAGTCCAAATTCAGGGTGCCAGCTCCAGGGGAAGGCTTTCGCTCTGTTGGGAAGGTCCTTGTCATCAGTCTTGCCCTGGTCTAGGAGCTTCTCAGTGCAGGGACCCCAGATCCAAAGGACATGCCCTACTCCTGGTGTTACTTTCTTGGTGGCATAAGGTCCCCGTGTCTCTGCTTCCTTCTGTCTTTTGTATCTCAAAAGAGATTGACTCAAAATACAACCTAATCCTATAGATTGTATCCTGCCTCATTAACATCACAGCCTCTAATCCTGCCTCATTAACATCAAAGAAGTTCGGATTTACAACACATAGGAAAATAACTCAGATGATAAAATGGTGGACAATCACACAATACTGGGAATCATGGCCTAGCTAAGTTGACACACATTTTGGGAGGACACAATTAAATCCATAACAGTCAAGAACCCATTTATTGGATTTATAAGCTATAGCTCGGGCAAGAAAGGGGACCACATGGTTCAGAACATGGTCTCTTAGGCAGTAGGAGCTATGAGCAGGACAAAAAGCACTGCAAGCCTTGGAACCAAAATTTTGGGATCAAATCTTGGCTCCACCATGTCCTAGCTGTGTGTAACCCTGCACAAGTCATTCAGTTGTGCTAACGTCTTTCACCTGTGAAATGGATATAACAGTACCTACTTCAAAGTTTGCTATGAGATTATACTTCTAAAGTGCTCAGCAGTACCAGGAACAAGGAAAATGCTCAAACACTGCTAGCTATAATGATTATTAAGGGACTGTGGAGAAGCTAGGTAATGAGCAATAAATCTGAGACATGCAGTATGGGAAATATCATAAGGTGGTAAAGCTAAGGCCAGAGGGATGGGACAGATGATAGCATTCACTGTTCAGAAGGAAGGCCTTTAGACCACAGCTTCAGTATCTCTTCCTTATCAGTTACTGGTCAGTGCCGACTTATGGCACCCCATGTGTGTCAGACTAGAACTGTGCTCTGTAGGGTTTTCAATGGCTGATTTTTTGGGAAGTAGATCACCAGGTCTTTCTTCTGAGGTGCCTCTGGGTCGACTCGAACCTCCAGCCTTTTGGTTAGCAGCTGAGTGTGTTAACTATTTGCACCACTTAGGGACTCCATCTCTTCCGTAGAAGTGCCTTTCCCTGGTTCCCCAGACTTTGTAAAAGTTTGTTCTCTATATACATAGCACACAGGGCTTCTCACTGTTACAATTACATAATTGACTGTAGAATTGTTTAATTTCTATCTCCTCTATCAGAATGTAAACACCATTATGGCAGGGACTGCCTCATTTTATTCACTACTTTGTTCCCCAGCCTAGCACAGTTCCTGGCACACAGTGAGGAGGCAGGGAATATTATTTGGTTGGCAGCTTCGTGGAGTGTGGATTTGAACATTTGGAATCATAGAATTAGAACTGGGAAGGACTA
>NW_004443976.1:13141715-13143329 GCF_000243295.1 Trichechus manatus latirostris
TACCTAACTGTTTTCCACAGCAGGGGCCTTGTTTTACATTCACACCAACAATGGATGAGGGTTCCAGTTTCTCCACATCCTCCCCAACACTTGTTACTGTGTTTTTGATTATAGCCATCCTAGTGGGTCACTACGAATTGGAATCCACTTGACTGCAGTGGGTGTTGGTTTTTTTGGTGGATGTTTAGTGGTATCTCATTGAGGTTTTAATTTGCATTTCACTGGAGATGAACAGAATGCCTGGTAAAGTAGAGCATCAGCAGAAAAGAGGGAGGCCCTCAATGAGATGGATTGACACAGTGGCTGCAACAGTGGGCTCAAGCATAGCAAGGATTGTGAGGATGGCGCAGGACTGGGCAACGTTTTGTTCTGTTATACATAAGGTCGCTGTGAGTTGGGCCAGCTCAATGGCACGTAACAGTGTTGAGCATCTTTTCATGTGCTTATTGACCATCGTATATTTTCTTTGGAGAAATGTCTATTCAGATCCTTTACTCTTTTTTTTTTTTTTTAATTTCTGACTACTATTTTTTTCCCCCTTTGCCCATTTTTAAATTGGTTTGTTTGTCTTTTTATTGTTGAGTTGTAGGAGTCCATTTTATATTCCAAATACAAGTCCCTTATCAGATACATAATTTGCAAATATTTTCTCCCATTCTTTGGGTTGTCCACTTTCTTGATGGTGTCTTTTGAAGCACAAAAGTTTTTCGTTTGATGAAGTCCAGTTTATTGACTTTTTTCGTTTGTCACTGGTGCTTTTGGTATCATGTCTAACAAGCGATTGCCTGATCCAAGGTCGTGAAGATTTACTCCTGCGTTTTCTTTTAAGAACTTGGTAGTAAGTTTTGAAATCAGGAAGTGTGAGTCTTTCAACTTTTCTATTCTGGTTCCCTTGCATTCCTTATGAATTTTAGGATTGGCTTATCAATTTCTACAAAAAAGCCAGCTGGGATTTTGATAGGATTATATTGAATTTGTAGATCTTAAGAACTTAATACGTAGATCTTAACAATATTAAGTCTTCTGAGCCGTGAACATGGGATAGCTTTCCATTTACTTTCTATTACTGCTTTAATTTTTTTCAACGATGCTTTGTAGTATTTGGTGTACAAATCTAACATTTCTTTGGTTAAACTTACTCCTTTTGATGCTGTTCTTTTGGTGGTACTGTAAATGAAATTGTTTTTATAATTTCATTTTTAGATTATTCATTGCAGTGTATAGAAATACAATTGACTTTTGTATATTGGTCTTATATCCTGTAACTTTGCTGAACTCATTTATTAGTTCTAATAGATTTTTAATGTCTTCCTTAGGATTTTCTATACACATTATCATGTCATCTTCAAGTAGAGGTAGCTTTACTTCTTTCTTTCCAATCGGGATGCCTTTTATTCTTACCTAATTGCACTGGCTAGAACCTCTAGTACAACGTTGAATAGACATGGCAAGCGCAGACACCTTTGTTCTGTTCATAGGATTTAAAAAAAAAAAAATCTGCTTGGTCCTGTTCTTGAGAAACTTAAAATCATGGTGGAGATGAGATAAATATGTGAAATTGAGATTGAAGTTCATGTGTCGGGAAGAAAGGCGATCTACTTTTGAAAAATCAAC